>NC_090442.1:410578275-410925775 GCF_031143425.1 Pleurodeles waltl
TGTGGTTAGGCCTAACATCCGCAACAGGAAATGCCCCAAAACACAACGTGGACACATCCCATTTTTTGACAGAAAACAGAGGTGTTTTTTTGCAAAGTGCCTACCTGTAGATTTTAGCCTCTAGCTCAGCCGATACCTAGGGAAACCTACCAAACCTGTGCATTTTTTAAAACTAGAGACGTAGGGGAATCCAAGATGGGGTGACTTGTGGGGTTCTGACCAGGTTCTGTTACCCAGAATCCTTTGCAAACCTCAAAATTTGGCTAAAAAAACACATTTTCCTCACATTTTGGTGACAGAAAGATCTGGAATCTGAGAGGAGCCACGAATTTTCTTCCACCCAGCGTTCCCCCAAGTCTCCCAATAAAAATGGTATCTCACTTGTGTGGTTAGGCCTAACACCCGCAACAGGAAATGCCCCAAAACACAACGTGGACACATCCCATTTTTTGACAGAAAACAGAGGTGTTTTTTGCAAAGTGCCTACCTGTACATTTTAGCCTCTAGCTCAGCTGACACCTAGGGAAACCTACCAAACCTGTGCATTTTTTAAAACTAGAGACGTAGGGGAATCCAAGATGGGGTGACTTGTGGGGCTCTGACCAGGTTCTGTTACCCAGAATCATTTGCAAACCTCAAATTTGGCTAAAAAAACACATTTTCCTCACATTTTGGTGACAGAAAGTTCTGGAATCTGAGACGAGACACATATTTCTTTCCACCCAACGTTCCCCCAAGTATCCTGATAAAAATGTACCTCACTTGTGTGGGTAGGCCTAGCGCCCGCGACAGGAAATGCCCCAAAACACAACGTGGACACATCCCATTTTTTTACAGAAAACAGAGGTGTTTTTTGCAAAGTGCCTACCTGTAGATTTTAGCCTCTAGCTCAGCTGACACCTAGGGAAACCTACCAAACCTGTGCATTTTTTAAAACTAGAGACGTAGGGGAATCCAAGATGGGGTGACTTGTGGGGCTCTGACCAGGTTTTGTTACCCAGAATCCTTTGCAAACCTCAAATTTGGCTAAAAAAACACATTTTCCCTCACAGTTTGGTGACAGAAAGTTCTGGAATCTCAGACGAGACACAAATTTCCTTCCACCCAGCGTTCCCCCAAGTATCCTGATAAAAATGATACCTCACTTGTGTGGGTAGGCCTAGCGCCCGCGACAGGAAATGCCCCAAAACACAACGTGGACACATCCCAATTTTTTGACAGAAAACAGAGGTGTTTTTTGCAAAGTGCCTACCTGTAGATTTTAGCCTGTAACTCAGCTGACACCTAGGAAAACCTACCAAACGGGTGCATTTTTTTAAACTAGAGACGTAGGGGAATCCACGATGGGGTGACTTGTGGGGCTCTGACCAGGTTCTGTTACCCAGAATCCTTTGCAAACCTCGAATTTGGCTAAAAAAACACATTTTCCTCACATTTTGGTGACAGGACGTTCTAGAATCTGAGACCAGACACAAATTTCCTTCCACCCAGCGTTCCCCCAAGTATCCTGATAAAAATTATACCTCACTTGTGTGGGTAGGCCTAGCGCCTGCGATAGGAAATGCCTTAAAACACAACGTGGTCACATCCCATTTTTTGACAGAAAACAGAGGTGTTTTTTGCAAAGTGCCTACCTGTAGATTTTAGCCTCTAGCTCAGCCAACACCTAGGGAAACCTACCAAACCTGTGCATTTTTTAAAACTAGAGACCTAGGGGAATCCACGATGGGGTGACTTGTGGGGTTCTGACCAGGTTCTGTTACCCAGAATCCTTTGCAAACCTCAAAATTTGGCTAAAAAAACACATTTTCCTCACATTTTGGTGACAGAAAGTTCTGGAATCTGAGAGGAGCCACAAATTTCTTTCCACCCAACGTTCCCCCAAGTATCCTGATAAAAATGTACCTCACTTGTGTGGTTAGGCCTAACACCCGCAACAGGAAATGCCCCAAAACACAACGTGGACACATCCCATTTTTTCACAGAAAACAGAGGTGTTTTTTGCAAAGTGCCTACCTGTAGATTTTAGCCTCTAGCTCAGCCGACACCTAGGGAAACCTACCAAACCTGTGCATTTTTTAAAACTAGAGATGTAGGGGAATCCAAGATGGGGTGACTTGTGGGGCTCTGACCAGGTTCTGTTACCCAGAATCCTTTCAAACCTCAAAATTTGCCTAAAAAAAACACATTTTCCTCACATTTCGGTGACAGACAGTTCTGGAATCTGAGAGAAGCCACAAATTTCCTTCCACGCAGCGTTCCCCCAAGTCTCCCGATAAAAATTATACCTCACTTGTGTGGGTAGGCTTAGCACCTGCGACAGGTAATGCCCAAAAACACAACGTGGGCACATCCCATTTTTTTACAGAAAACAGAGTTTTTTTTTTGCAAATTGCCTACCTGTAGATTTTGGCCTCTAGCTCAGCCGGCACCTAGGGAAACCTACCAAACCTGTGCCTTTATGAAAACTAGAGACCTAGGGGAATCCAAGATGGTGTGACTTGTGGGGCTCTGACCAGGTTCTGTTACCCGGAATCCTTTGCAAATCTCAACATTTGGCTAAAAAGACACATTTTCCTCACATTTCGGTGACAGAAAGTTCTGGAATCTGAGACGAGACACAAATTTCCTTCCACCCAGCGTTCCCCCAAGTCTCCAGATAAAAATAATACCTCACTTGTGTGGGTAAGCCTAGCGCCCGCGACAGGAAATGCCCCAAAACACAACGTGGACACATCCCATTTTTTGATAGAAAACAGAGGTGTTTTTTGCAAAGTGCCTACCTGTACATTAAAGCCTCTAGCTCAGCTGACACCTAGGGAAACCTACCAAACCTGTGCATTTTTTAAAACTAGAGACGTAGGGGAATCCAAGATAGGGTGACTTGTGGGGCTCTGACCAGGTTCTGTTACCCAGAATCATTTGCAAACCTCAAATTTGGCTAAAAAAACACATTTTCCTCACATTTTGGTGACAGAAAGTTCTGGAATCTGAGACGAGACACAAATTTCTTTCCACCCAACGTTCCCCCAAGTATCCTGATAAAAATGTACCTCACTTGTGTGGGTAGGCCTAGCGCCCGCGACAGGAAATGGCCCAAAACACAACGTGGACACATCCCATTTTTTTACAGAAAACAGAGGTGTTTTTTGCAAAGTGCCTACCTGTAGATTTTAGCCTCTAGCTCAGCTGACACCTAGGGAAACCTACCAAACCTGTGCATTTATAAAACTAGAGACGTAGGGGAATCAAGATGGGGTGACTTGTGGGGCTCTGACCAGGTTTTGTTACCCAGAATCCTTTGCAAACCTCAAATTTGGCTAAAAAAACACATTTTCCTCACATTTTGGTGACAGAAAGTTCTGGAATCTGAGACGAGACACAAATTTCCTTCCACCCAGCGTTCCCCCAAGTATCCTGATAAAAATGATACCTCACTTGTGTGGGTAGGCCTAGCGCCCGCGACAGGAAATGCCCCAAAACACAACGTGGACACATCCCAATTTTTTGACAGAAAACAGAGGTGTTTTTTGCAAAGTGCCTACCTGTAGATTTTGGCCTCTAGCTCAGCTGACACCTAGGAAAACCTACCAAACGGGTGCATTTTTTAAAACTAGAGACGTAGGGGAATCCAAGATGGGGTGACTTGTGGGCTCTGACCAGGTTCTGTTACCCAGAATCATTTGCAAACCTCAAATTTGGCTAAAAAAACACATTTTCCTCACATTTTGGTGACAGAAAGTTCTGGAATCTGAGACGAGACACAAATTTCTTTCCACCCAACGTTCCCCCGAGTATCCTGATAAAAATGTACCTCACTTGTGTGGGTAGGCCTAGCGCCCGCGACAGGAAATGCCCCAAAACACAACGTGGACACATCCCATTTTTTTACAGAAAACAGAGGTGTTTTTTGCAAAGTGCCTACCTGTAGATTTTAGCCTCTAGCTCAGCTGACACCTAGGGAAACCTACCAAACCTGTCCATTTTTTTAAAACTAGAGACGTAGGGGAATCCAAGATGGGGTGACTTGTGGGGCTCTGACCAGGTTTTGTTACCCAGAATCCTTTGCAAACCTCAAATTTGGCTAAAAAAACACATTTTCCTCACATTTTGGTGACAGAAAGTTCTGAATCTGAGGCGAGACACAAATTTCCTTCCACCCAGCGTTCCCCCAAGTATCCTGATAAAAATGATACCTCACTTGTGTGGGTAGGCCTAGCGCCCGCAACAGGAAATGCCCCAAAACACAACGTGGACACATCCCAATTTTTTGACAGAAAACAGAGGTGTTTTTTGCAAAGTGCCTACCTGTAGATTTTAGCCTCTAACTCAGCTGACACCTAGGAAAACCTACCAAACGGGTGCATTTTTTGAAACTAGAGACGTAGGGGAATCCACGATGAGGTGACTTGTGGGGCTCTGACCAGGTTCTGTTACCCAGAATCCTTTGCAAACCTCAAATTTGGCTAAAAAAACACATTTTCCTCACATTTTGGTGACAGAAAGTTCTAGAATCTGAGACGAGACACAAATTTCCTTCCACCCAGCGTTCCCCCAAGTATCCTGATAAAAATGATACCTCACTTGTGTGGGTAGGCCTAGCGCCTAAGACAGGAAATGCCTTAAAACACAACGTGGACACATCCCATTTTTTGACAGAAAACAGAGGTGTTTTTTGCAAAGTGCCTACCTGTAGATTTTAGCCTCTAGCTCAGCCGACACCTAGGGAAACCTACCAAACCTGTGCATTTTTTAAAACTAGAGACCTAGGGGAATCCAAGATGGGGTGACTTGTGGGGCTCTGACCAGGTTCTGTTACCCAGAATCCTTTCAAACCTCAAAATTTGGCTAAAAAAAACACATTTTCCTCACATTTCGGTGACAGACAGTTCTGGAATCTGAGAGAAGCCACAAATTTCCTTCCACGCAGCGTTCCCCCAAGTCTCCCGATAAAAATTATACCTCACTTGTGTGGGTAGGCTTAGCGCCTGTGACAGGTAATGCCCAAAAACACAACGTGGGCACATCCCATTTTTTTACAGAAAACAGATGTTTTTTTTTGCAAAGTGCCTACCTGTAGATTTTGGCCTCTAGCTCAGCCGGCACCTAGGGAAACCTACCAAACCTGTGCATTTATGAAAACTAGAGACCTAGGGGAATCCAAGATGGGGTGACTTGTGGGGCTCTGACCAGGTTCTGTTACCCAGAATCATTTGCAAACCTCAAATTTGGCTAAAAAAACACATTTTCCTCACATTTTGGTGACAGAAAGTTCTGGAATCTGAGACGAGACACAAATTTCTTTCCACCCAACGTTCCCCCAAGTATCCTGATAAAAATGTACCTCACTTGTGTGGGTAGGCCTAGCGCCCGCGACAGGAAATGCCCCAAAACACAACGTGGACACATCCCATTTTTTTACAGAAAACAGAGGTGTTTTTTGCAAAGTGACTACCTGTAGATTTTAGCCTCTAGCTCAGCTGACACCTAGGGAAACCTACCAAACCTGTGCATTTTTTAAAACTAGAGACGTAGGGGAATCCAAGATGGGGTGACTTGTGGGGCTCTGACCAGGTTTTGTTACCCAGAATCCTTTGCAAACCTCAAATTTGGCTAAAAAAACACATTTTCCTCACATTTTGGTGACAGAAAGTTCTGGAATCTGAGACGAGACACAAATTTCCTTCCACCCAGCGTTCCCCCAAGTATCCTGATAAACATGATACCTCACTTGTGTGGGTAGGCCTAGCGCCCGCGACAGGAAATGCCCCAAAACACAACATGGACACATCCCAATTTTTTGACAGAAAACAGAGGTGTTTTTTGCAAAGTGCCTACCTGTAGATTTTAGCCTCTAACTCAGCTGACACCTAGGAAAACCTACCAAACGGGTGCATTTTTTAAACTAGAGACGTAGGGGAATCCACGATGGGGTGACTTGTGGTGCTCTGACCAGGTTCTGTTACCCAGAATCCTTTGCAAACCTCAAATTTGGCTAAAAAAACACATTTTCCTCACATTTTGGTGACAGAAAGTTCTGGAATCTGAGACGAGACACAAATTTCCTTCCACCCAGCGATCCCCCAAGTATCCTGATAAAAATGATACCTCACTTGTGTGGGTAGGCCTAGCGCCTGAGACAGGAAATGCCTTAAAACACAACGTGGACACATCCCATTTTTTGACAGAAAACAGAGGTGTTTTTTGCAAAGTGCCTACCTGTAGATTTTAGCCTCTAGCTCAGCCAACACCTAGGGAAACCTACCAAACCTGTGCATTTTTTAAAACTAGAGACCTAGGGGAATCCACGATGGGGTGACTTGTGGGTTCTGACCAGGTTCTGTTACCCAGAATCCTTTGCAAACCTCAAAATTTGGCTAAAAAAACACATTTTCCTCACATTTTGGTGACAGAAAGTTCTGGAATCTGAGAGGAGCCACGAATTGTCTTCCACCCAGCGTTCCCCCAAGTCTCCCAATAAAAATGGTATCTCACTTGTGTGGTTAGGCCTAACACCCGCAACAGGAAATGCCCGAAAACACAACGTGGACACATCCCATTTTTTGACAGAAAACAGAGGTGTTTTTTGCAAAGTGCCTACCTGTAGATTTTAGCCTCTAGCTCAGCCGATACCTATTGAAACCTACCAAACCTGTGCATTTTTTTAAACTAGAGACGTAGGGGAATCTAAGATGGGGTGACTTGTGGGGCTCTGACCAGGTTATGTTACCCAGAATCCTTTCAAACCTCAAAATTTGGCTAAAAAAAACACATTTTCCTCACATTTCGGTGACAGACAGTTCTGGAATCTGAGAGAAGCCACAAATGTCCTTCCACGCAGCGTTCCCCCAAGTCTCCCGATAAAAATTATACCTCACTTGTGTGGGTAGGCTTAGCGCCTGCGACAGGTAATGCCCAAAAACACAACGTGGGCACATCCCATTTTTTTACAGAAAACAGATGGTTTTTTTTGCAAAGTGCCTACCTGTAGATTTTGGCCTCTAGCTCAGCCGGCACCTAGGGAAACCTACCAAACCTGTGCATTTATGAAAACTAGAGACCTAGGGGAATCCAAGATGGGATGACTTGTGGGGCTCTGACCAGGTTCTGTTACCCAGAATCATTTGCAAACCTCAAATTTGGCTAAAAAAACACATTTTCCTCACATTTTGGTGACAGAAAGTTCTGGAATCTGAGACGAGACACAAATTTCTTTCCACCCAACGTTCCCCCAAGTATCCTGATAAAAAATGTACCTCACTTGTGTGGGTAGGCCTAGCGCCCGCGACAGGAAATGCCCCAAAACACAACGTGGACACATCCCATTTTTTTACAGAAAACAGAGGTGTTTTTTGCAAAGTGCCTACCTGTAGATTTTAGCCTCTAGCTCAGCTGACACCTAGGGAAACCTACCAAACCTGTGCATTTTTTAAAACTAGAGACATAGGGGAATCCAAGATGGGGTGACTTGTGGGGCTCTGACCAGGTTTTGTTACCCAGAATCCTTTGCAAACCTCAAATTTGGCTAAAAAAACACATTTTCCTCACATTTTGGTGACAGAAAGTTCTGGAATCTGAGACGAGACACAAATTTCCTTCCACCCAGCGTTCCCCCAAGTATCCTGATAAAAATGATACCTCACTTGTGTGGGTAGGCCTAGCGCCCGCGACAGGAAATGCCCCAAAACACAACGTGGACACATCCCAATTTTTTGACAGAAAACAGAGGTGTTTTTTGCAAAGTGCCTACCTGTAGATTTTAGCCTCTAACTCAGCTGACACCTAGGAAAACCTACCAAACGGGTGCATTTTTTTAAACTAGAGACGTAGGGGAATCCACGATGGGGTGACTTGTGGGCCTCTGACCAGGTTCTGTTACCCAGAATCCTTTGCAAACCTCAAATTTGGCTAAAAAAAACACATTTTCCTCACATTTTGGTGACAGAAAGTTCTAGAATCTGAGACGAGACACAAATTTCCTTCCACCCAGCGTTCCCCCAAGTATCCTGATAAAAATGATACCTCACTTGTGTGGGTAGGCCTAGCGCCTGCGACAGGAAATGCCTTAAAACACAACGTGGACACATCCAATTTTTTGACAGAAAACAGAGGTGTTTTTTGCAAAGTGCCTACCTGTAGATTTTAGCCTCTAGCTCAGCCAACACCTAGGGAAACCTACCAAACCTGTGCATTTTTTAAAACTAGAGACCTAGGGGAATCCAAGATGGGGTGACTTGTGGGGCTCTGACCAGGTTCTGTTACCCAGAATCCTTTCAAACCTCAAAATTTGGCTAAAAAAAACACATTTTCCTCACATTTCGGTGACAGACAGTTCTGGAATCTGAGAGAAGCCACAAATTTCCTTCCACGCAGCGTTCCCCCAAGTCTCCCGATAAAAATTATACCTCACTTGTGTGGGTAGGCTTAGCGCCTGTGACAGGAAATGCCCCAAAACACAACGTGGACACATCCCATTTTTTGATAGAAAACAGATGTTTTTTTTTTGCAAAGTGCCCTACCTGTACATTTTGGCCTCTAGCTCAGCCGGCACCTAGGGAAACCTACCAAACCTGTGCATTTATGAAAACTAGAGACCTAGGGGAATCCAAGATGGGGTGACTTGTGGGGCTCTGTCCAGGTTCTGTTACCCAGAATCCTGTGCAAACCTCAAAATTTGGCTAAAAAAACACATTTTCCTCACATTTTGGTGACAGAAAGTTCTGGTATCTGAGAGGAGCCACGAATTTTCTTCCACCCAGCGTTCCCCCAAATCTCGCAATAAAAATTATATCTCACTTGTGTGGTTAGGCCTAACACCCGCAACAGGAAATGCCCCAAAACACAACGTGGACACATCCCATTTTTTTACAGAAAACAGAGGTGTTTTTTGCAAAGTGCCTACCTGTAGATTTTAGCCTCTAGCTCAGCCGACACCTAGGGAAACCTACCAAACCTGTGCATTTTTTAAAACTAGAGACGTAGGGGAATCCAAGATGGGGTGACTTGTGGGGCTCTGACCAGGTTCTGTTACCCAGAATCCTTTCAAACCTCAAAATTTGGCTAAAAGAAAAAATGTCCTCACATTTCGGTGACAGACAGTTCTGGAATCTGTGAGAAGCCACAAATTTCATTCCCACGCAGCGTTCCCCCAAGTCTCCCGATAAAAATTAAACCTCACTTGTGTGGGTAGGCTTAGCGCCTGCGACAGGTTAATGCCCAAAAACACAACGTGGGCACATCCCATTTTTTTACAGAAAACAGAGGTTTTTTTTTGCAAAGTGCCTACCTGTAGATTTTGGCCTCTAGCTCAGCCGGCACCTAGGGAAACCTACCAAACCTGTGCATTTTTGAAAACTAGAGACCTAGGGGGAATCCAAGATGGTGTGACTTGTGGGGCTCTGACCAGGTTCTGTTACCCGGAATCCTTTGCAAATCTCAACATTTGGCTAAAAAAACACATTTTCCTCACATTTCGGTGACGGAAAGTTCTGGAATCTGAAAGGAGCCACAAAATTCCTTCCACCCAGCGTTCCCCCAAGTCTCCAGATAAAAATGATACCTCACTTGTGTGGGTAAGCCTAGCGCCCGCGACAGGAAATGCCCCAAAACACAACGTGGACACATCCCATTTTTTGATAGAAAACAGAGGTGTTTTTTGCAAAGTGCCCTACCTGTACATTTTACCCTCTAGCTCAGCTGACACCTAGGGAAACCTACCAAACCTGTGCATTTTTGAAAACTAGAGACCTAGGGGAATCTAAGATGGGGTGACTTGTGGGGCTCTGTCCAGGTTCTGTTACCCAGAATCCTGTGCAAACCTCAAAATTTGGCTAAAAAAACACATTTTCCTCACATTTTGGTGACAGAAAGTTCTGGAATCTGAGAGGAGCCACGAATTTCCTTCCACGCAGCGTTCCCCCAAGTCTCCCGATAAAAATGATACCTCACTTGTGTGGGTAGGCTTAGCACCCGCGACACGGAATGCCCCAAAACACAAAGTGGACACATCCCATTTTTTGACCGAAAACAGATGTGTTTTTTGCAAAGTGCCTACCTGTAGCTATTGGCCTCTAGCTCAGCCGGCACCTACGGAAACCTACCAAACCTGTGCATTTTTTAAAACTAGACACCTAGGGGAATCCAAGATGGGGTGACTTGTGGTGCTCTGACCAGGTTCTGTTACCCAGAATCCTTTGCAATCCTCAAAATGTGGCTAAAAAAACACAATTTCCTCACATTTCGGTGACAGAAAGTTCTGGAATCTGAGAGGAGCCACGAATTTCCTTCCACACAGCGTTCCCCCAACTCTCCCGAGAAAAATGATACCTCACTTGTGTGGGTAGGCTTAGCACCCGCGACAGGGAATGCCCCAAAACACAACGTGGACACATCCCATTTTTTGACAGAAAAGAGAGGTGTTTTTTGCAAAGTGCCTACCTGTAGATTTTAGCCTCTAGCTCAGCTGACACCTAGGGAAACCTACCAAACCTGTCCATTTTTTAAAACTAGAGACAAAGGGGAATCCAAGATGGGGTGACTTGTGGGGCTCTGACCAGGTTTTGTTACCCAGAATCCTTTGCAAACCTCAAAATTTGGCTAAAAAAACACATTTTCCTCACATTTTGGTGACAGAAAGTTCTGGAATCTGAGAGGAGCCACGAATTTCCTTCCACGCAGCGTTCCCCCAAGTCTCCCGATAAAAATGATACCTCACTTGTGTGGGTAGGCTTAGCACCCGCGACACGGAATGCCCCAAAACACAAAGTGGACACATCCAATTTTTTGACCGAAAACAGATGTGTTTTTTGCAAAGTGCCTACCTGTAGCTATTGGCCTCTAGCTCAGCCGGCACCTACGGAAACCTACCAAACCTGTGCATTTTTTAAAACTAGACACCTAGGGGAATCCAAGATGGGGTGACTTGTGGTGCTCTGACCAGGTTCTGTTACCCAGAATCCTTTGCAATCCTCAAAATGTGGCTAAAAAAACACAATTTCCTCACATTTCGGTGACAGAAAGTTCTGGAATCTGAGAGGAGCCACGAATTTCCTTCCACACAGCGTTCCCCCAACTCTCCCGAGAAAAATGATACCTCACTTGTGTGGGTAGGCTTAGCACCCGCGACAGGGAATGCCCCAAAACACAACGTGGACACATCCCATTTTTTGACAGAAAAGAGAGGTGTTTTTTGCAAAGTGCCTACCTGTAGATTTTGGCCTCTAGCTCAGCCGACACCTAGGGAAACCTACCAAACCTGTGCATTTTTGAAAACTAGAGACCTAGGGGAATCCAAGATGGGGTGACTTGTGGGGCCCTGACCAGGTTCTGTTACCCAGAAACCTTTGGAAACCTCAACATTTGGCTAAAAACCACATTTTCCTCACATTTCGGTGACAGATAGTTTTGGAATCTGAGACATGCCACAAATTTCCTTCCACCCAGCGTTCCCCCAAGTCTCCCGATAAAAATGATACCTCACTTGTGTGGGTAGGCTTAGCGCCCGTGACAGGGAATGCCCCAAAACACAACGTGGACACATCATATTTTTTGACAGAAAACAGAGGTGTTTTTTCCAAAGTGCCTACCTGTAGATTTTGGCCTCTAGCTCTGCCGGCACCTAGAAAAACCTACCAAACCTGTGCATTTTTGAAAACTAGAGAGCTAGGGGAATCTAAGATGGGGTGACTTGTGGTGCTCTGACCAGGTTCTGTTACCCAGAATCCTTTGCAATCCTCGAAATGTGGCGAAAAAAACACAATTTCCTCACATTTCGGTGTCAGAAAGTTCTGGAATCTGAGAGGAGCCACGAATTTCCTTCCACACAGCGTTCCCCCAAGTCTCCCGATAAAAATGATACCTCACTTGTGTGGGTAGGCTTAGCACCCGCGACAGGGAATGCCCCAAAACACAACGTGGACACATCCCATTTTTTGACAGAAAACAGAGGTGATTTTTGCAAAGTGCCTACCTGTAGATTTTGGCCTCTAGCTCAACCGGCACCTACGGAAACCTACCAAACCTGTGCATTTTTGAAAACTAGAGACCTAGGGGAATCCAAGATGGGGTGACTTGTGGGGCCCTGACCAGTTTCTGTTACCCAGAAACCTTTGGAAACCTCAACATTTGGCTAAAAACCACATTTTCCTCACATTTCGGTGACAGATAGTTTTGGAATCTGAGACAAGCCACAAATTTCCTTCCACCCAGCGTTCCCCCAAGTCTCCCAATAAAAATGATACCTCACTTGTGTGGGTAGGCTTAGCGCCCGTGACAGGGAATGCCCCAAAACACAACGTGGACACATCATATTTTTTGACAGAAAACAGAGGTGTTTTTTCCAAAGTGCCTACCTGTAGATTTTGGCCTCTAGCTCTGCCGGCACCTAGAAAAACCTACCAAACCTGTGCATTTTTGAAAACTAGAGAGCTAGGGGAATCTAAGATGGGGTGACTTGTGGTGCTCTGACCAGGTTCTGTTACCCAGAATCCTTTGCAATCCTCGAAATGTGGCTAAAAAAACACAATTTCCTCACATTTCGGTGTCAGAAAGTTCTGGAATCTGAGAGGAGCCACGAATTTCCTTCCACACAGCGTTCCCCCAAGTCTCCCGATAAAAATGATACCTCACTTGTGTGGGTAGGCTTAGCACCCGCGACAGGGAATGCCCCAAAACACAACGTGGACACATCCCATTTTTTGACAGAAAACAGAGGTGATTTTTGCAAAGTGCCTACCTGTAGATTTTAGCCTCTAGCTCAGCCGACACCTAGGGAAACCTACCAAACCTGTGCATTTTTTAAAACTAGAGACGTAGGGGAATCCAAGATGGGGTGACTTGTGGGGCTCTGACCAGGTTCTGTTACCCAGAATCCTTTCAAACCTCAAAATTTGGCTAAAAGAAAAAATGTCCTCACATTTCGGTGACAGACAGTTCTGGAATCTGTGAGAAGCCACAAATTTCATTCCACGCAGCGTTCCCCCAAGTCTCCCGATAAAAATTAAACCTCACTTGTGTGGGTAGGCTTAGCGCCTGCGACAGGTAATGCCCAAAAACACAACGTGGGCACATCCCATTTTTTTACAGAAAACAGAGGTTTTTTTTTGCAAAGTGCCTACCTGTAGATTTTGGCCTCTAGCTCAGCCGGCACCTAGGGAAACCTACCAAACCTGTGCATTTTTGAAAACTAGAGACCTAGGGGAATCCAAGATGGTGTGACTTGTGGGGCTCTGACCAGGTTCTGTTACCCGGAATCCTTTGCAAATCTCAACATTTGGCTAAAAAAAACACATTTTCCTCACATTTCGGTGACGGAAAGTTCTGGAATCTGAAAGGAGCCACAAAATTCCTTCCACCCAGCGTTCCCCCAAGTCTCCAGATAAAAATGATACCTCACTTGTGTGGGTAAGCCTAGCGCCCGCGACAGGAAATGCCCCAAAACACAACGTGGACACATCCCATTTTTTGATAGAAAACAGAGGTGTTTTTTGCAAAGTGCCCTACCTGTACATTTTACCCTCTAGCTCAGCTGACACCTAGGGAAACCTACCAAACCTGTGCATTTTTGAAAACTAGAGACCTAGGGGAATCTAAGATGGGGTGACTTGTGGGGCTCTGTCCAGGTTCTGTTACCCAGAATCCTGTGCAAACCTCAAAATTTGGCTAAAAAAACACATTTTCCTCACATTTTGGTGACAGAAAGTTCTGGAATCTGAGAGGAGCCACGAATTTCCTTCCACGCAGCGTTCCCCCAAGTCTCCCGATAAAAATGATACCTCACTTGTGTGGGTAGGCTTAGCACCCGCGACACGGAATGCCCCAAAACACAAAGTGGACACATCCCATTTTTTGACCGAAAACAGATGTGTTTTTTGCAAAGTGCCTACCTGTAGCTATTGGCCTCTAGCTCAGCCGGCACCTACGGAAACCTACCAAACCTGTGCATTTTTTAAAACTAGACACCTAGGGGAATCCAAGATGGGGTGACTTGTGGTGCTCTGACCAGGTTCTGTTACCCAGAATCCTTTGCAATCCTCAAAATGTGGCTAAAAAAACACAATTTCCTCACATTTCGGTGACAGAAAGTTCTGGAATCTGAGAGGAGCCACGAATTTCCTTCCACACAGCGTTCCCCCAACTCTCCCGAGAAAAATGATACCTCACTTGTGTGGGTAGGCTTAGCACCCGCGACAGGGAATGCCCCAAAACACAACGTGGACACATCCCATTTTTTGACAGAAAAGAGAGGTGTTTTTTGCAAAGTGCCTACCTGTAGATTTTAGCCTCTAGCTCAGCTGACACCTAGGGAAACCTACCAAACCTGTCCATTTTTTAAAACTAGAGACGTAGGGGAATCCAAGATGGGGTGACTTGTGGGGCTCTGACCAGGTTTTGTTACCCAGAATCCTTTGCAAACCTCAAAATTTGGCTAAAAAAACACATTTTCCTCACATTTTGGTGACAGAAAGTTCTGGAATCTGAGAGGAGCCACGAATTTCCTTCCACGCAGCGTTCCCCCAAGTCTCCCGATAAAAATGATACCTCACTTGTGTGGGTAGGCTTAGCACCCGCGACACGGAATGCCCCAAAACACAAAGTGGACACATCCAATTTTTTGACCGAAAACAGATGTGTTTTTTGCAAAGTGCCTACCTGTAGCTATTGGCCTCTAGCTCAGCCGGCACCTACGGAAACCTACCAAACCTGTGCATTTTTTAAAACTAGACACCTAGGGGAATCCAAGATGGGGTGACTTGTGGTGCTCTGACCAGGTTCTGTTACCCAGAATCCTTTGCAATCCTCAAAATGTGGCTAAAAAAACACAATTTCCTCACATTTCGGTGACAGAAAGTTCTGGAATCTGAGAGGAGCCACGAATTTCCTTCCACACAGCGTTCCCCCAAGTCTCCCGATAAAAATGATACCTCACTTGTGTGGGTAGGCTTAGCACCCGCGACAGGGAATGCCCCAAAACACAACGTGGACACATCCCATTTTTTAACAGAAAAGAGAGGTGTTTTTTGCAAAGTGCCTACCTGTAGATTTTGGCCTCTAGCTCAGCCGACACCTAGGGAAACCTACCAAACCTGTGCATTTTTGAAAACTAGAGACCTAGGGGAATCCAAGATGGGGTGACTTGTGGGGCCCTGACCAGGTTCTGTTACCCAGAAACCTTTGGAAACCTCAACATTTGGCTAAAAACCACATTTTCCTCACATTTCGGTGACAGATAGTTTTGGAATCTGAGACATGCCACAAATTTCCTTCCACCCAGCGTTCCCCCAAGTCTCCCGATAAAAATGATACCTCACTTGTGTGGGTAGGCTTAGCGCCCGTGACAGGGAATGCCCCAAAACACAACGTGGACACATCATATTTTTTGACAGAAAACAGAGGTGTTTTTTCCAAAGTGCCTACCTGTAGATTTTGGCCTCTAGCTCTGCCGGCACCTAGAAAAACCTACCAAACCTGTGCATTTTTGAAAACTAGAGAGCTAGGGGAATCTAAGATGGGGTGACTTGTGGTGCTCTGACCAGGTTCTGTTACCCAGAATCCTTTGCAATCCTCGAAATGTGGCGAAAAAACACAATTTCCTCACATTTCGGTGTCAGAAAGTTCTGGAATCTGAGAGGAGCCACGAATTTCCTTCCACACAGCGTTCCCCCAAGTCTCCCGATAAAAATGATACCTCACTTGTGTGGGTAGGCTTAGCACCCGCGACAGGGAATGCCCCAAAACACAACGTGGACACATCCCATTTTTTGACAGAAAACAGAGGTGATTTTTGCAAAGTGCCTACCTGTAGATTTTGGCCTCTAGCTCAACCGGCACCTACGGAAACCTACCAAACCTGTGCATTTTTGAAAACTAGAGACCTAGGGGAATCCAAGATGGGGTGACTTGTGGGGCCCTGACCAGTTTCTGTTACCCAGAAACCTTTGGAAACCTCAACATTTGGCTAAAAACCACATTTTCCTCACATTTCGGTGACAGATAGTTTTGGAATCTGAGACAAGCCACAAATTTCCTTCCACCCAGCGTTCCCCCAAGTCTCCCAATAAAAATGATACCTCACTTGTGTGGGTAGGCTTAGCGCCCGTGACAGGGAATGCCCCAAAACACAACGTGGACACATCATATTTTTTGACAGAAAACAGAGGTGTTTTTTCCAAAGTGCCTACCTGTAGATTTTGGCCTCTAGCTCTGCCGGCACCTAGAAAAACCTACCAAACCTGTGCATTTTTGAAAACTAGAGAGCTAGGGGAATCTAAGATGGGGTGACTTGTGGTGCTCTGACCAGGTTCTGTTACCCAGAATCCTTTGCAATCCTCGAAATGTGGCTAAAAAAACACAATTTCCTCACATTTCGGTGTCAGAAAGTTCTGGAATCTGAGAGGAGCCACGAATTTCCTTCCACACAGCGTTCCCCCAAGTCTCCCGATAAAAATGATACCTCACTTGTGTGGGTAGGCTTAGCACCCGCGACAGGGAATGCCCCAAAACACAACGTGGACACATCCCATTTTTTGACAGAAAACAGAGGTGATTTTTGCAAAGTGCCTACCTGTAGATTTTGGCCTCTAGCTCAACCGGCACCTACGGAAACCTACCAAACCTGTGCATTTTTGAAAACTAAAGACCTAGGGGAATCCAAGATAGGGTGACTTGTGGGGCCCTGACCAGGTTCTGTTACCCAGACACCTTTGGAAACCTCAAAATTTGGCTAAAAACCACATTTTCCTCACATTTCGGTGACAGAAAGTTTTGGCATCTGAGACAAGCCACAAATTTCCTTCCACCCAGCGTTCCCCCAAGTCTCCCGATAAAAATGATACCTCACTTGTGTTGGTAGGCTTAGCGCCCGTGACAGGGAATGCCCCAAAACACAACGTGGACACATCATATTTTTTGACAGAAAACAGAGGTGTTTTTTCCAAAGTGCCTACCTGTAGATTTTGGCCTCTAGCTCTGCCGGCACCTAGAAAAACCTACCAAACCTGTGCATTTTTGAAAACTAGAGAGCTAGGGGAATCTAAGATGGGGTGACTTGTGGTGATCTGACAAGGTTCTGTTACCCAGAATCCTTTGCAATCCTCGAAATGTGGCTAAAAAAACACAATTTCCTCACATTTCGGTGTCAGAAAGTTCTGGAATCTGAGAGGAGCCACGAATTTCCTTCCACACAGCGTTCCCCCAAGTCTCCCGATAAAAATGATACCTCACTTGTGTGGGTAGGCTTAGCACCCGCGACAGGGAATGCCCCAAAACACAACGTGGACACATCCCATTTTTTGACAGAAAACAGAGGTGTTTTTTGCAAAGTGCCTACCTGTAGATTTTGGCCTCTAGATCAACCGGCACCTACGGAAACCTACCAAACCTCTGCATTTTTTAAAACTAGAGACGTAGGGGAATCCAAGATGGGGTGACTTGTGGGGCTCTGACCAGGTTCTGTTTCCCAGAATCCTTTGCAAACCTCAAATTTGGCTAAAAAAACACATTTTCCTCACATTTTGGTGACAGAAAGTTCTGGAATCTGAGACGAGACACAAATTTCCTTCCACCCAGCGTTCCCCCAAGTATCCTGATAAAAATGATACCTCGCTTGTGTGGGTAGGCCTAGCGCCCGCAACAGGAAATGCCCCAAAACACAACGTGGACACATCCCATTTTTTGACAGAAAACAGAGGTGTTTTTTCCAAAGTGCCTACCTGTAGATTTTGGCCTCTAGCTCTGCCGGCACCTAGAAAAACCTACCAAACCTGTGCATTTTTGAAAACTAGAGAGCTAGGGGAATCTAAGATGGGGTGACTTGTGGTGCTCTGACCAGGTTCTGTTACCCAGAATCCTTTGCAATCCTCGAAATGTGGCTAAAAAAAAACACAATTTCCTCACATTTCGGTGTCAGAAAGTTCTGGAATCTGAGAGGAGCCACGAATTTCCTTCCACACAGCGTTCCACCAAGTCTCCCGATAAAAATGATACCTCACTTGTGTGGGTAGGCTTAGCACCCGCGACAGGGAATGCCCCAAAACACAACGTGGACACATCCCATTTTTTGACAGAAAACAGAGGTGTTTTTTGCAAAGTGCCTACCTGTAGATTTTGGCCTCTAGCTCAACCGGCACCTACGGAAACCTACCAAACCTGTGCATTTTTGAAAACTAAAGACCTAGGGGAATCCAAGATAGGGTGACTTGTGGGGCCCTGACCAGGTTCTGTTACCCAGACACCTTTGGAAACCTTAAAATTTGGCTAAAAAACACATTTTCCTCACATTTCAGTGACAGAAAGTTTTGGAATCTGAGACAAGCCACAAATTTCCTTCCACCCAGCATTCCCCCAAGTCTCCCGATAAAAATGATACCTCACTTGGGTGGGTAGGCCTAGCGCCCGCAACAGGAAATGCCCCAAAACGCAACGTGGACACATCCCATTTTTTGACAGAAAACATAAGTTTTTTGCAAACTGCCTACCTGTAGATTTTGGCCTCTAGCTCAACCGGCACCTAGGGAAACGTACCAAACCTGTGCATTTTTGAAAACTAGAGACCTAGGGGAATCCACGATGGGGTGACTTGTGGGGTTCTGACCAGGTTCTGTTACCCAGAATCCTTTGCAAACCTCAAAATTTGGCTAAAAAAACACATTTTCCTCACATTTTGGTGACAGAAAGTTCTGGAATCTGAGAGGAGCCTCGAATTTTCTTCCACCCAGCGTTCCCCCAAGTCTCCCAATAAAAATGGTATCTCACTTGTGTGGGTAGGCCTAACGCCCGCAACAGGAAATGCCCCAAAACACAACGTGGACACATCCCATTTTTTGACAGAAAACAGAGGTGTTTTTTGCAAAGTGCCTACCTGTAGATTTTAGCCTCCAGCTCAGCCGACACCTAGGGAAACCTACCAAACCTGTGCATTTTTTAAAACTAGAGACGTAGGAGAATCCAAGATGGGGTGACTTGTGGGGCTCTGACCAGGTTCTGTTACCCAGAATCCTTTCAAACATCAAAATTTGGCTAAAAAAACACATTTTCCTCACATTTCAGTGACAGACAGTTCTGGAATCTGAGAGAAGCCACAAATTTCCTTCCACGCAGCGTTCCCCCAAGTGTCCCGATAAAAATTATACCTCACTTGTGTGGGTAGGCTTAGCGCCTGCGACAGGTAATGCCCCAAAACACAACGTGGGCACATCCCATTTTTTTACAGAAAACAGAGGGTTTTTTTTGCAAAGTGCCTACCTGTAGATTTTACTCTCTAGCTCAGCTGACACCTAGGGAAACCTACCAAACCTGTGCATTTTTGAAAACTAGAGACCGGGGGGAATCCAAGATGGGGTGACTTGTGGGGCTCTGACCAGGTTCTGTTACCCAGAATCCTTTGCGAACCTCAAATTTGGCTAAAAAAACACATTTTCCTCACATTTTGGTGACAGAAAGTTCTGGAATCCGAGACGAGACACAAATTTCCTTCCTCCCAGCGTTCCCCCAAGTATCCTGATAAAAATGATACCTCACTTGTGGGGGTAGGCCTAGCGCCCGCGACAGGAAAAACCCCAAAACACAACGTGGACACATCCCATTTTTTTACAGAAAACAGAGGTGTTTTTTGCAAAGTGCCTATCTGTAGATTTTAGCCTCTAGCTCAGCCGACACCTAGGGAAACCTACCAAACCTGTGCATTTTTTTAAACTAGAGACGTAGGGGAATCCAAGATGGGGTGACTTGTGGGGCTCTGACCAGGTTCTGTTACCCAGAATCCTTTGCAAACCTCAAATTTGGCTAAAAAAACACATTTTCCTCACATTTTGGTGACAGAAAGTTCTGGAATCTGAGACGAGACACAAATTTCCTTCCACCCAGCGTTCCCCCAAGTATCCTGATAAAAATGATACCTCACTTGTGTGGGTAGGCCTAGCGCCCACGACAGGAAATGCCCCAAAACACAACATAGACACAAACCCATTTTTTTACAGAAAACAGAGGTGTTTTTTGCAAATTGCCTACCTGTAGATTTTAGCCTCTAGCTCAGCTGACACCTAGGGAAACCTACCAAACCTGTGCATTTTTTAAAACTAGAGACGTAGGGGAATCCAAGATGGGGTGACTTGTGGGGCTCTGACCAGGTTCTGTTACCCAGAATCCTTTGCAAACCTCAAATTTGGCTAAAAAAACACATTTTCCTCACATTTTGGTGACAGAAAGTTCTGGAATCTGAGACGAGACACAAATTTCCTTCCACCCAGCGTTCCCCCAAGTATCCTGATAAAAATGATACCTCACTTGTGTGGGTAGGCCTAGTGCCCGCAACAGGAAATGCCCCAAAACACAACGTGGACACATCCCATTTTTTTACAGAAAACAGAGGTGTTTTTTGCAAAGTGCCTACCTGTAGATTTTAGCCTCTAGCTCAGCTGACGCCTAGGAAAACCTACCAAACCTGTGCATTTTTGAAAACTAGAGACCTAGGGGAATCCACGATGTGGTGACTTGTGGGGTTCTGACCAGGTTCTGTTACCCAGAATCCTTTGCAAACCTCAAAATTCGGCTAAAAAAAACACATTTTCCTCACATTTTGGTGACAGAAAGTTCTGGAATCTGAGAGAAGCCACAAATTTCCTTCCACGCAGCGTTCCCCCAAGTGTCCCGATAAAAATTATACCTCACTTGTGTGGGTAGGCCTAGCGCCCGCGACAGGAAATGCCCCAAAACACAACGTGGACACATCCCATTTTTTGACAGAAAACAAAGGTGTTTTTTGCAAAGTGCCTATCTGTAGATTTTAGCCTCTAGCTCAGCTGACACCTAGGGAAACCTACCAAACCTGTGCATTTTTTAAAACTAGAGACGTAGGGGAATCCAAGATGGGGTGACTTGTGGGGCTCTGACCAGGTTCTGTTACCCAGAATCCTTTGCAAACCTCAAATTTGGCTAAAAAAACACATTTTCCTCACATTTTGGTGACAGAAAGTTCTAGAATCTGAGACGAGACACAAATTTCCTTCCACCCAGCGTTCCCCCAAGTATCCTGATAAAAATGATACCTCGCTTGTGTGGGTAGGCCTAGCGCCCGCAACAGGAAATGCCCCAAAACACAACGTGGACACATCCCATTTTTTTACAGAAAACAGAGGTGTTTTTTGCAAAGTGCCTACCTGTAGATTTTAGCCTCTAGCTCAGCTGACGCCTAGGAAAACCTACCAAACCTGTGCATTTTTTAAAACTAGAGACGTAGGGGAATCCAAGATGGGGTGACTTGTGGGGCTCTGACCAGGTTCTGTTACCCAGAATCCTTTGCAAACCTCAAATTTGGCTAAAAAAACACATTTTCCTCACATTTTGGTGACAGAAAGTTCTGGAATCTGAGACGAGACGCAAATTTCCTTCCACCCAGCGTTCCCCCAAGTATCCTGATAAAAATGATACCTCACTTGTGTGGGTAGGCCTAGCGCCCGCGACAGGAAATGCCCTAAAACACAACGTGGACACATCCCATTTTTTTACAGAAAACACAGGTGTTTTTTGCAAACTGCCTACCTGTAGATTTTAGCCTCTAGCTCAGCCGACACCTAGGGAAACCTACCAAACCTGTGCATTTTTTAAAACTAGAGACCTAGGGGAATCCACGATGTGGTGACTTGTGGGGTTCTGACCAGGTTCTGTTACCCAGAATCCTTTGCAAACCTCAAAATTTGGCTAAAAAAAACACATTTTCCTCACATTTTGGTGACAGAAAGTTCTGGAATCTGAGAGGAGCCACGAATTTTCTTCTACCCAGCGTTCCCCCAAGTCTCCCAATAAAAATGGTATCTCACTTGTGTGGGTAGGCCTAACGCCCGCAACAGGAAATGCCCCAAAACACAACATGGACACATCCCATTTTTTGACAGAAAACAGAGGTGTTTTTTGCAAAGTGCCTACCTGTAGATTTTGGCCTCTAGCTCAGCCGACACCTAGGGAAACCTACCAAACCTGTACATTTTTGAAAACTAGAGACCTAGGAGAATCCAAGATGGTGTGACTTGTGGGGCTCTGACCAGGTTCTGTTACCCGGAATCCTTTGGAAATCTCAACATTTGGCTAAAAAAACACATTTTCCTCACATTTCGGTGACAGAAAGTTCTGGAATCTGAAAGGAGCCACAAATTTCCTTCCACCCAGCGTTCCCCCAAGTCTCCATATAAAAATGATACCTCACTTGTGTGGGTAAGCCTAGCGCCCGCGACAGGATATGCCCCGAAACACAACGTGGACACATCCCATTTTTTGATAGAAACAGGTTTTTTGCAAAGTGCCTACCTGTAGATTTTGGCCTCTAGCTCAGCTGGCACCTAGGGAAACCTACCAAACCTGTGCATTTTTTAAAACTAGAGACCTAGGGGAATCCAAGATGGGGTGACTTGTGGGGCTCTGACCAGGTTCTGTTACCCAGAATCCTTTGCAAACCTCAAATTTGGCTAAAAAAGCACATTTTCCTCACATTTTGGTGACAGAAAGTTCTGGAATCTGAGACGAGCCACAAACTTCCTTCCAACCAGCGTTCCCCCAAGTATCCTGATAAAAATGATACCTCACTTGTGTTGTAAGGCCTAGCGCCCGCGACAGGAAATGCCCCAAAACACAACGTGGACACATCCCATTTTTTGACAGAAAACAGAGGTGTTTTTTGCAAAGTGCCTACCTGTAGATTTTGGCCTCTAGCTCAGCCGACACCTAGGGAAACCTACCAAACCTGTGCATTTTTTAAAACTAGAGACGTAGGGGAATCCAAGATGGGGTGACTTGTGGGGCTCTGACCAGGTTCTGTTACCCAGAATCCTTTCAAACCTCAAAATGTGGCTAAAAAAACACATTTTCCTCACATTTCGGTGACAGACAGTTCTGGAATCTGAGAGAAGCCACAAATTTCCTTCCACGCAGCGTTCCCCCAAGTCTCCAGATAAAAATTATACCTCACTTGTGTGGGTAGGCTTAGCGCCTGCGACAGGTAATGCCCCATAACACATCGTGGGCACATCCCATTTTTTGACAGAAAACAGAGGTTTTTTTTTTGCAAAGTGCCTACCTGTAGATTTTGGCCTCTAGCTCAGCCGGCAGCTAGGGAAACCTACCAAACCTGTGCATTTTTGAAAACTAGAGACCTAGGGGAATCCAAGATGGTGTGACTTGTGGGGCTCTGACCGGGTTCTGTTACCCAGAATCCTTTGCAAATCTGAACATTTGGCTAAAAAAACACATTTTCCTCACATTTCGGTGACAGAAAGTTCTGGAATCTGAAAGGAGCCACAAATTTCCTTCCACCCAGCGTTCCCCCAAGTCTCCAGATAAAAATGATACCTCACTTGTGTGGTTAGGCCTAGCGCCCGCGACAGGAAATGCCCCAAAACACAACGTGGACACATCCCATTTTTTTATAGAAAACAGAGGTGTTTTTTGCAAAGTGCCTACCTGTAGATTTTGGCCTCTACCTCAGCCGGCACCTAGGGAAACCTACCAAACCTGTGCATTTTTGAAAACTAGAGACCTAGGGGAATCCAAGATGGGGTGACTTGTGGGGCTCTGACCAGGTTCTGTTACCCAGAATCCTTTGCAAACCTCAAATTTGGCTAAAAAAACACATTTTCCTCACATTTTGGTGACAGAAAGTTCTGGAATCTGAGACGAGATGCAAATTTCCTTCCACCCTGCGTTCCCCCAAGTATCCTGATAAAAATGATACCTCACTTGTGTGGGTAGGCCTAGCGCCCGCGACAGGAAATGCCCTAAAACACAACGTGGACACATCCCGTTTTTTTACAGAAAACACAGGTGTTTTTTGCAAACTGCCTACCTGTAGATTTTAGCCTCTAGCTCAGCCGACACCTAGGGAAACCTACCAAACCTGTGCATTTTTTAAAACTAGAGACCTAGGGGAATCCACGATGTGGTGACTTGTGGGGTTCTGACCAGGTTCTGTTACCCAGAATCCTTTGCAAACCTCAAAATTTGGCTAAAAAAAACACATTTTCCTCACATTTTGGTGACAGAAAGTTCTGGAATCTGAGAGGAGCCACGAATTTTCTTCTACCCAGCGTTCCCCCAAGTCTCCCAATAAAAATGGTATCTCACTTGTGTGGGTAGGCCTAACGCCCGCAACAGGAAATGCCCCAAAACACAACATGGACACATCCCATTTTTTGACAGAAAACAGAGGTGTTTTTTGCAAAGTGCCTACCTGTAGATTTTAGCCTCTAGCTCAGGCGACACCTAGGGAAACCTACCAAACCTGTGCATTTTTAAAAACTAGAGACGTAGGGGAATCCAAGATGGGGTGACTTGTGGGGCTCTGACCAGGTTCTGTTACCCAGAATCCTTTCAAACATCAAAATTTGGCTAAAAAAACACATTTTCCTCACATTTCGGTGACAGACAGTTCTGGAATCTGAGAGAAGCCACAAATTTCCTTCCACGCAGCGTTCCCCCAAGTCTCCCGATAAAAATTGTACCTCACTTGTGTGGGTAGGCTTAGCGCCTGCGACAGGTAATGCCCCAAAACACAACGTGGGCACATCCCATTTTTTGACAGAAAACAGAGTTTTTTTTTTGCAAAGTGCCTACCTGTAGATTTTGGCCTCTAGCTCAGCCGGCACCTAGGGAAACCTACCAAACCTGTACATTTTTTAAAACTAGAGACCTAGGGGAATCCAAGATGGTGTGACTTGTGGGGCTCTGACCAGGTTCTGTTACCCGGAATCCTTTGGAAATCTCAACATTTGGCTAAAAAAACACATTTTCCTCACATTTCGGTGACAGAAAGTTCTGGAATCTGAAAGGAGCCACAAATTTCCTTCCACCCAGCGTTCCCCCAAGTCTCCATATAAAAATGATACCTCACTTGTGTGGGTAAGCCTAGCGCCCGCGACAGGATATGCCCCGAAACACAACGTGGACACATCCCATTTTTTGATAGAAACAGAGGTGTTTTTTGCAAAGTGCCTACCTGTAGATTTTGGCCTCTAGCTCAGCTGGCACCTAGGGAAACCTACCAAACCTGTGCATTTTTTAAAACTAGAGACCTAGGGGAATCCAAGATGGGGTGACTTGTGGGGCTCTGACCAGGTTCTGTTACCCAGAATCCTTTGCAAACCTCAAATTTGGCTAAAAAAGCACATTTTCCTCACATTTTGGTGACAGAAAGTTCTGGAATCTGAGACGAGCCACAAACTTCCTTCCAACCAGCGTTCCCCCAAGTATCCTGATAAAAATGATACCTCACTTGTGTGGGTAGGCCTAGCGCCCGCGACAGGAAATGCCCCAAAACACAACGTGGACACATCCCATTTTTTGACAGAAAACAGAGGTGTTTTTTGCAAAGTGCCTACCTGTAGATTTTAGCCTCTAGCTCAGCCGACACCTAGGGAAACCTACCAAACCTGTGCATTTTTGAAAACTAGAGACGTAGGGGAATCCAAGATGGGGTGACTTGTGGGGCTCTGACCAGGTTCTGTTACCCAGAATCCTTTCAAACCTCAAAATGTGGCTAAAAAAACACATTTTCCTCACATTTCGGTGACAGACAGTTCTGGAATCTGAGAGAAGCCACAAATTTCCTTCCACGCAGCGTTCCCCCAAGTCTCCAGATAAAAATTATACCTCACTTGTGTGGGTAGGCTTAGCGCCTGCGACAGGTAATGCCCCATAACACATCGTGGGCACATCCCATTTTTTGACAGAAAACAGAGGTTTTTTTTTTGCAAAGTGCCTACCTGTAGATTTTGGCCTCTAGCTCAGCCGGCAGCTAGGGAAACCTACCAAACCTGTGCATTTTTGAAAACTAGAGACCTAGGGGAATCCAAGATGGTGTGACTTGTGGGGCTCTGACCAGGTTCTGTTACCCAGAATCCTTTGCAAATCTGAACATTTGGCTAAAAAAACACATTTTCCTCACATTTCGGTGACAGAAAGTTCTGGAATCTGAAAGGAGCCACAAATTTCCTTCCACCCAGCGTTCCCCCAAGTCTCCAGATAAAAATGATACCTCACTTGTGTGGTTAGGCCTAGCGCCCGCGACAGGAAATGCCCCAAAACACAACGTGGACACATCCCATTTTTTTATAGAAAACAGAGGTGTTTTTTGCAAAGTGCCTACCTGTAGATTTTGGCCTCTACCTCAGCCGGCACCTAGGGAAACCTACCAAACCTGTGCATTTTTGAAAACTAGAGACCTAGGGGAATCCAAGATGGGGTGACTTGTGGGGCTCTGACCAGGTTCTGTTACCCAGAATCCTTTGCAAACCTCAAATTTGGCTAAAAAAACACATTTTCCTCACATTTTGGTGACAGAAAGTTCTGGAATCTGAGACGAGATGCAAATTTCCTTCCACCCTGCGTTCCCCCAAGTATCCTGATAAAAATGATACCTCACTTGTGTGGGTAGGCCTAGCGCCCGCGACAGGAAATGCCCTAAAACACAACGTGGACACATCCCGTTTTTTTACAGAAAACACAGGTGTTTTTTGCAAACTGCCTACCTGTAGATTTTAGCCTCTAGCTCAGCCGACACCTAGGGAAACCTACCAAACCTGTGCATTTTTTAAAACTAGAGACCTAGGGGAATCCACGATGTGGTGACTTGTGGGGTTCTGACCAGGTTCTGTTACCCAGAATCCTTTGCAAACCTCAAAATTTGGCTAAAAAAAACACATTTTCCTCACATTTTGGTGACAGAAAGTTCTGGAATCTGAGAGGAGCCACGAATTTTCTTCTACCCAGCGTTCCCCCAAGTCTCCCAATAAAAATGGTATCTCACTTGTGTGGGTAGGCCTAACGCCCGCAACAGGAAATGCCCCAAAACACAACATGGACACATCCCATTTTTTGACAGAAAACAGAGGTGTTTTTTGCAAAGTGCCTACCTGTAGATTTTAGCCTCTAGCTCAGGCGACACCTAGGGAAACCTACCAAACCTGTGCATTTTTAAAAACTAGAGACGTAGGGGAATCCAAGATGGGGTGACTTGTGGGGCTCTGACCAGGTTCTGTTACCCAGAATCCTTTCAAACATCAAAATTTGGCTAAAAAAACACATTTTCCTCACATTTCGGTGACAGACAGTTCTGGAATCTGAGAGAAGCCACAAATTTCCTTCCACGCAGCGTTCCCCCAAGTCTCCCGATAAAAATTGTACCTCACTTGTGTGGGTAGGCTTAGCGCCTGCGACAGGTAATGCCCCAAAACACAACGTGGGCACATCCCATTTTTTGACAGAAAACAGAGTTTTTTTTTTGCAAAGTGCCTACCTGTAGATTTTGGCCTCTAGCTCAGCCGGCACCTAGGGAAACCTACCAAACCTGTACATTTTTTAAAACTAGAGACCTAGGGGAATCCAAGATGGTGTGACTTGTGGGGCTCTGACCAGGTTCTGTTACCCGGAATCCTTTGGAAATCTCAACATTTGGCTAAAAAAACACATTTTCCTCACATTTCGGTGACAGAAAGTTCTGGAATCTGAAAGGAGCCACAAATTTCCTTCCACCCAGCGTTCCCCCAAGTCTCCATATAAAAATGATACCTCACTTGTGTGGGTAAGCCTAGCGCCCGCGACAGGATATGCCCCGAAACACAACGTGGACACATCCCATTTTTTGATAGAAACAGAGGTGTTTTTTGCAAAGTGCCTACCTGTAGATTTTGGCCTCTAGCTCAGCTGGCACCTAGGGAAACCTACCAAACCTGTGCATTTTTTAAAACTAGAGACCTAGGGGAATCCAAGATGGGGTGACTTGTGGGGCTCTGACCAGGTTCTGTTACCCAGAATCCTTTGCAAACCTCAAATTTGGCTAAAAAAGCACATTTTCCTCACATTTTGGTGACAGAAAGTTCTGGAATCTGAGACGAGCCACAAACTTCCTTCCAACCAGCGTTCCCCCAAGTATCCTGATAAAAATGATACCTCACTTGTGTGGGTAGGCCTAGCGCCCGCGACAGGAAATGCCCCAAAACACAACGTGGACACATCCCATTTTTTGACAGAAAACAGAGGTGTTTTTTGCAAAGTGCCTACCTGTAGATTTTAGCCTCTAGCTCAGCCGACACCTAGGGAAACCTACCAAACCTGTGCATTTTTGAAAACTAGAGACGTAGGGGAATCCAAGATGGGGTGACTTGTGGGGCTCTGACCAGGTTCTGTTACCCAGAATCCTTTCAAACCTCAAAATGTGGCTAAAAAAACACATTTTCCTCACATTTCGGTGACAGACAGTTCTGGAATCTGAGAGAAGCCACAAATTTCCTTCCACGCAGCGTTCCCCCAAGTCTCCAGATAAAAATTATACCTCACTTGTGTGGGTAGGCTTAGCGCCTGCGACAGGTAATGCCCCATAACACATCGTGGGCACATCCCATTTTTTGACAGAAAACAGAGGTTTTTTTTTTGCAAAGTGCCTACCTGTAGATTTTGGCCTCTAGCTCAGCCGGCAGCTAGGGAAACCTACCAAACCTGTGCATTTTTGAAAACTAGAGACCTAGGGGAATCCAAGATGGTGTGACTTGTGGGGCTCTGACCAGGTTCTGTTACCCAGAATCCTTTGCAAATCTGAACATTTGGCTAAAAAAACACATTTTCCTCACATTTCGGTGACAGAAAGTTCTGGAATCTGAAAGGAGCCACAAATTTCCTTCCACCCAGCGTTCCCCCAAGTCTCCAGATAAAAATGATACCTCACTTGTGTGGTTAGGCCTAGCGCCCGCGACAGGAAATGCCCCAAAACACAACGTGGACACATCCCATTTTTTTATAGAAAACAGAGGTGTTTTTTGCAAAGTGCCTACCTGTAGATTTTGGCCTCTACCTCAGCCGGCACCTAGGGAAACCTACCAAACCTGTGCATTTTTGAAAACTAGAGACCTAGGGGAATCCAAGATGGGGTGACTTGTGGGGCTCTGACCAGGTTCTGTTACCCAGAATCCTTTGCAAACCTCAAATTTGGCTAAAAAAACACATTTTCCTCACATTTTGGTGACAGAAAGTTCTGGAATCTGAGACGAGCCACAAATTTCCTTCCACCCAGCGTTCCCCCAAGTATCCTGATAAAAATGATACCTCACTTGTGTGGGTAGGCCTAGCGCCCGCGACAGGAAATGCCCCAAAACACAACGTGGACACATCCCATTTTTTGACAGAAAACAGGTGTTTTTTGAAAAGTGCCTACCTGTATATTTTGGCATCTAGCTCACCCGGCACCTAGGGAAACCTACCAAACCTGTGCATTTTTTAAAACTAGAGACCTAGGGGAATCCAAGATGGGGTGACTTGTGGGGCTCCGACCAGGTTCTGTTGCCCAGAATCCTTTGCAAACCTCAAACTTTGGCTAAAAAAACACATTTTCCTCATATTTCGGTGACATAAAGTTCTGGAATCTGAGAGGAGCCACAAATTTCCTTCCATCCAGCGTTCCCCCAAGTCTCCCGATAAAATTGATACTTCACTTGTGTGGGTGGGCCAGGTGCCAGCAACAGAAAAAGGCCAAAAACCTGTAGAGATTATAGGGATAGCACAGCCAGTTGATAAGCACATATTCTTCTTTTATACATCTTTAGGCTGACTCTGGTTTGGGGACCCACACAATTGAGGTGTCATTTTACTTGGGAGACTGAGGGGAACGCTGGGGAGTAGGAACTTTGTGCTGGAGCGGTGATCGTACAAACGAAAGTCAGGAAGATATGCTTTTTTAAGCACATTTTGAAGTTTGCAGAGGAGTCTGGGTAAGAAAATGTTGGGGGATCCACACAAGCCACACCTCCCTGGACTCCTTGGGGTGTCTAGTTTAACAAAATGTCTGGGTTTGATAGGTTTCCCTAGATGAGGGCCGCACCCAGGACCAAAAACATAGGTGCCCCCTCCTCCCTAAACACAGGTTGTTTTGTAATATATCATTTTAATGTGTCCGCATACGTCTGTGATGTGCCAAACACTAAAATTGTGAAAAGTAACTCTCTTGGGTTTTGTGAAAAATACCCCTTACCCACCAACCAAGTTGGTGGCATGCTTCATCATCGGGGTCCCACCTGAGACACCTAGCGTGTCACAAGTATGCTGCGACGCCTGATTACAGCAGAGCAGGTTTTTTTATTTTTACCACATATACTGGTTGGATTTGGCACGAGGGTGAGTGATGGTTCAGTAGATCAAATTTTATTAACAAGAGATTTCACAAAAGTGAAATGCACTGGTAATAACTGAAAGGCCAAAAAACTGGAACAATGACTCACAGCTCGTGAGCTGTAAAGCCACGGCAAGGCACCAACCGCTTTACAGTCCATTCACACACCTTTCATACATGACATGCACAAGACCATTTACGCCGCCAGCCACGGGCCCAGCACATTACAACACTCGCAACGACAGACAGCACCAGTCAAGGGCCCATCACTTTCATACGCCCACATGCCTGATACAGCAATCACATCAGCTGATGAGTGTGTGGACTGGCATTTGGCTGGCACCGCTAGCCAAGCACCACCCCACCCATACCGCCAGCCAAGCGCCACCCCAAGCACACCGCCAGCCAAGCGCCACACCACTCACACGCCAGCCAAGTGCCACCCCACGCACACCACCAGCCAAGTGCCACCCCAAGCACACCGCCAGCCAAGCATCACCCCCCACACACCGTCAGCCAAGCGCCACCCCACGCACACCGCCATCACTTTTTTTTGTTTATAAACAACAAAGAAACCACTAACTAATTATAAAAAAAAAGTACAAAACTACAAACACAAAAGATCTAACTAAATACATGACAGTAATGCCAACCGTGAAACTGAACATATGAAAATATAAAACAGGCAGTTTATCCTCACGGTATTTCCCAACATTTTTTCCTAGTGTGGTAACTTCTAAAACAGCCAGGCACACACAGCCCAGGCTTTGAAGGGCATTCAGGGCAGTACATCTGTCTCTCCCTCCGGATTGATCTCCGGGCACATACTCTACATTTCTTTGTGGGCAAGTCTTTTTTGGGAGGGGGAGGAATGTGATCTGGAAAGTGGCGATCTTTCAATCTAGCCACTTCCTCCACCACTTCTACTCTAGGAACTCCACCACAATAAGGCTCTCTATCACTGACTCCTGAAATTTAACAAATGTCATCCTTGACTCAGGTGAACAATCCTTGAACACAATAAAAGCATTAAAAGTTTCCAAATGAAATAAATGTAGGGCCAACTTTTTATGCCACACGTAAGACTTACGAAGAGCAGTGTAAGGTTCTAACTTCTGATCTATTCTATCAAAACCACCCATGTGCCTATTGTAGTCCAAAATGCACGCAGGTTTGCACACTTCCGCAACCTGACCCCAAACAGTCACAGGGAAAGTACTCTCATCATGTATGGTAGATAGCATGTACACATCCCTCCTGTCTGAAAATTTCAGAGCTAGCAGCTCATTATTCCGCAAGGCACTGCACTGTCCCCTCTCAAGCTCCCTTGGATAGCCTTTCTGGTTAGAACGGATTGTGCCACAAGCAACAGTGTCCACTCTAAACAACTTCTTGAACAACTGCACTCCAGTGTAGAAATTATCTACGTACAAGTGGTGGCCTTTGTTAAACAGTCGTCTACCAAGTTCCCACACAATTCTTTCGCTAACTCCAAAGGTGGCCGGACAACCAGGAGAGTCAATATTGGAATCCCTACCAGTGTAGACCAGGAAATTATACACATATCCTGTACTGCTTTCTGACAGCATATACAATTTAATCCCATACCGTGCCTTCTTACTAGGAATGTACTGCTTAAAAACTAAACGCCCTTTGAAAAGGACCAAAGACTCGTCCACACTTATCTCTTTGCCTGGAACACAGACCTCTGAAAACCGATCTACAAAATGATCAAGGACAGGCCTAATCTTAAAAAGACTGTCACAATCAGGGTGATCTCGTGGCAAGGCTAAAGCATTGTCCACAAAATGCAGCATACGAAGAATAAGCAAATAGCGATTACGTGTCATTGTTGCAGGAAATATAGCCGTGCCATCACGGGACTAGTAGACCAATAAGAAGCCAGTGACGGCTTCCTGATCAACCCCATCAAAAAAGTCAAACCCCATCAACCCCATTTCTTCCAGATTTGTGGGAACCCACTGGGTTGCTCTAGACTGAGGCCTAAGTCTGGCAGCGTTGTCCCTCAAATATTGCTCTGCATACAAATTAGTCTGCTCCACAATCTCTTCCAAAAATACATCGTCCATAAACAAGTGAAAGAAATGGACAGGCAAAATGTTTTCCATATATACACCCTGGGAGACCAGTAAATGCAGGTATCTGTGGCTGCTCCATGTTTGGGGCAATCCAGGTGTCAGGTCTTCTAATGGGAAACCCTTCAACCCCAGGCTGCTGCACTCTTGGCACATCAATGTCTTCCTCTAAAACAGGCCCTTCATCTGTAGCTTCCTCATCAGAAGAATACTCTCGGACAGAAAACTCACTGCCATAATCTCTTACTTCCTCCTCTGCCTCAGATGCAGAGTCAGTCTTATAATCATGGTCTGAAGATCATTCAAAGAGCATGCCAACAACCTGCTGAGCAGTCACTCTGCGGCTAGCCGTGATTCTCACTAACAACAAATGGATTGCCAACAAGAACTAGTACTAAAATAAGTAATAAACAAAGTGTAGCTTTATCACAAAGAGTTATGTACTAAAAAACTATACCACTCACTTGCCTGAACAAGCTACTCACCAGCAACTACTCTGCAAAGACACAGCAATCACCAATGATATCCCACTAAAAAGAAAAAAGCAAATTAGACATATGACAACACAGATATCATTGTGCTCAAATCTAAGGACAATTTCACACACAATACTGCATTTAGTACACCACCTACAATCATGACATTCATGCATTTCAACAATACTCCTTTGGAGTAAATTGCTGTAATTTACCTAAAACCTGCAACTATGCAACTACTGCCAAAACCGCAAGGATCCACAGCAAAGGAAGCAAAAGCTTTGAACTAGATGAAATAAACTGTTATAATCAAAGATACAAATACTTTGCCAGTTGACAAACACCCGCCACCAAGAACTTAGAAATTGTCCCTGGTGCCTAAGTGGCTTCTGCCCCCTAAGAGGCAGATGGGCCTAAAACAAATAGGCTGATCTGCCTCCAAGGTGGGCAGAAATGGCCATCACTAACGTGCCCCCTTTGAGGGGCGACCCTTGCTAAAGGTGCCTCTCCCCCACACAAAACACACACACACACACACAGGATCCCTGGTGCCTAAGTGGATTCTGCTTGGGGGCAGATGGGCGTAAAAAAATTGTCCGGTCTGCCCCCAAGGAGGGTAGAAATGGCCAACAGCTCTGTGCCCCCTTTAAGGGGCGACCCTTGCCAAAGGGGGCAAATGGGGGGCACCCCAGCACTAAACAAAAAAAGGGGAACCCAAAACAAAAAATTCCTGCCGTATTGGTGATTTCTGCCCTCCTTGGGGGCAGATGGGCCTACAAAAATCGGCTCATATGTCCCCAAGGGGGGCAGAGATGGCGAATATGAAATTTTCCCCCTTTGGGGGGGCGGCCCTTGCCCAAGGGGTGCCCCCAAGCACACAAAACACACACACACCTCCCAATCCCTGGCGCCTAGTGGGTTTCGACCCCGCCGGGGGCCAGATCGGCCAAATACATGGCCTATCTAGCCCCAGGGGGGGCCGAAACATATAAAAAAATTATTGCCCCCAGGGCAGCGACCCTTGCCTAAGGGGTCGCTGCCCTAAAACAAAAAAAATAATTTCCCTGGTGTCTAGTGGTTTTCAGCCCCCCCTGGGGGCAGATCGGACGATCTGCCGCCAGGGGGGACCAAAATAAGAAAACAATTTAGCCCCCAATGGGAGCGACCCTTGCCCAAGGTGTTGCTTCCTAAAATACATGCCCAACATAATTTCTCTGGTGTCTAGTGGATTTCAGCCCCCCTGGGGGCAGATCTGCCGAAAAATCGGGCGATCTGCCCCTAGGGGGGGCCGAAATACGGAAAACAATTGCCCCCAATGGGAGCGCCCCTTGCCCAAGGGGGCGCTCCCTAAAGAACATTGCAAAAATAACGTTCCTGGTGTGTAGTGGATTTCGGCCCCCAGGGGGCATATCGGGGCGCAAAATCGGCCGATCTGCCCCCAGGGGGGGCCGAAATACGGAAAGAATTAGCCCCCCATGGGAGCGACCCTTGCCCAAGGGGTTGCTCCCAAAACTAACAGCCAAAAGAACTCCCTGGTGCCTAGTGGGGATTCCTGCTCCACGATCGCGGGCCCTGCCGCGATCGTATAGCAGGAATCCACTGAAAACAGGCACAGTGGGAAAGGAAAAACCCTTCCTTTCCCCCCGTGTCTGTTTCCCCCCCAAACCCCAAAGAAGAAACAACTCACCTTTAGATCCTTTCTCCCCGACGCGCTGGAAGCAAATGGCTTCCAGCGCGTCCCTCAGCAATATTTGATGACGTCTGCGCACTGTAAGTATGCTGACGTCATCGGATTGCCGTGGGGCGGTCGGGGTGGAAGGGGAAGGGATTCCCCTTCCATCCACGACTGGGGGGTGTTGGATTGCCGTGGGGGAGCCTATGGGGGGAGCACTGCCTTTGACGAGATCACCTCGTCCAAGGCACCCTATGTGTTAAACAAGGCAGGCTTATAGGTTTTGTTGATGGGACATCACATCAATATATAAGGCAAGCCTATTGGATTTGTTAAGAGACAACCATATTTACATAACTGAAATCACAGTTAATATTCACCATAAAATCGAACGGGATAAATAATCATATTCAAATGCATTCATTATCAACATAACCATACTTAAAAATACATTTCAGTTTTTAAATTATATGTGTCAGTCTTTCCTTTACACATTTATGTTACATAATGCAGCCTTAGGACCAACCACTGCACTCCAGAGCCCATGAAAAGGATCCATCCTTAGAAGTGCCTTGATTCAAGGCAAACCTTTCCTGGGAGTCATGCATGCAATGCCCCCTGAAAACATAGGGCAATTTTTTGAGAAATTGTTTTGGGGACTGCTGCACCTCCTATGTCCCCTGCTAAACTCAGAAAATAAGTCTATGGTGCCCCTACCCTTCAAGCTGGCACCACAAATACAACAAGTAGATTATTCAGCCCATGCAGGGCACTCTTGAGCGCTCCCTCATTGGGAGCAGTGAAAGTTAATGAATGTCTCTGGCTAATTTGTTTTACTTTAGCAGACTCATGCTGTGACTTTTTTCTTTGTTTTCTTTTTGTTTTTCTTTTTTTGTGGTTACCAGGGTACCCACAACGTTTGTTTCCTTTTCATGTTTTAAGTAGCAGCCCAAAGAGCCCACTGTCATAAAGCTGAGCAGGCACTGCAGCTCCTCCACCCTGAGCTCCTGTTCCTGCAGAACGGGAGAAGAACAATCTGTCTCTCCACCTGCCTACGTGGGGTACTACTTTCTCAATTCTCTGCCCGCCAGACTTGGATACAGGGGGCAGAGATATCCTATATTGCTCCCAGGGCTTTGGCCATCTCTGAGCAGGACTGCCGACCATCCCTGTTGTTGTTGTCCTGGGAATGGTGTTTTTAGGACAGCATTGCACCAAGCCTTGGGGATGGGGTCCTCAGAGCCAAAATGTAGCTAAGGAAGAGGGGGCCCCACGCAGACCCCTCTCCCCAAGTAAATAAATTAACACATGCCTACCCCGGGTGAATTAAAAGAAATATAGTGCCCCACCTTTTTCCCCCCCCCCACGGGTCCTGTGGTACTCCAGCAGGATTGCAACTCAATTTTCATTTTGTTTTAATGTTGGGCCCGCAGGGTGGGGGATATTCTCAACCAGAATCAACCCTGACTCTAAAATTCATTAGTTATAAATTGTACACTAAGGGCCTGATTACGATTTGGCGGTCGGCCCACCAGACCGCCATAGTGGTGGCCGCCAAAAGTCTGCCATGTTGGCGGTCATGCAGACTACTGTATTACAAGTCACACCACCAGAACTGACAAAAGCCAGCCAAAAAAACGAAGACCACTTCATTTACTTACTGTCACCTGTTCATTGGGAGGTGTGCTAAACCATAGCAGTCAGCCTCCACATGGGCAAAATCCTCATGTTGAGGAATTTGGATGTAGCTGTCCATTTCTGAGAGTACATCCTTCAATAATAGACTGAACATAGGCTGGGACATCCCAGCAGATCGGGCCACTGTATTTTGGAAGGACCCTGTGGCCAGGAAGTGCAACACTGCCATGACTTCTGTAATGGGTGGTATGCTATTTGGATGATGAATGGCAGGCATCAGATCTGGCTCCAACTGAGGACATTGATCTATGATTGTTTGCCTATCCACGCATTTTATTTGGCCATAAACTGCATGTTATGCCCCTAAAATGGAGGCTGTCTGACCTACTCCACTGGATATTGTTAACCGCCCTAGACCGCCGGCGGAAGTCATCATGCCGGCAGGTGCATGGTACAGCGGTGGACACTCCCATAGGCTAACGTTGTTCCCAGTGGTGGTCTTGGGCCAATGGCTGTGTCTGCCTGCAGTGACGGCTGCGTACATGGTGGACCTGACCGCTATGTTCTGCAACATCCCTCACTTGATTCCTGACACTGCTGTCAGCAAGACCTCCACGATGTGAGCTGCTGTGTACTGCCTCTGGGAGCAATCATGCCACATCCAGCAGTGATAGGGCCCCAGCCTTCTCCGAGGAGGAGCTTGAGAAGCTAGTGGAGGAGGTCTTACCCTTGTATGGACAGCTTTATGGTGCACCAGAGGAACAGGTAAGTGCCTCGTGTACGGTATTTTACCCTGTACTTTACTATATTTCTACTCCTCACAGCCTAGATTGAGGCCATGGTGACCAGTAAGTAGAGTCAGGGCCATGGGGGTGCTGTTGGTATGGCCTCATTGGGAGACTTATTATGCATGGAAGCTGGATCTGTGCCAGATGTTGAGGCAAATTTGTGTGTGTTTTGAGTGTACCATGTTGTTTTTTATGTGAAATGTAAACTAGGTGAGGGGACTCCTCAGCCATGCCCATACAACACTTGACACATGTATGTCGACAATGTTAGATCACGTGTACATACATGGCAGCATGGGCAGCGTGGGCATGTTGTATGTGGGAGGTGTGCGTAAACTGAGTCATGTGTATGTTGCCACTAAGCTTCAGACCATGTCTGGCAGAGATAATCTGTCATTTTGCAGGCATATGCGGACTCACTCTACCCTTCCGGTTGCCACATACACATCACATGGTAAATTGCTGTTGGCTACATGATGTTCTGTCGTGCATGGAATCAATGGAAATCTGTCTTAGCCTGCAGAGACCAGTGTCTGTTAACTGTATCTCACTGTATGGGTTCGATGTCTAGGCTTCATTTGAGTAATTTTGACTATGCAACTGTGTGCTGTGTCCACTACCTGTCTCGCAGGAAATCCTGTCACGTGGACCACTCTAATCTCTGTGCTAAGATGAAGCTTCTTGAGGTTCTTTCATTGAGGAGTATGTAAATGGTATTGGATGGAGAGTCAAACCTCTGTGATCAATGTGCACTAGGCATCAATGTACAAGTGTGTTGCTGACCCCTGACAGGTCCCTTACTTCCACAGCCCTGTTGTCATCATTATACAGATCAAATTTTTCCAGTTCAGGCTTATAGCATACATGTCAGCCTCAAAGAGCAGACAGGGTGATGAATCCTGTGAACCCATGATATCTGGCCCGATTGTTGTGTTACATGGCTGAAAATGAACAAAACATTCCTTTGTTTTTTGGATGCCGTCACTGTAGGATGGACACACATTTCCAGAAGCATGTTCTGTGTCACAGGTAGATGATACATTATCCCCACCCTCTGAGGTGGAATGAGTATGCATCCGTGAGTCCACATATTGACAGGTTAGGCACCTCCTATACCCACCATGCCAGTCCCTTCATTGTTTCCCACCAGTGGGTTTGGGTCTTGTGCCTTGGCACTAAGCTGGAGTAAGTGTTGGTGGACAACCACCATCACAGAGTGTGAGTGAATTGAAACCTTTGTGCCTTTGGAATCAACTTCTGAGAAGCCACAGAGTTGTCCTGCATCCCATAGTGCTTCTGAGCTCTCTCTGATTGCTTGAGTATGTCCCACAAAATGTAAGTTGGCCTACTTGGTGAGTGGAGGGCCTGAGCAGAGTGGTGGGTTGGTCTGCTGATTAGGAAGTGTTTGTTGTCATGTCCCTGTACTCAGTGACTAGTATGTGCCACACCTGGCCAGTCTAGGCAATACATGATGTGCTTAGCTTAGTGTACAGACAGGATAGGACATTTTTGACATGAGTTCCTATCTTGTCTTTTACATCCATGCAGGTCAACGCCCATAAGAAGAAGGGGATTTGGAGAGCCATCACCAAGAAGGTGCGGACCATGGGGGTCCACAGCTGACGGAGCACCCACTGTCGCAAGAGGTGGCAGGGCCTGAGACGCTGGGCAAGGAAGATCGCGACGGTCGAGCTGGGGATGTCCTCTCAATGTGGGCGAGGTGCCTGGCGGACCATGACCCAACTAATGGCCAGCATTCTGGTGGTGGACTACCTAAAGCTGGATGGACGTTTGAAGGCAGCACAGAAGCCACAAGAAAGTGAGTACACAAGAAATTCCTGCCTGTTCCATTGCCAGGTGAATGAATGGGGTCATGACTGCTCCCCTGACAATGAGGGTTGAGCCAAGTGTCACACACTTGATGGGAGATTGTTTGTGTTGACATGTGATGTGTATCAAACTGGGGTATCTTGCCTTCTGAACCTGGAACCCAGTACAAACCTGTTGCGAATTCCCATGCCACTTCCTCTTCAGGGACCATAAAAGGCTGTGTGCAGTTGAACAATCATGTACTATTTGTAGTTGGGATGAGTGTGATTTCTGACCCACAGATTTTTTCCCCTGAATGTCACCTACAATAGGTAAGTGGGTGAGGGATCAATGTCCTTTGCTATGTGTTTTGGCATATGTGCATGCAGATATCTGCCACCCAAAAGCAAGTGATCTTCAGTGTATGATTGATGCTGGTGCCTCATTGCAGTCTGTGATAAGTTTGTGCCCAGCATAGATGTCACATGGATTATATTGCTAAAGGCCTGCCGATGTAGCAATCTACTCTCCGTTGGTAACTGGGCAATGTCCAATGAAAATAATGATGTCCAATGACTGTAGCCAACATACCATTGTGCCTACATGTCAGCATGTGCTCTTTTCTCTTAGGGATGCATTCCTTTCTGCAATATCATGCATTTTCCACCTATGCATGATGGGATAATGTATGTAGTCACACATATATATGTACATGGGAAACAGTTGATGGATTGGTACAATTAGATAGGTGGTCCATTTCATGTTGTGCCACAGACAGAAGTGTGCCACTTTTGGTTATTGTCTGACTGATACCTTCCTGCATCGCAGTATGTCATTTGCTATGTAGAACTGCAGTTACACTGAGGGACATGGCAGGTAGACCAAGATTGTGGAACAACTCTGTGTTTCCCATTCCCTTGATGAGGCATCATGTTGATTAGTGCACTGCATCTGTGTAGTGATTGGGCATTGTGCCCCGACTGTAGGCATGCATCATGGAGTGACTTGCAGTGATGTTGACATGTTTGGGTTCAGGCATTCACCCACAGACAGATGGCAGGCTTGCCATTTCTGAGATGTGGGTAGTGATGTGGCTTCACAATGGACAACGGGTTGGGGGACTTCTGTCGATCATTGCAGGTACTGTGACTCTCCAACATGCAAGGAACAGATGTTTAGAACAGACACACTAAGATGATGTCATTGGGATTGGTGTCAGACGTTAGTGGTGGCTATCCAGTGGCTTGCTGATTCCTTGTTGTGCATTTTCTTGAGACATCTCTCCCTGACATATTAGACCTGACATCAATGTTCGTCCTTTAAATGCCACATGTGAGGCCTATCTGGGTGACCTTGCTACTACCTCCTTGACTCAGGTCAAGGACTGAGCTGTACACTGTTGGAATGTGTCCATTGTGACATGAGTATTTCCATGTCACCAACTCCAGTATATTGCAAATAGGAATCTGAGTTAGCTGTTTTTTATTGGCAGCATCTCAAATTGTTGGTACATCATGTAAGTGCAAGACATATGTGTTATTTTTTTGTGTGTGAAATATGGCAGAGTAGTTTACAGTGGGATACCATTGTTGGCTACAAGTTGACTGGGGTCTGCTGCATGTGGCACATCTTGGAGGATGGAGCGGTCCCCTAGTTGTAGTCATGTTTTTGTGTTTGTTAGACTTCATCCATTAAGTTGTAGTTGTCTGACATCCTTATTCTCTGGTGGGTGACTCTGGTAAGTCCAGATGGCATGCATGCATATGTGATGGCACAAGAATGTGCCACTTAGTTGAGGGTTTTGCTGGGGGCTAGTTGACATAAAGGTATTGTCTGTCACTCAGAGTTGTGGTTGAAGGGTAGTCATGTACTTGTTATGACCTTATTTCTCTTTGTATTTGAAGCATCAGCACAGTCAGGCAAAGAAGCCCTGGCCAAGCCAAGTAAGGAAGCATCTGGCCACGGGACCTCGGGTCAAGATACAACTAACACAGAAGGACCCAGTGGCCTGGAGGGGGAGGATAGTGCCACGGGGGAGACCGGGACCATGTCATCATCTTTGGATTCCTCCTCCAGTGGCTGCTCCCAAGTGGTGGCAGAGCCATTGGGGACCCACCGGTACCATCCTTGTCCTCCACCTGTTCTATCACTGCCCTCTCTGTTGCTCCCCACCCAGTTGGCCATGCCTGCTCCCCCCAGAGGGTAGGCGTCTCCTTTGCTGCAGGCACCTCTGCCCCAACCCCTATTACCCCTGCTGCCCAAAATGAGGAGGATATTGACCTCCTGGAGACGATCTCTGTGGGTCAGTCAGCCATCATGAATATCATCCAGGGACTGGTGATACAACTCCAACAGACAAATGCATTCCTGGAGGGCATTCACAATGCAATGGCTGGCCTACAGAGATCTTTTCAGGCTCTGGCCTCCACAGTGACGGCCACCCTCCTTCCGTCCCCCCTCCACCTCTCTCTTCGCTGTCCTAACGCCCCCTTCCCAGAACTATCAAAAGCACACAAACAGACCCTCAAGCATCCACCTCATGAGACAAAGGTAACACACACAAACACAAGCCCCACAAGATACACCGGCGCGCACACATACAACATCCACCCACAGACACATCAAAAGTCACAACTTCCCCTGACACCCCCACAACCCTCAGCATCACTCATGACATCAAGCATACCTACAGTCACCACATCACCAGTCACTTATAGAGCCACCACACCCATCCTACCCACAGACCCCACCCCAGCAGACCCTCAGACATCCACCCCTATCACCACACCTGCAGACACAACTACAGACACACCTACATCCAGAACATCCACCATACCTGCAGTCACCACCCCAAAGAGAGCCCTCCACCCACCACGGCATCCCCCAGCCCCTCCAATCCCCCAGCCCTAGACACGAACGTCCTCACTCACCCACCTCACACAATCATTCATCCCACAAGCATGCACCCACAACATCCACGCCTACACGTCATACAACGCCTCCCTCAACCTCCAAATACAGTCCCCTTTCTGATGACCGCATTGTGTGTCTGAGAAGTTTTTCCTCTGTGAGATTGACATTACCCCTGTCCTCCCCCGTACCACATCCAAAAGGTCCTCTGACTTATCCAAGGCCATCCCTTCCACCTCTAAGGCCTCCCATGTGCCCCCTGCAAGCACCAATACCCCTCCCCCCACTAAGAAGAAGCTCCCTCCCTCCCAAACCCAAACGCCCACCCTTCCAAGTCTGATTCCCCCACCCCCTGAGGTGCCTGCCTGCCCCCTTGATGCCCCTACCTGTGGAGGTTACATGGCAGTCAAGAGTCAAGTAGGGGCCATTTAGGAAAATGTGATGGACTGGCCTACGGCCTTGGACTTTCTGGAGTTTTACAAATAATTAACCCAAACAGTTGTTATTTTTTGGGTACACCTTTGTCCAGCACTTCCTTTTCTAGCTTTATGTAGTTCCTGAGTAACTTTAGTAGTGTGCCTGCAGTTGTGTGTGTTTGAGCATGCTTGCTCCTCCATGAGTTATTGTGTGCAGTATGTGAGATGGTGTGTAGTGCTGGTGTCCCCCAGGAGGTTATGTGTTGTACGTGCAGGTATGTGTGTGTAATTGCAATGTTGGTATTGTGGCATTGTGTGGTGTTTGTTGTGGTATGTATTTCTTATTGTGTTGAGCAATGTGGGCATGTATGGTGTTGGACTTGGCCCCATGATATGGCTTCTGCAATGATGTGATGTGTATCATCTTGAGTTTTGTACGAGCAGACATGGTGTATGTTCATTTGTGCCAGCTGTGTTCGTATTTGCCCGTGCATGTGTACATTTAGATGTGTGTCCCTTGCAGCTGGTTCCTGCAGCGGTCTGTCCCATGCAGTAGGAGTTGTAGTGCTTTGGTGACTTGCCCTTCCCAATTGTTTAGATGTGCATGACAATTGTTTTTAATATTGTTTGTCCCTGCGACCCATGTAGGGCCATTTCCTTTGGACATGTTGTTTGAGGGTCCTGTTGGGAGTGTGATATGTCCCACTGCAGTCTCCTTCCCTGGGTGTCCCAGTTGGCCCTATCCCAAATATATACATATAGTTGTGAAGTTGTTCCTGGTGTATTTGTCTTTCTGTGTTTTGTGCATGGCATTGTGCTTCCATTGTGGTGTGATGTGTGTGTTGTGTGTGTTCACTGCAGGATTGTTTACTGGTGTTGTTTGTGTTCCGTGCCACAGGGATTGAGGCATGTGTTGTATGTGAGGACAGTACCTGGCTATTGTTGGATGTGAGTGTGTGAGTTGTATTTGTATATGTGCTGTAGGTGTGTTGTTGGCGCTGTGTGTGACAATGTTGTGTAGTTTTCAGTGTCCCTGAGCCTGAGCTGTGTGTCTGTGTGTATTTCTGTGATGTTGGCGTGCAGTGTGAGTGTGCTGGCCAAAGTGTGTGTATTGTGAGCGTGTATGTTGCTGTGTGTCAGTGAGTGTATACTGTATAAAACGTGTGGCTGCTGCCCGTGGCGTTCCCCCCCATGATGTGTTTGCTGGTGCTACGTGCAGTTTTTAAGAGTTAATGGTACAGTTAGGTGTGTGTACTTACAGTTGGTGTCACCCACGTCAATGTTGATTTTGTTGTCCCTGAATGACATTTGCAAAGGGCTCTCTGACAGCTTCAGATTTGTGAGGCTTCCTGCAGGTGAGTGTCTCCCTTTATACTGTCCGATTCCGGCAGCTTGTACATGGTGGTTGGACCGCCACGGTCACATTGGCAGTGTGCAACCTCGTAATGGGTCTGGCCGAAACGCAGGCTCTGCCATCCCGTTTGTGACCGTGGCGGTCTGTGCTTCCTGGCGGTGGCGGAGGACTGCTGGCGGTCTTCTGTGGGTATGACCGCCAAACCTGTAATACGGCTATTCGCTTCTCCAGATTGCTGGCGGTCGGACCGCCACCACCAACAAACTCGTAATGAGGCCCTAAGTCATAAAAAATATAAATAACAACTCAAATTTATCCTAAAAATTGGGGAAGGTATCTTCTGTCTACCCACAAGGTGTATCTTTCAAAGTTCACTTTTTTCTTTGGAAGGAATTTTGCTCTGATCGCTGTCTTTGAGGCCGGATCTTTAATTATTCTGCCTGCTACGTTTTTCCTGGTGAATAACAGCAGAATTTCATCTTTTTCCCAGTGGCTTTGAGAGAGTTGTAAAGGTCTTCAAGCCTCTCTTTCTATTTTAACCCTTGGCTGCTGACAGACGTTATCAGAAACGTGAAAGGTGAAGGGTGAAAGGTATACTGCTGAGCCCTCAATTTTCGTGTCTTCACTTGACATACTGCTTTTTGTGCCTCCTTATACTTGTCTCAGTGTTTCATGTTGTTGCTGTCCATAGCATTCTTTTTTGGGAAAGGTGGATCAAACTTAATTTGATTTCAATAGATTTAAATTGCATAATTTTTTTGTTTTATAGAATCACTTATTCGAAAAGAGTAACCAAAAACCTATTCTCAGGTCAGCAGTTTCATTTTCAACATTTGCCTGACTGTCTGACCTCAAAATGGCTTCATAGAGTGACCTCAGTAAAGTGACTACTGAAACTCTGTTTCCCGAGGAGAACTTGCAAGCATATGCTTACCTTTAAACTTTTTCAAATAGAATGATGAGTGACACAACCGATTACATTGGGAGACTCACATTGTTTGGTAGGACATTATACTATTCAGCTGTGTATACACAAAGCGCATTGATAAATTATAATTCAAGTGTAATGGAGTTTTTAACAAAATATTATTTATATAAAAGGGCTCGGACCTGTTGCACTCTCCTCCTGGCTGTGAAGCTCTATGCTCACCTGCCAGCCCAAGAGGTAGGGCAATGAGTTTAACATTATAAAGTGGTGATTGGCAGGTCACAAGTTCAATCCCTGGCAGGCCGGTTATGTTGAGTACCATACATTGGATAACAGTGATACCTGTGATGTGCAGCACATGCAGAACTACATAAAACATATTTTTAGTGTTAACTGTAGGTGGTTCACAAATGCTATTGCCAACAACGCAGGTGAAAAAGGGAAGAACTGATGGGTGAACTGGTGCGAGCCCTCCAGGAGGGTGTCACCTGCCAAAAGTGGGTGAGTTGAGTGGTTTGCCTATCAACATGCAACTGGTGTTGTATTGTAATTGCTTTAACATAACTTGTCAGAACAAAATAAGTCACTAAAGCACATTTGTGGATGCTACTCAGAGGAAGTAGAGTGTGTATGTAATTTGACCTCTATTAGTGGCGTTTTTCTGCTATACAAAATTTGCTTTTATCATGTTTTGACACTGTGCCCTTTTCATGCATTAACCCCTTGCGGGCCACGGACGTAATGGTTACGTCCGTGGCTGCACCTCTCAGGCGCCACGGATGTAACCATTATGTCCGATTACCAGCCCTTTGGGGAAGCGCTAGCGCTCCCCGAGGGCTGTAGGTCAGGGTTGGAAGGGGAATGGGTTCCCCTTCCACCCCCATCCCCCCCAGTGACATCTGATGGTGCCAGCACGCGATGGTGTGCTGACCTCATCAGAGATCACCTCCCATGCTTCCAGTGCGATGCTGAAGAGAAATGCAAAAGCATTTCTCTTCCGCTCGGGAGGAGGGGGCCAGCAGAGGCATGAAAGGAAAGGAAAGGCGTTTCCTTTCCTTTCGTGTATCTGCAAGCATTTCTGTTGCCCAATTGCGATGCGATCGGGCAGCAGAAATGCCCACTAGACACCAGGGAATTTCTGTTTTGGGTGAAATGAACATGAGGGGAGCGGCCCCTTGGGCAAGGACCGCTTTCCAGGGGGGCAAATCATTTTTAGGCAATGGCTGCCCCCCCGGGGGCAGAAAGCCCCTAGACACCAGGGATATATATTTTTTTGTTCTGTTTTTTCATTTACGTGTGGGGAGCGACCCCTTAGGCAAGGGTCGCTCCCTGGGGGGGGAAATTGTTTTTAGGCCATTTCTGCCCCCAGGTGGGGTAGAAGCCACTAGACACCAGGGATTTTTTTTATATATATTCTAACGCAAAAGGGGCGCGGCCCCTTGGGCAAGGGCGACTCCCCAGGGGAGGCAAAATATTTTTAGGCCTTTTCTGCCACTCCCTGGAGGCAGATTGTACTATCTGCCTCCAGCTGGTGGGGCAGAAACCTCTAGACACCAGGGATATATATATATATATATATACACACATTTACTTTATGTTTTTATGTATGGGGAGCAACCCCTTAGGCAAGGGTCCTTCCCCTGGGGGGCAAATTGTATTTAGGCCATTTCTGCCCCTCTTGGAGGCAGATCAGTCTAGTTTTGTTAAGCCAATCTGTCCCCAAGGGGGGCAGAAAAGACTAGACACCAGGGATTGGTGTGTGTTTTGTTTGGGGGGCTGCCCCTTAGGCAAGGGTCGCTCCCCATGGGGGCACATTACTGTTGGCCATGTCTGCCCCCCTTGGGGGCAGATCGGCCTATTTTTGGAAGGCCCATCTACCTCCAAGGGGGATAGGAAGCCCACCAGAAACCAGGAAAGATTTTTTTTTTAAATAAGAGGGTGGGGGTATAGCCATAACCCCACCACAAATAAATGGGCCAAAGTTGTTCTGCCCACCAGTGGGCATATGGGGCAATTACCCCTGATCCACACCCTGGGGGCAGAAAGTCTCCTAGATGGCAAGGAATAAAATAAAAATAGTGGGGTGGTGGCTACCAACCAGTATGGGCCTGGTTATGCTCCCACCCCAACTGAGGGGGTAACAGTCTTTCAGTTCTCCCCCCACACATTAAAACATCTTATCCCACAGCAAGCAAGAGGACATTTGATTATTTTCGGTTTTGGTTTTACATTTGGGCCATGAGGGCTTGGTAACTCTCAAAATCGTCCCACTTGGAATGGTGAAGGCTGCACTTTTTTGACTTTGGGACGCTGCCATGTAGAAAAATCCACAGGACCCAGATACATCTGAAAACTAAACATCTGGTTGATTCCAGGGTGGTGTGCTTCACATGCACCCGCACCATTTTCTTACCCACAATGCCCTGCAAACCTCCAACTTTGCTGGCAATCACACATTTTTCCTACATTTTTGTGATGGAACCTTCCGGAATCTGCAGAAATCCACAAAATTCCTACCACCCAACATTGTCTCATCTATACCGATAAAAATTCTGCTGCACTTGTCAGCCTAAAAATGTTTTTTTTTTCAAACTGCCCTTTTGGACACATTTTAGTTTCCCCTCAATTTCTACATGTTTTTGTCTCTTCCCTGTCACAGGCACTTGGCCCACCTACACAAGTGAGGTATAATTTTTACCAGGAGATTGAGGGGAACGTTGGGTGGTAGGAAATGTGTCCCGGTGCGGTGATCCCACACAGAAATGTGGGAAAAAAGTGATTTTGTTTAGCTATATTTGAGATTTGTTGAGGATTCTTGGTAAGAAAACATTCGGGGATCCACACAAGTCACACCTCGCTAGACTCCTTTGGGTGTCTAGTTTTCAGAAATGTCTGGGTTTGGTAGGTTTCCCTAGATGGCTGCTGAGCCCAGGACCAAAACTGCAGGTCCCCCCTCCCCAAAAACAGGTAGTTTTGTATTTGATAATTTTGATGTGTCCAGATATTGTTTTGGGGCATTTCCCTTTGCGAGCACTAGGCCTCGGGAGACTTGGGGGAATGCTGGGTGGAAGGAAATTTGTGGCTCCTCTCAGATTCCAGAACTTTCTGTCATCGAAATGAGAGAAAAAAGTGTTTTTTTGGCCAAAGTTCGAAGTTTGCAAAGGATTCTGGGTAACAGAACCTGGTCAGATCCCCACAAGCCACCCCATCAGGGATTCCCCTAGGTGTCTAGTTTCCAAAAATGCCCAAGTTTCCCTAGGTGCCAGCTGAGCTAGGGTCCAAAATCCACAGCTAGGCACTTTGTAAAAAACAGCTCTGTTTTCTTTGGGAAAATGTGATGTGTCCACGTTGTATTTTGGGGCATTTCCTGTCACAGGCGCTAGGCCTACCCACACAAGTGAGGTATCATTTTTATTGGGAGACTTGGGGGAACGGTGGGTAGGAGGAAATTTGTGTCTCCTCTCAGATTCCAGAACTTTCTGTCACTGAAATGAGAGGAAAAAGTGTTTTTTTGACCACATTTTGAGGTTTGCAAAGGATTCTTGGTAACAGTCCCACAAGTCAACGCATCTTGGATTCCCCTAGGTGTCTAGTTTTCAAAAATGCGCAGGTTTGCTAGGTTTCCCTAGGTACCGGCTGAGCTAGAGGCCAAAATCCACATTTAGGCACTTTGCAAAAAACAGCTCTGTTTTCTTTGGGAAAATGTGATGTGTCCATGTTGTGTTTTGGGGCATCTCCTATCGCGGGCGCTAGGCCTACTCACACAAGTGAGGTACCATTTTTATCGGGAGACTTGGGGGAATGCTGTGTGGAAGGAAATTTGTGGCTCCTCTCAGATTCCAGAACTTTCTGTCACCGAAATGAGATGAAAAAGTGTTTTTTTGGCCAAAATGTGAGATTTGCAAGGGATTCTGGGTAACATAACCTGGCTAGAGCCCCACAAGTCAACCCATCTTGGATTCCACTAAGTGTCCAGTTTTCAAAAATGTGCAGGTTTGTAAGTTTACCTAGGTGCCGGCTGAGCTAGAGGCCAACATCTACAGCTAGGCACTTCGCAAAAAACAACAGATTTCAATGTAAAAATGTGATGTGTCCATGTGTAGGCCTACCCACGCAAGTGAGGTACCATTTTTATCGGGAGACTTGAGGAAGCACAGAATAGCAAAACAAGTGTTATTGCCCTTTGTCTTTCTCTACATTATTTCCTTCCAAATGTAAGACAGTGGGTAAAAAAGACATCTATTTGAGAAATGCCCTGTAATTCACATGCTAGTATGGGCACACCGGAATTCAGAGATGTGCAGATAACCACTGCTTCTCATCACCTTATCTTGTGCCCATTTTGGAAATACAAAGGTTTTCTTGATACCTTTTATATTTCAGCAAATTAATTGCTGTATACCCGATATACAATGAAAACCCATTGCAAGGTACAGCTCATTTATTGGCTATGGGTACCTAGGGTTCTTGATGAACCTACAAGCCCTATATATCCCCGCAACCAGAAGAGTCCAGCAGACGTAACGATATATTGCTTTCAAAAATCTGACATTGCAGGAAAAAGTTTCAGAGTAAAACGTGGAGAAAAATGGCTGAATTCAGAATGTTGTCTACTTTTCAGAAATGTTTAGCTTTCTGGGATCCAGCATTGGTTTCACACTAATTTCTGTCACTAAGTGGAAGGAGGCTGAAACCACAAAAAATAGTACAAATGGGGTGTGCCCCAGTAAAATGCCAAAATTGTGTTGAAAATGGGGTTTTCTGATTCAAGTCCTGTTCCTGAAAGCTGGGAAGATGGCGATTTTAGCACTGCAAACCCTCTGTTGATGCCATTTTCAGGGGAAAAAACCACAAGCCTTCTTCTGTAGCCCTTTTTTCCCATTTTTCTTTTTTTAAACGAAATCTTTGCTGCATTTTGGCTAATCTCTTGGCCTCCTTCAGGGGAACCCACAAAGTCTGGGTACCTCTAAAATCCCTAGGATGTTGGAAAAAAAGGACGCAAATTTGGCGTCGGTAGCTTTTGTGGACTAAAAGTTATAAGGGCCTAAGCGGGAACTGCCCCAAATAGCCAAAAAAAGGCTTGGCACCTGAGGGGGAAAAGACCTGGCAGCGAAGGGGTTAAAGGAAAAGAGTGAAACAGAGGACACATAAGCATAAAAAGTACTGCATGGATGAATAAAAATTAGAGTGTTTGTGGCATCCATGGTGAAAATGTAATGTGTTTCAGGGTTCACCAAGAGTCTGTACACTGAACATTGTTGTAACAACACAGACAGAAACACAGTATATAGCACTGTCTCAAGCAAAACCATCAGTAACATCAGAATAATATTATATATAGGTATGGAAAATGGTTTGGGGTGGGGGAGAGAGAGTGGTCACAGGACAGTCTGGCATTACTATGCTCTAGCTGTGTAAGTTGGGGCACTTTACTTCTGAAGCCATTCTACTATTGGATCCAAAACTGAGCACGGAGGACACTTCTTTAACACTTGACACTAATGGTAGATAGGCAGAGCAATCCAAGGATTTCTCAGGAAGGAGGTGTGGAGTGTAGGTTCAGAATTCAGCACACACAATAACATTTCATTAAGGTCAAGCCAATGCTTTGTTTAAAACACAAAGGCCCTCATTACAACCCTGGCGGTCGGTGATAAAGCGGCGGTAATACCGCCAACAGACCGGCAGTAAAACAAAATGGAATTATAACCACGGGGGAAACCGCCAATACAGACAGCCACTTTGACACTCCGACCACCCCGGCGGTAGCAACAAGCACTGCAGCAGTAACCGCCAACAACCAGGTGGAAGACTATGTACCACCCACACTATTACAACAGGCCAATCTGCCAGCTTTTCCGGGGCAGTACCATCGCCATCAAAAGCACAGCAGAAACAGCACACTGAAGGGAAACAACTCACCTCTCGACACTCAAGGAAGAACCACGACGCCATCGAGCCTGAGCTGCACATTTTTCCACTGCTGGAGTACCTCCTCATAAACGAGGAACACGAACGCCGGCGAAGACGACCACGGTGAGTACTGCACCTAGCACACAAGGGAGGGGTGAGGAAAAAGAGAGTGACACACACACGCAACACGCAACACCCCCACACCCACCCTCACCCCAACACCATACACAAACAGATGCAACATTACATATACACCCCGTAACCCTCAGAAATAACGCAAGGACAAAAGGAATTGATTAAAGTGAGTGTAATAGTACAATTTAAGATAAATACGTCCTTAAATCAATAAACAGTATTTACAATATATACAAAAGGAGGGACAATGCTCACTCCAAAATGTCCATGGCCCACGGGGCCATAACAGATAGGCCAAGGCCACACTTGACTCCTGCCTCAATACGGAGAGAACACTGCAGGGGCATCAGGTCGAAAACACACAGGCACCTCAGGGGAACAGGGAATGGGGGGCACCTCAGCCGGAAGATGGTACAATGCCACTGCTCCTGGAGGGGGCTACATGCCCACTACTTGGTCCTGGGGAGTGCAAAGCCACAGTCTCTCTAATGGGTGGTTTGCCCACTGCTTGGTCCTGGGTAGTGCAAAGTCACAGTCTCTCAAGTGGGTGGTTTGCCCACTGCTTGGTCCTGGGGAGTGCAAAGCCATAGTCTCTCAAGTGGGTGGTTTGCCTACTGCTTGGTCCTGGGGAGTGCAACACCACAGTCTCTCTAGTGGGTGGTTTGCCAACTGCTTGGTCCTGGGGAGTGCACATCCACAGTCTCTCTAGTGAGTGGGTTGCCCACTGCTTGGTCCTGGGGAATGCAAAGCCACAGTCTATGGAGTGGATGCCTTCTTCCACTGGTTCTGGAGAGGGCTTTGTGCCCAGTGTGCTTCATCCTGCCAAGGAGGGCGTGAGTGGATGCCTTCTTCCACTGGTTCTGGAGGGGGCTTTGTGCCCAGTGTGCTTCATCCTGCCAAGGAGGGCGTAAGTGGATGCCTTCTTCCACTGGTTCTGGAGGGGGCTTTGTGCCGAGTGTGCTTCATCCTGCCAAGGAAGGGGTGAGTGGATTCCTTCTTCCACTGGTTCTGGAGGGTGCTTTGTGACCAATGTGCTTCATCCTGCCAAGGAGGGGGTGAGTGAATGCCTTCTTCGACTGGTTCTGGAGGGGACATTGTGCCCAGTGTCCTTCATCCTGGATAGTGCAAAGTCACAGTCTCTCACCTGGGTGTCACACCGACAGGTGTTGCAGGGGCCAGGACGCACTGCAGCCCATGTAGTCATGACTACACACTGCTCGCCGGCGGTGACGGCTGCTCAGTGGATGGCAGTTGCGCTGCAGGTGGCGGTGCTATCAGTGGTGGGGGGAGGCTCCAGCCCTTCCCCTGCAGCCTTGGACGGCTGCCCCCTGGGGCTGCTGCTGGCAATGGTGCTGATGGCAGTGCAGGTGGTGGTGCTGGCGGCCGGGCAGGTGGCGGTGCAGGTGGCAGTGCTGTCAATGGTGGGGGGAGGCTCCAGCCCTTCCCCTGCAGCCTCAGATGGCTTCCGACCGGGGATGCTGCTGCTGTCAGTGGTGCTGCTGGTGGTGTAGGTGGCAGTGCTGTCAGTTGCGGGGGAGGCTCCAGCCCTTCCCTTGCAGCCTCGGACTGCTGCAGTGCCATGGCTGGTGTTGTGTGCCCCTTCCTGCCCTTGGCAGATGGTGGTGCCTCCTTGCTTCTGCCAGCTGGTGTTCCTTTCCCGCCCTTGCTGGCTGGTGGTACCTCCTTCCCCTTGCTGGCTGTTGTCCCCTTCATGGCCTTGCTAGGTGGCGGCCCCTTCTTGCCCTTGGCAGGTGGTGCTGGCAAACTGGCTGTGCTGACGGGTGCCTCCTTGGAGCCTCTCACACCTGCAGTAGCTGCAGAAACCACAGTGGCCGTTGACTGGGTGGCTGAGGTGCTGGGCTGGGTTCTGGCCACCCTGGCCCGAAGTGAGGGACGGGGGGTGAGGGGTAGGGAATAGGTAAACACTGGTGAGGAAAAGCTTCTTAGGGATACTGTGGCAGGAAGAGGGTGAAGGTTTGGGAGTGCTTGTAGGAGGTGTCTGTCTGCTGTGTTTGGGTGCAGGTGCATGGGCTGGATTCTGTTGTAAGGTGGATGGCTGTTGGGTGTCCGAGTGCTTGCATTTGTGTACTTTGGGAGGAGGGGTCACAGACACAGTGGGAGAGGACACAGGGGATGTGTTCATGGATGTGGGGGTGGTGACTACCAGTGGGGGGCATGTAGTAATAGGTGTGCTGGTGATGGAGGTAGTGGATGAGGATGTAGTGCATGCAGGTGTGAGTGGAGACACTACTGGGAGGGAGGTGGATGAGGAGGAGGAGGGGGACAAGTGGAGGCAGTGGATGTTGGTGTGTCTGCATCTGGATGGTGCTTGTGTGAGTGCCTGTGGGATGAAGTGTGGTGCTTGCGTTTGCCTGAGCCACTTCTGTGTGTTGGTTTGGATGAATGCAGGTCTGAAGGTGTGCTTGGGATAGGCTGGGGTTGAGGGGATTGGGACTGGGTAGAGAAAGTTGGAGGGGGGAGGCTGGAGACAGGGACAATGGCTGCCATCAGTGAGTTGGCCAGAGCCTGGAATGCTCTCTGTTGGGCTGCCACCACAGAGTGAATGCCCTCCAGGTATGCATTTTTTTTGTTGCAAATGCCCTGCTAGACCCTGGATGGCATTCAGTATGGTTGACTGCCCAAAAGAGAGGGATCTCAGGAGGCCAATAGCCTCCTCACTGAGGGCAGAAGGGCTGACTGAGGCAGGGCCTGAGGTGCCTGGGGCGAAGGAGATGCCCACCCTCCTGGGTGAGCGGGCACGAGAAACACGCTGAGGGGCTGCTGGGAGGGCGGCTGTACCTGTAGTTGGGGTGGGCACAGAGATGCCCGCCACCGCCAGGGAGCTTTCATCGGAGGAGGAGTCGCTGTCAGTACTGTCCCCTCCTGTCTCCGTCATGGTGCTGCCCTCGCCCTCCGTCCCACTGGAGCCCTCACCGTCGGTGGATTCAGCCTCCAGGCCCATGAGGGATGCAGCTCCCTCCGTCGCCGGTGCCTCTGCTCCTCCGCCAGATGATGCTGATGCACACAAGGACAGGGTGACAAAACAAAAAGGGGGGGAAGAGACAGAGGATACAATTGTGAATGCCAGCAACAACGCTACCGTTGGCGTACACAACTCATAGGGAACATCGCTATGCACTAGGCCATGCACTACCAGTTACAATGCTAGTCACCATCCCATGGGGTTCAATGCCTAACGCCATTAGCTGCACACCTGAAATCCACAGGACCCTGCCCAGTAGTAGATGCCCACTAACATTATTGGGGTTGGAGTGCACCTGGGCTTGCCCATCATGAAACCTACCCTGCCATGTTCACCCTGGCCTAGGGGCATCCACAGCCCACATCCCCCACCCAGGTAACACCTTAATGCGTGCAAAGTCATGAATCTGAATCTGTACTCACCCCCTTGTGGCTGCTGTGATGCCTTCAAGTGCCAATCCAACTCCAGATAGGCCACCGCCGGGATGCAGAACATCATTGGGGTCAGGGTACGATGGGCACCCCTTCCTCCTTGGGAGGCCAGCCACAGCTAGGCCTCTGCCGTCTTCCTTGCCCAGCAGCGCAGGTCCTCCCATCGTTTGCGGCAGTGGGTGCTCCGCCTGTCAAGGACCCCCAGGGACCACACTTCTTTGGCGATGGCACGCCAAATACCCTTTTTTTTGATGGGCTCAGACACAATACAGCAGAAAAGGTATTATTCCTACTGTCCGGACTGTCATACTCATGGCCCAACATATCCCTCCCATCCCCTTACGCACATACATTGACCACCATACATGCAGCACTCTTCCCGGGACCACTCAGTCACCCCCACACAAGGCTTACACAAACAGCACTCCATACATTCATGCCCCACGCATCATGCTTACAGTGTACTCACCTGTTGGTTTGGAGGACCATAAAGTAAACGGTACTGGGGTAGGACCCATCCACCAGTCTCTCCAACTCCTCTGAAGTGAAGGCAGGGGCCCTTCCCACAGACACTTGAGCCATGGTCTCTTCCAGACACAGGTCATAGCAGCACTTGCAGTGTAGGTCCTCTCCTGTTGAAGGTCAGGTAGCAGGTGAGTGAACAGATAGAAAATGTCGGTCACGTCCGCGGCAGTGCGTACCCTCACCGCCGGCGTACATCACCATTGGCTCCTGGAACCCGTAGGCCCCAATGATAACCAATGCGGTGTTGCACGGCGGTCAGCGACGGCCTCCCGCAACAGTGCACAACACCAGTGGAATTACCTCATTTCCACTTGTCCCTCCTCACAGGTCAGGTGGCCGCCATTTCAGAGGGGCACAGGCCATGGCTCCTAACTGCATCACAGCAGACATAGGCAAATCAACTGACTTACAAGTTCACATACTGTTTCTGTAACACAAAAATAGCATAGTAATCTGAGTATATGTTTGAATATGACCTTCTGTTCACCGTTTTTCACCCTAGAGTTCAACCGCTGAGGGTGAATAGGAGATGGAGACATACCCCCGTGTACAGACCCCTGGTGGACCTGGCGACAATGGAGGACAGGCACATTATCCTAACCTACAGACTTGATAGGGCCACAATCACAGAGCTGTGTGCCCTAATAGGAGCCAGACCTGATTTCAGCTATCCGCCACCCCACAGGTATCCCCCCTCAGGTGCAGATCCTGTCAGTGCTCCATTTCTTAGCAAGTGGTTCCTTCCAAGCGACAGTGGCCATGGCATTTGGAATGTCACAGCCCATGTTCTCAAACGTGCTGACCAGAGTGTTGTCTGCCCTGATGAAACACATGCACAGCTACACCGTATTCCCCCAGGTGGATGATTTGGCCACAGTGAAGGCTGACTTCTATGCAATGGGACATATCCCCAACATCACTGGTGCTATTGATGGTACACATATTGCCTTTCTCCCACCCCAGAGAAATAAACAGGTGTTCAGAAATCGAAAGAGCTTTCACTCTCTGAATGTGCAGATGGTGTGTTTGGCGGACCAGTACATCTCCCATGTCAATGCAAAGTATCTTGGCTCTGTGCATGATGCCTTTATTTTGAGGAATAGCAGCATCCCATATGTGATGTCTCAACTTCAGAGGCACTGGGTGTGGCTAATAGGTGAGCCCATGGTCCCCACCCAGTTGATGTAGGTATATGGGTGTGGGGTTGGCCCTAAGGATGAGTGTGTGGCTAACAAGTATCCCTCGATATTTACAGGTGACTCTGGTTACCCCAACCTCTCATGGCTACTGACCGCAGTGAGGAATGCCAGGACAAGGGCAGAGGAACGTTACAGTGAGGCACATGGGCGAACAAGGAGGATCATTGAGCGCACCTTTGGCCTCCTGAAGGCCAGATTCTGGTGCCTCCATCTGACAGGTGGATCCCTGTACTACTCACCCAAGAAGGTGTGTCAGATCATCGTTGCATGTTGTATGTTGCCTGTTGCACAACCTGAGACTTGAGCCTTGAGACGCCAGGTGCCTTTTCTGCAGGAGGATGAGCCTGGGGATGGTCATGTGGCAGCAGTAGAACCTGTGGACAGTGACAAAGAGGAGGCAGAGGAAGAGGATGTAGACAACAGAACTACTATAATTCAACAGTACTTCCAGTGACACACAGGTAAGACACTGTAACTTCACCTTCCATTGCAGTTTTGTGTTGGGCATTGTACATGGCAGCCTGATTTCTCTATTTCTATGGCCACTTACTGTACCCTTTGGCATCTTTATTTTCAGATATCTGTGCCCCACTCTGGCTCCTGGTGTGTTTACTGCTGCCCACTACAGATCATACCTATGTAAATATAACTGTACATTTGAATTGCAATGTTCACAGCTTGTTAAACTAATACATATTTCAATCAATTGACAGACTCCATACTTGTATTAGTTCCAAGGGTGTTTATTTCTGTGACAATAAGTGTAGGGGGTATTGCAATGGGCTGGGTTGATGGTGGAGAAATGTCCAGGATAGACCCCAGTCTATTGGTATCACAGATGCATTGTCCAAGGGTGCAGAGGAAGTGGAGCAATGTCAGTTAAAAGTGGACAGGGTGACAGAGTGGGGCACAAGGGTGACATTCAGAGGAGTGTTATTTCCTGGCGGGGGTCTTGGCAATGTTCTCTGGCTTCTGCCTGGATTGCATGGACCTTTTGTGGGGTGGTTCTCCTCCTTCAGGGGGAGGGGTGCTGGTGGCCTGTTTTTCCTGTGGCAGGGCCTCCTGTTCACTAGCGTCGGCAGAGGTGGAGGGCTGTTCTTCATTGTGGCTAGTGTCAGGGGCCCTTTGGTGTGCCACTGCCTCCCTCATGGTGTTGGCCATGTCTGCCAGCACCTCTGCAATGATGCCCATGGTGGTGTGGATGTCTCTCAGGTCCTTCCTGATCCCCAGGTACTGTCCCTCCTGCAGCTGCTAGGTCTCCTGCAGCTTGGCGAGTATCTGGCCCATCGTCTCCTGGGAATGGTGGTATGTTCCCAGTATGTTGGTGAGTGCCTCATGGAGAGTCGGTTTCCTGGGCCTGGCCTCCCCCTGTTGCACAACAGTCCTCCCAGCTTCCCTGTTGTCCTGTGCCTCTGTCCCCTGAACCGTGTGCCCACTGCCACTGACCCCAGGTCCCTGATTGTCCTGTGTTTGTGGGGTTGCCTGGGGTCCCTGTAGTGGTGGACATACTGCTGATTGACGTGTCCTGGGGACAGAGGGATGGGCCCACTGGGTGGGTGCTGTGGTGATGTTTCCTGAGGGGGGAGGCTCTGTGGTGGTTTGGGAATGTGGCTGGGTCACCGACTGTCCAGAGGTCCCTGATGGGCAAGGTTGGTCATCCTGATCCAGGCATGCAGAGCTGCTGGCATCACTGTGGGCCTGTGGGGATGTAAATGCAGTGTTATTGTTTCTGCGTGTGACATCTTGTGCATGGGTATGTTTCCCTCTCTGGTTGTTATTAGCAAGGCAGCCTTGGCTTGTGTGATTTGTGATTTAGTTGGCTAAGTGATTGTCACTACTGTGCATGCTGTGGTGATGGGTGTCCATGCAGGTCTGTGATGGGGGCCCATGCATTGGTGTAACATGCAGGGCTTGGTATTGGGATGGGTAGGTTGTGCTGGTGGGGTTTATGTGAGATGGTGGAGTGATTGGGTGAAGGTAGGGGCAGGAGTTTGTGATGGCATGCAGGTGGGGGGGGGATAAAGTAGTAAAGATTTGACTTACCAGAGTCCGGTCCTCCTGCTACTCCTGCCAGGCCCTCAGGATGCATGATCGCCAAGACTTGCTCCTCCCATGTTGTTAGTTGTCGGTCGGGGAGGAGGTGGGCGTCCACCGCCAGTCCTCTGTACAGCTATCTGGTGTCTTGCAACCACAGAATGCACCTTGCCCTGTAGGTCATTCCACCTCTTTCTGATGTCATCCCTTGTTCTGAGGTGCTGTCCCACGGCGTTGACCCTGTCCACAACTCTCCGCCATAGCTCCATCTTCCTAGCAATGGACGTCTGCTGCACCTGTCATCTGAATAGCTGTGGCTCTACCCGGATAATTTCCTCCACCATGACCCTTAGCTCCTCCTCTGAGAACCTGGGGTGTCTTTGTGGTGCCATGGGTGTAGTGTGAGTGGTGTGTGTGAGGGTGTGCGGGGTGATGTGCTGGGGTGTGTGCTTTGAGGTGCGTGGATGTTGTATGGGTGATGGTGTTTTGTGGCTCTGATTCAGTGGGTGCTCCTGGCTTGTCTCTATCTCAGTTGTCAAAATCTTTGGGTCGTAAAGGGTTGTGGGTAGTGTGGGTGTGTGTTTTATATTGGTGTGGGTGTGTGGGTGTGGTGTGTGTATGTATGTCAAGTGTGTGTAGTTTGAATTGTCCAATGTGGTGGTGTTTTGTTAGTGTGTGTGTATTATGAGCGCTGTGGTCTGTACCGCCAATGGTTTACCGCGGTTGAATGTCCGCTGCAGTGATTCGTGGGTCATTATGCTGTGGGTGTATTTCTATTGGCGTAACGTTGTGGGTTTTGGTACCACCATTTTATCACTGACCTTTGGGCTGGTGAACTTGTGTGTGTGTCTGTATAGTGGCAGCTTTCTATGTGTGGGTCATAATACGCGTAGGGGAATACCGCCGCAGTTGCGGTATGTTGGCAGCAGTCAGCATGGTGCTAAGCGGCACTTACCGCCAATGTCATAATGAGGGCCAAAGTATTTTGGTCTACACATAACTAATCTCTGCACATGTCAAATATCAATGTGCATGGGGGAACCAAAACCATATCAATCAGGCTTTACACAATAAATGTCTACCTCCTACTGGCTTTTAAAAGAAGTATCTCTATCAACAGGGGGCTTTGGAAGAATATGGCTTATATACTTGCAGACTGGTTTTATTTCACATGAGCTCTCGCCCTGGCAAACTCAGCAGAGTGTAGTGGGGAACATTAATATACCTAGTGGCGAGCTCCACCTCTCAGGAGAGTGAGTTTCTGAGGACTGGCTGTGATTCCTTTGATGCTACTACTTTAATTCAGTGTGCACATGTCATCAAAATAGGATGGCTTGAAGGGCTAGTGTGGCCGTACAGAGTTGTGACGACTGGAAGCAGGGACACCTTCTGCAGGTGTAGTATTGCTTTGGGTGGTAACCTTCTCTACCCAGCTCCACTTCTACACTGCTCAGCTGCAACTTCTCTCAGGCTAACAATCATATTCAGTACAAACAAAGTGAAGTGATGCTCCCCACAGTGGGAACAGTTGCTGCTTCTTCCCCAGGTTCCATACACTGGTGTTGTAGATGGTGGAAGGTCTAGCGCAACTCTGGTCAGCGTATTTGTTCTAAGCAGCAGTGTTGGGGAAGTACTTTAGGCAGTGTCCTTCTACAAAAGAAACCTCCATTTCAGCCCCCTGCATTAGCAAGAATGTGCTCCTCTCCTAAGGCAAGTCCAACAGCACTTTCAGCAGGACCTTCAACGTCAACCTGGCTGTCAAAGGCATCCGCAGTGAAAGTCAGAAATCATCTATCTCATACTGCTGTGTTGAGCTTAGACACTGGTTACTGAGATATGCCTGGAATCTGATGTGGAATCTGCTCAGTATTCATCCTTAGCTGGTAGATGAAGATGTGAATTCCACAGCTCCTCTTATTTTTGTGTTAAGTCTAGTTTTCAGGATGATGGAAAGTTTTACACAGGTTGCTCCAGCCACAGTCTTTGTCTTGCATGATCAGCAGGAAGAGGGGTTCTAGTTGGGGATGTTTTGACAAAATGTGTAAAATAAAGGCAAAATTCTCACTGTCTGCTATGCAAACCTATCTTGTGTGGCCCTGTCAGGGAGAAGTGAAGCAGGAAGGGCAGGTGTGGGCTTTGCACTTCCGTACAGCATCCATTTTAGGACATCCTCATTCCTCACTCCTCATCCCTACTTCTCATCCCTGCTTCTTATCCATCATCCCTACTTCTCATCCATCATAAATCATCCCTGCTTCTCTTCCATCATCCCTACTTCTCATCCATCATATATCATCCCTACTTCTCATCCACCATCAATAATTTTCATCCCTGTGTCTCATCCTTGCTTCTCATCCATCATCCCTGCTTCTCATCCATCCTCCCTACTTCTCATCCTCCATCCCTACTTCTCATCCATTAGACATCACTCCTACTTCTCATCCATCAACCCTGCTTCTCATCTATCATCCCTGCTTCTCTTCTATCATCCCTACTTCCTATTCATCATCTCTGCTTCTTATCCATCATACATCATCCCTGCTTCTCATCTATCATACATCATCCCTGCTTCTCATCCATCATCCCTGCTTCTCTTCCATCCTCCCTACTTCTCATCCATCATCCCTACTTCTCTTCTATCATCCCTACTTCTCATCCATCATCTCTGCTTCTTATCCATCATACATCATCCCTGTTTCTCATTTATCATACATCATCCCTGCTTCTCATCCATCATCCCTGCTTCTCATCTATCATACATCATCCCTACTCCTCATCCCTTATCCCTGCTTCTCTTCCATCATCCCTACTCCTCATCCCTGCTTCTCATCCCTACTTCTCTTCCATCATCCCTACTTCTCTTCCATCATTCCTATTTCTCTTCGATCATCCCTACTTCTCATCCCTGCTTCTCATCCCTACTTCTCATCCATCTTCCATCATTCCTACTTCTCATGCCTCAGCCATCATCGCTACCCCTCATCCATCATCCCTACTCCTCATTCCTCATCCCTCAGTCATACCAACACATTTTCAGTTGTGTGAAACACACCTTCACACTGATTGGTTGGGAACAGCCAAACAGAGTTATGAGAGAGAGCTGTATTCTATTTCACTGAAAAACAGCCTGGGTGAAGAGAGAGGAGAGGAAATGGAGTGTGTTCGTTTCCAGTGAATTCAAGGCTGCACAATATTTCATTTTATTTAACTAAGACCCTCATTACAACCCTGGCGGTCAAAGACCGCCAGGGCTGTTTCATCGGAAGCACCGCCCGCAGGCTGGCGGTGCTTCCCATGGAATTACGACCGCGGTCGAAGCGCTGCGGTCGCACCGCCGGGACCGGTGGTTTCCCGCCACTTTGGTCCCGGCGGTTGTAATCCCCCAGGGCAGTTCTTCTTGCAGCGCTGCCCAGGGGATTATGAGTCCCCCTCCCGCCAGCCTTTTCATGGCAGTATGAACCGCCATGAAAAGGCTGGCGGAAAGGGGATTCATGGGGCCCCCTGCCACGGCCCCAAGTGAAAAGCGCAACGGGTGCATCTGCATCTGTTGACAGCCAATCAGTGTGAAGGTGTGTTTCACAAAACTGAAAATGTGTTGGTATGACTGAGGAATGAGGAATGAGGAGTAGGGATGATGGATGAGGAGTAGGGATGATGAGTGAGGCATGAGAAGTAGGAATGATGGATAAGAGGTAGGGATGAGAAGCAGGGATGAGGGATGAGAAGTAGGAATGATGGAAGAGAAGTAGGGATGATGGGAGAGAAGTAGGGATGAGAAGCAGGAAAGAGGGATGAGAAGTAGGGATGATGGAAGAGAAGCAGGGATGATGGATGAGAAACAGGGATGATGTATGATGTATTAGAAGCAGGGATGATGTATGATGGATGAGAAGTAGGGATGATGGATGAGAAGTAGGGATTATGGAAGAGAAGCAGGGATGATGGATGAGAAGTAAGGATGACGTATGATGGGTGAGAAGCAGGGATGATAGATGAGAAGTAGGAACGATGGAGGAGAGGTAGGGATGATATATGATGGATGAGAAGTAGGGATGATGGATGAGAAGCAGGGATGAGACGCAGGGATGAGAAGTACGGATGATGGAAGAGAAGTAGGGATGATGGATGAGAAGTAGGGATGATGTATGATGGATGAGAAGTAGGAATGATGCATGATGGATGAGAGGTAGGGATGATGGATGAGAAGTAGGGACGATGGAAGAGAAGCAGGAATGATTGATGGAGAAGTAGGGATGATGTATGATGGGTGAGAAGTAGGGATGATGGATGAGAAGCACAGATGAGAAGTAGGGATGAGGAGTGAGGAATGAGGATGCCCTAAAATGGATGCTGTATTTCTGAGTGGAGATCCCCTTCCTATCCACCGTCCTGTAACGGAGCCGTGGTCCACTTCACAATTCAGACTGTGCAATATTCCAAGGCTTCCCTCAGTCCACAAAGTACATAAACAGGCTTAACCCTAGCCTCCATTTTATGAGTCATCCAAATACAGAAGTTCTATGTTGCATTTGTGTTTCCATATATGGAAGCACAACACCCTTTGCTCACCTTAACACATGCACACAGAGTAAACATGCAGTCCCCTAACACTGTGTAACAAGGATGGAGTGAAGGAAGCTGTTGAGGGTACTAGGTAGTCCTCTTTCAAGGAGAGGCCAAAGGGCATCTCTCCTGTGAAGATAGTAGAGCCTATCCACTTACTATTATCATGTGCTGCCAGTTTCCACCCCAGTATGAAAACAGCAGTCTAACTCGAAAGAGGGCGCTCTTCGTGTGTTCCTCCTCACATCAGAGGCCAAACACTTGAGTCTCAAATGACTGCATTTGAGGCCAACAATTAACATATAACATTGTCTTTTTCAATGAGGAGAAAACAAATCTGCAGAGATACACAATGACTTTAATAGTAATCTACTACAGAGCAGGGGTGCCTACTCCCCAGAGCCATTAAGGGAGGATTCAAACCCAACAATAATGCCTCCAGTGTTCTGCTTTTACTTACTATTACATATAAATACAGACCAACAACAATCTGTTTCCTTGTCTCTATTTATGCTTACATGCTGAAACAATTTGGAAATTATTAAGGATGAGAAATTAAAAAGAGGATTAAATTAACTAAGAAGGCTTACATTTGCTAGGTTACATTACATTAGCTGGTATTGGTATTTGTGTAGCCCTTTATTGCCATTATTATGGCCTCACAAGTCTGTAGGTTTTAGGTACCGTCACGCACTTGTTCAAGGGTTCTGACACTGGACAGAGTCTGTTCAAGTAGGAACATCAATTGTTTGAGAGTGATAAATGTTTTGTGTATATGATTTGGTGGTGTTGCACCACAATGCTACACATGTCAGATGAGTAGAATGTTGTACTACATAAGGCTGAGTGTAGCACTGATATTTAACAAATATATATTGAAGGATACTAGTCGCACCCTTATATTTTCACACAACAGAAAAAATTAACATAAATACTGATAAGATGTACACAAAATAAAAATGGATATATGCAGATGGAAAAGTCAAAAACATGAATATCCTAGAACTGGAAACCCTAAATACAAAAAATAGACTATTGATCATTTATCTGGTCATATATCTGTTAAGGAGCCTTCTCAGGGGATTCGTGACTGCTTAGAAAATTAAATGATATTAACAGTTTAGGTCCCCAACTTTCAGTAATGACTTAGTGGGGTGGTCCCCGGATTCCAATAATGATTCAGAGGGGGTCCCCTGTTCCAGTAATGATAAAATGGGGGTCCACAGAAGTCAAAAGGTTGGGAACCACTGTTCTAAATTAATAACATGCTTTTATATATCATCGTTTTCATCCAATAAATCTACAGAACTGAATATAGCCACCTAACAAGGGTGACAGCCCAAGGCAGTGCTGAGGGGATTCAAGCCTGGAATTTCGAAGCTACTGTCTGCAGGTAACACACTGATCTTACAGCAGGCAGATTGTAAACTGAGCTGTTTTACGCACTTTAGTGTTCTTACCAATTAAAATGTTTCTCAGTGCTTTAATGACCGGTATTATTACTGCTCACTACATCAGTCCTGCTAACACAGAACAAGGGACCTGCAGAGCAGACACAGCTCTCTTTAGAAGAGTCTTTAACTCACTGATCTGCCTTGCTCATGACTCCAGTTTGTTGATGTCATGTACAAAGAATGATAAAGCCTTGTGGTAACATACCAGGAGATAAAATTGTTATTGCAATAGTACCCAGCATGTTGCTCTCGGGACCCTAAAATGTTGCTCATCAGATCGAAACTTTTTTTTTACCATTTCAGCACTGGACAGCACTTCCTTTCCATTCACAGACAGAATCAGAATAACTTCCTTATTGGTTGTCCTCAGTGCTGCTATTTCCCTGACATTTTTGCTCTGGTCTGAGTCACTATGTGTGTCTCACTCTCCTAAAGGGAGCTGTGGGATTCCTACTGAAGTACCCATTAGAATAACAGAAAAGGAAGCTTCTCCTTTGGGATAGTTTCACCAATACGTTTGTCAGAAACAATCATTTCATCTGATTGGACCAGCATTCTCATTTAGCCAAAGAAAATTCTTATTCATTTATATTTCACAAATCCTTTCTCAATAATTTACCTTGTGGTACAGCCTCTAGGAAGCCCAATATACAATCCTGAAGAACTACAAAGTGTCCAATCAATAGTGAAAGCAATGTCCTCCAGGTATATATATTTCTCCTAGATGATGACTGTGCTCCCAAGGGGAAGTTTTCAATGCATTTCGGCCTATGAGTAGAAGGCTTCCATTTACTGCTACTTATATAGTAGTAATTTGCACAGATTCTGTTAGGGTTCTTAGAGCACCCTCTCCTTTTTTTGCAAAGAAGGCCATCACGTGATTCAAGAGCAGGAGGCATTAAGTGGTATTTATTTGAGGAGCAGAGCATCTGGGGGAGGTCAACAGAGACAGAAAGGCTCTACTCTGGCCTTCCAGCTGATGGCAGTGGATCAGAGCCCGACCCTGCCCCCAGTTCTGCCAATGCTGATCCCTTGTTCTTTCCTAACATATCACGCAGTGGAATTCATGGTGCAAATGAGACCCACTCTCCACAGTATAGAGACTGACTACAGTAAAGTCCCTTAGCCCTGCAGACCCATGGGCCAAACTAACCAAAGTCAAGTAATGCCATGAATTCTGTAGACTAGACTATGTTAACTCTCATGAAGTATACACACTTGGAGCTTTATGGGAAACAGCTAAGTGTACTTGGTAAAGCCTTATGGAAAGCTACTAAAGTGTGCCAGTAGGACATTATCAAAACATTAAAGGATGCTTGCTATGTAATTATTGCATGTTAAAGTGAGCTAACAGGACACTTTCGAACTGGCAGACAATGTAACCTGTTGGCATTGTATACCCCTGCGACATGTACTGGAGAATAAAGGAAAAATAAAAAGTGATGGCTTGTGCATTTTGGAAAATTGCAAAGTGTGCTAGCTGAATCCTACAGGAAATTACAAGTTTTAGCTGGAAAAATAAAGACATTTACAAGTGCTAATTCTGACATAATGAAACATTTCAAAAATGTTAACTGAGGCAATAGGAAATTCCATGAGCATTGAGGGATTCCTCCATTTAAATTTCATATTGGACTCTATAATTATAACCTCTACAATGGGGGCTTTTGCAAGTACTTTTATAAAATTGTTTCTTGATTTGTCTTGGACAATGCCTGCCAATATCTCTTGTACCCATTTTGATTGCGTATTCCATGAACAAGGCTTACCATGGGCCTACCTTTCTTTTTTACTTTGTGCCCGACTCGGGTCGCATCATGTTGGAAACATTAAATCTATACATTAGGAGGCACATGCTGGCCTCCACTGTTAGGCGAGTTCTGTTTACTGTTACGATTGCCACAGACAAAACACATGTCTGGGGCTCACAGTGACAACCGGTTACCACTCGTTTGACCACCAGGTATTGGGGGTGGAAACACTTAGAGCTTACTTTACTGCCTGTATTGGATATACTTTGGCTAATGGATTGTAGTAACATAGACCTTTAAGTTTCATTCAAAGAGATTCTTTAAACTAAGCAGTACGAGGACATATGACTTAACAGTTGGTTTACAGCCTTGAAAAAGTCTTGTAGACAAAACATGTGTTGGTTGTCGTTTCATAGATGTGTTGTATATGGTACAAAGATCTGGAGTAAGAACATGAAGAATAAAGAGAAACCTTTGTTTACTTCCACGGCTAATACATCATTGGACTTTGATTTTAAAATTGTTTGTACTTATTGGTGTGCTTCGGTACCATTTACGTATAAGTTTACAGTGCTGAGGCCTTTCTCCAGGATGGACTTTTCACCCATTGCTTATGCTTTAACCTATACTTGAGGCTACCTCTGGATGTGTGGACACCTCCGCATTGCCACTGTTTTTTGGACTAGAATTTTCACCCACGGTGGCAGGGTGACGGTACCAAGAGAGCACCACAACAGGGACAGACTTTTTTACTAAGTGACTTTACATTCCGTGACCACATAATGGAAATGCGAACCTTATAGCATAAGCCATCAAATGTTTGTGCCTGCCAATGTGAGCCTTGCTGCTTGTCAGGATCTGGCGCTGACACTAGGGAATAATAACATACTACAAACTAACCAGTAAAATTGCAGTCCACCCTGCAGTTTGGATCTATGCAAGTTGTGGAACTATTAAGCACAACATTTTATTCCACAGTTCACAGTTAATGTGGTCATATACCTACCAAGATTCTACTGTATTTTTTCCCCAGTATGCTAAAAACTGAACCATCTCTTGTGGAACCACCCAAACAATTGTTGAAGACAACCCCAAACCTCTGTAGAGTTGTCTTTATATCCTACCATATTCTGACCAACGTTACTGAACTCACATATTTAAAGTCTGTCAGATTCCCTTTTTATACCATGTATTCCTTAAAAAGGACCAGCAACCATCTTTATGTTAAGTGATCTTTCAGTGCTGCCCAGATTAGACCAATGGTGGTGAATAATATGAAATATACAGCTGCCATTAAATTGCTCCATAGTTCCTTTGGAGAGAACCTCCAAAACGCCCTTGTGAAATGGTATTTAAATCTAAACAGGTGTATACTAGTGCCACTGCCCCGGTGTTCTACAACATCTACCTTTTTTCACGAACGTCCAACATGTTCAAGGGGGAGCCAAAGACTCTCTTGGAGAATGTTTTTTTGAATCCTCCGGATATATTTCAAGTCTCTATGGAGAAAATACATTCCACCAGGTCACAAACATCAAAAGAAATAAATGAGTCATGAAATCACTCCTATCTCAATCCGATTTTCATCAACTATAAAGTTACCTGTGGAGTTCAGGTTATAGCTATTTTCCAAAACAGGATTGGATTTTGGCAAGCTTGTTGCCAGATACAATTATAAATCCTTCTAACTTGACCAGTTTTACTGGCCCAGTGCCTCGTCAAATACACATTTTTTAAAACAACTAATTGAAAAAGCCTACACCCTCTGTACCCAGATCTTAAAGTTGTCTGACATTTTAGTTGTTGCCACTGGCCAAAACTGGGCTGTGAAATGCAGAGTTTGTCTTTATTCTAACAGTTACCCCCAAACTACTGTTAATTTATGCACTGGTTCATGTTTCAGTCATTTTACCAACACCTTTATGCTCCATTATGGTTTGGATGCAGCTCATCATTTTGACTGACCCACAAATGCTGCTCATTACTTACAAAAGGTTGGGGACCTCTGCTCGTTGTGAGTGGTTCAGATAATTCTGTTACGTGTTGTAACAACTGTTACCACGCACACCCAAACCATTAATTTTGTGGCTAACACCACGCTCCCAAAGTTTTACCTCGGTACATTTTGGTAGGTTTGATGAGTCAAAATTTAACATGAGAAAGAAGCCCAGGAATTACTGGGGCATACAGGTTTTGGTATGGCAAGCACCAAAACCTGCATGTTATTTCCAATTAACTTGAACTCGTAATTTGGGTGTTATGTAACGAACCTGATAAATTTCAGCACAGCGGAGTCTGATTTGATCAGCACTAAAAAATATTGGCCCAAATACAGGTCCACTTGTGATTAAGTCCTGATGAGGAATCTGTATTTTGTTGATTTACTACCTCTCTCCTGTTCCTTAAACAGCAGTGCTTAATTGCCAACATGAACAAGTCATTTGTCTGCATTTGAGGAACATCTAGATCTTGCAATCATGGTCAATTGACACTTATGATGTGCGACTGTACTCATCACATACTGAAATCCATCTTCTTCACACAAATTTTTCCTAATATCATTCTGTCTATGTGCCCAAATGCATGTTGGACATGGTCCTTCATCAGGGCGTCTATCGTTCAATATGTTTCTTATTAGAATCTGTAAATAGGCTTTATATTGGATCAGGAAGCATTCCTGTATTGTGACCTATCCATCTGGGGGATAGTCCTGTCGGAAGACAGGTGACTTGTTTACGTTGCAAACATGTATGTTGTCCCATATGACATTTATGAATGGTGAAATGCACATGCATGTGCAACTTTCCGCTCTCGCTCAGACATTGTTGTTGTTCTTGGAATCACCTTCACTTAACAGAGTTCACTGGACTTACACTTGCAAAAAACCTACAGCTGTCTCTGCAGTATTCCTTCTCGATTGAATTCAACTGACCAACATGCATGTGTTAACTTATTAAGATTATATCTCCCTATTGCTTTATTGGCCTCAACATCCCAGCAAGTCTGCCTGACCTACGAAAAAGGTGTCTACCTCTATTTGTTTCAAAGGGAACACGAACCTATCTTGTCTCCCCCATCCTGTCCACCGCTCATGACTTTGTGCTTACATCGTCACCTCATGACACTTTGCACGAGAACTTAGCTGTAGCTGAATTTGGAGGAGCATCCTGTGATTTGTGTGTTGTGTGGTGAAGCTGGTTTTGGAAAAGCCTTGGGTGTGAGAGCATATATGTTGTGAAAGTGCTAGTGGTGAGAGTGCACCAGGAGTGAGTGCCCAGCACAAGATCACACACCCAGTGCCTACATTCAGAGCTCTCTCTCTTTCTCAACACTGCATATTACAGTGCGTGAGCACGAAAAAGCCTACGACATTGCTGGGTGTGAGAGATTGCTGAGAAACCTAGCACATGTTCTTACACCAATCACCTTCACACACCCAGGACTCCTCTCTAACACATTTGCTGCCTGTGAGAAGGTGCTTGGTGTGAGTGTGTGTTTTAGCACACAATCTCAAACCCAGCACGCACACCCAGAGCTCATTCTGTTGGAAGAGAGGTTGTTGTTTGGAGTGTGTGTAAGCACTGGGTGTGATAGTCTGGTGGGAGACTGAGATGCTCAGCACACATTCTTACCCCAGTACTCTTTTTTTACACCACTGCATGTTGGACCGTGTTGGGTGTGAAAGTGATCGTTTGAGTGTGGACTGAGTGTGAAAGTGTTTTATGTGAAAGTACTGATTTGAGTGCTGCATTTTGGAGGTGCCATCATTTGAAACCGGACCTACAAGCAATAAAAATGTAAGCATAGTTTGCTATGCGTAGGCCATCAACTCCTAAAAGCCAGATACAATTTAAAATTACCCTCAACAACTAGTTCACAGTAGGCTGAAAAATATGGTTTTTACCAAGTAGATACACGTGACAAGTTTTGAGTGTTTAACAAAAGCAGTTAGAAGTTACCTCTGAGATAAGACTTATGTCCTTCCCTGTACAACTGTGAGTTATTTGGGACTTCTCTCTTTCTTACACTGGTGACAATTGACCATGCCAGGAAGCAGAACACCTTGAGGATGACAAAGTTGGTTATGCCCTGCGAGAGGCCAACGACCAACAGCTTCTTTTAAGTCACAGCAAATTACTATTGCTGTCAGTTTCACCATGATAAGGTAACCTCCTGTGCAGAGGCTCCTTACATGTGGTTTCACTTGCGATCTCACTTTAAAAGTATTGGTGTTGCTGCATATCTACCAATAGTGGGTGTTATACCTGGCACCATTGGCCTGGCTTCCCCCTGACGTTTTGCCTTCTGACCTCTTGTTTTGCTTACTTCATTTTTGCTGGCTTTAGGATTTTGGGAACTTTACCACTGCTGACCAGTGCTAAAGTGCATGTGCCCTTTTCCTAAAACATAGCAACATTGAACTATCCCAAATTGGCATATTTAATGTACTTCTAAGTCCCTACTTTAGTGCACCTTAAGGACCTATACATTAAATGCTAGTAGTGGGCCTACAGCACTGATTATGCCACCCTCGTCAGGAGCCCTTTAAACAGGACTCAGGCCAGTCATTACAGAGCCTGTGTGTGCAGTTTTAAACTGCCATATAGACCTGGCAAGTTAACCCACTTGCCAGGACCAAACCTTAATTTTTAATACATATATGTCACCCCTAAGGTAGGCCTTTGACAGCCCCAAGGGCTAGGTGCAGTGTATTTAAAATATGGACATCTATGTTTAGGTTTTACATGTCCAGGTACTGAAAAACTCTTAAATTGGTTTTTCACTACTGCAAGGCCTATCTGTATCATAGGTTAACATTAGGATTACCTTATTACATTTTATAAGTGTAAATTCCAATTGAGACCAGATTGATATTTCGAGTTTGGTGTCTCTGGACTCACAATTTAAAATCCCAACTTTTGGTCAAGTTGAATTTAAAGTTGTAAGTCTGAAATTGCCACTCTCATAAAGTTGTCATTTTCTTACTTAAGCCATTCTGTGCCTTCTGCCTGTCTCTGAATATAAGTCTGGGGTAGGTGACAGCTGGCCTTTGTACAGTCCCTCTAGACAGTAACACACAAAGGGAGCTGAGGTGGGTAATTTACATCCTGATTGCCCAACACTAGGCTGATGGGTCTTCCTGAGATAGATGGGAGGGAGGAGCTGACACTTGCACCTAAACAGGGCTGTGCCTCTCCCCACACAAAGAGCTGCATCCCCGCCTGTAGTTTCTGGAGCCAGGGAAGGAAGAGAGAGGCCTTTGTGCACTTCAAAGGCCTCTCTCTGAAGTCTCCACCACTTCAAAGGCACAACTAGGTATAAGTACTGGACCCCAAACCCTTCTGATCCTAAAGACACTCTGCCAGGAAGTAGGACTGCTATGCTGCTGAAAAGACTGTCACTCTGCTGGACTCCTGCTTTGCTGTGCCTGCCCTGCTCTCCACCTTGCCTGGTAGCGAGAAGGACTGGCCCTGAATCTCTACATCCACAGAACCAACTGACTCCAAGGGCTTGCTTGTTTGTCTCCTGTTCTTCTGCAGTCTCAAGAACATCAAAGTCTGCCTGCAACACCACCTGGACTCTGCTATCTGTGAGTCCTGTACTGCCAGGTGGTGTCAATCCAGTCCTGGACCCTTGGAAGTGCGTTCTGCAGCTGTGTTTTGAGAAAATCCATGCATTGAAGTCACTGCCACATCTCTCCTCGACGCATTGCTGCTGCTGTGAACATCGCTGATTGCGAGGCTCAGGATTGATGCATCACCAACAGCCCTGGTACATCACCTTTGCATTGTTGGCTGTGCAGCTCGATAACTCATCGCTTTCATCGCAAAGGGTTTGACGCATCACCTTGAGGACATTGCATTAACAACTGCGCAGCTTGACAATGACGCAACCCTGACTGCAAGGATCAAAACTGACGCATCGGCCCACCTGCTCCTCGCACTGGATCTTTGATGCAATCCTCCATACAAGGTGCTTTTTCAGCAGTAGAAGGTTGGTCGCTGTAGCGGACCCACGCTCCATCGCGGTCGGCAAGAACGTTTAGATTTACCCCAGTTTAGTGCGACCACATAGACCAGGCGGGAGCTTTAAGCTTTTAAGCACTACATATGCAAATATTCTTTAACAATTCACATCTCGCCTTCTACTTATTGGATTTTTGTCATTGTGGTCTTGTGCTCATTAAATTAAGATCTACCTTTGCTAACCTGGTGTGGATTACTTTTGTGTGGTATTTTCACTGTTTTCCTGTATTATGTGTTGCACAAATACTTTACACATTGCCTTTTAAAAGTTAAGACTGACTGCTTTGTACCAACATGGCCTCTTAAGTTAAGCCTGACTGCTCTGTGCCAAGCTACAACATTGTGAGCATAAATTAAATAAGGGTGTTTACATGACTTACCCTGACTAGATTGGTGGTCCCTACTTGGACAGGATGCATACCTCTGCCAACTAGAGACACCATTTCTAACAATGAGTTAAGGATCCTAAGCACCAGTCACTGCCAGATTACCTTCCAACTTGGCATACTTGAGAAAACCTGGCTCTGATGTTTACGGCCTCCTGAGAGTTCCATTTCTGGTTCCAATAGTTATTGCTGTATGAGCCAGTTTGGGCTGTTGCTTTGCTGACATGCTGAATGCATCAATGTGCCTCAACAGTTTTGGAACACATCATTTACTTGTTACCAGTGCATGATGTGGGTAGAAGTGCACAATCTATTCCTACCTGCATATGGTTGCATCAGTGTTCACTGACGTCTTCAACAATGTGCTTATCAAATACATCCCCTAGAACAGAATCATGATAGACATGTGGCCCGTAGTACGATCAATCTTGTATGGCTGTGGGATATATTGAGTTAAAGCCCAGTTTCAACTTTGACACACTAGAAATGTTCTTTATCCCATAACAGAATCATATTTACAATAAATCTGTTCCAATTTCAGCCACAGAATTTAAACGGAACATTTGCAGAGATACAACTTCTACCAATAATAGAAAAAAGCAGTAGGTGTTTCCTTCAACTATTGCCCATAATGGAAGAGATAGCATCACCACCTATGTTTTTGAAAAACAAGAGTAAACCTGCATTACAGTGGGATGGAAAACCGCCTTTTCCACTCAGTCTTCACTATGAAATGCCTTTACCATGCATATGTCTAACTATGCATGCCTTTATCACGCATAATGGTAAGTATAGGTAAGTATGATTTTTTTCGTATATTGTCCACAAAAATTATGTTTTTAAATGTATTAAATTTGCTGTTGTTTTAATAAATTTATAAATAGGCTAAATATTTTTAAATTAGGTTCATGAGCGGGATGTAAGGGATAGAGGACTAATGGGCGGGGGAACTGTATTATTACTGAGGTAATAATTAAAATACCTGCATACTAAAAATTGGATATAAGTTGTTTTTTTTAATTAAAAAGTAATGCATATTATTTTAAAAATATGCTGTAACATGCTTTGGGGATGGGACGTCAGATATATTGAGTTAATGGGTGGAAAAGTGTACTAATAGCAGGGATTAATTAAAATGCCCCTCAATTACATTTACATTTAATTAATAGTAATGTTAAGTAATATTAATAATTGTGTATATTATTTAAAATACAAAAAACAAAAATAATGCATGGTTCCAGAGGAAAGGCAGACCCTCACTACCAATTAGGGGAGGAGTCAGCAGGTACCTGCAAGCACTATGTACTTGGAACAAGAGCCCTCACTCACCATCCAGTGACATGCTTCATCATTGGGCCATGCTCCTTGTCAGGCCAGCACTGTAATGCCTGACGGGCCTCTCAAGGGGGCTCTTTGCCGGAGATCTTTTCAAAGTATTTGCGGAATGTGTGCAAGAGTGTGGGATTGGAATCAAGAAGGCTGTAAAAATTGGCAAGGGAGACCCAAATGACAAACCTTTATTCTAAAGATGGAGCCCCTGTTAGGGTTTGTGCACAGCAAAGAGCATGTCCCCTCTCACTGCACTAGTGGGTTCTGTAATAGCTCCCTTTTAAACTTACTATTGAAAGCCTTTCTTGTTATCTCACCCCCCCCCCTAGGCTTCTGTGTATGTTGTTTAATGTGCTGTTTTGTTTACACATTGGGCCTTGCTTTTACCAAGGCTTCTTTAAAACACTCCTCTCTAGGCCATGTGTTAATTTAACTCATTTGCATAATAACTGAAACTCTGCACACCTTTCAAGAACATGTGCAGCATGTGAGGACCACACCCAGCTCTTCAAACCACACCCAGCTCTGCACACCTTTCAAGAACATGTGCAGCATGTGAGGACCACACCCAGCCCTGTCTATAAAAGGCAGCCCCCGAGCCTCACCCAGTGCTTGTGCTCGTCTACCTCCCGCTTACCTGAGGACAGATCCCTCGGCGCTGGCACTCCTGCTCTCTACAGACTTTCATTGGCTTCAATGGGCGCAGCTGCTGGCTCTTCCTTCTTCCGGTTTCCGGTTCCTCCTTGCCTCAGCCTCTCTCCTACAAGCAACCTGCAAAAGAGAAAGAAGACAAGGTTAGACTGATCAGTATCTCTTGCCAGCAACAAGTAAGTGCAAAACTTTTATTACCTGAAAGAACTTTGACAACAATTTCTGGATTCGTGTATAGACAATTAGAAACAAGATACCTTCCACGAACATTGTGATTCAAACTCTTTGTTACAAGAATACTTTGCGGAACTTTGTGAAGCAAACATTTCTTTTATTTTTATGGAACTTTTAAGAATCGAACCGTGGAAACCATTAACAGCAAGGCAAACAGTAAATCAAGGGCTTGCACAAATTACATGCTGTATTTTGACGTAAAAGTGCAATATTTGTTTTATAAAAGATTCTGGAAATATGGGAAAAGTGAGTCTGCTATTGGGAATTTAGGCTTTAGTTATATTAAGATGAATGTTTGATATTGGTAATTCTGATAACGGTATTTGTTTAATGTTTTAGAAGCTTTAGAGTAATAGAAAGCACATCCCAGAGCAGTAACACATTCCAAACCTGGAAACTAGAAACCAGGATCCAAGAGGTACTTTTAGAAGAAAATTTCTAATAAATAAAGGGATAGTCAGGAACCCAGTTAGGAATAGGTTGTACTTATCTGTTCTTTGTTTATGTTTCATTAGGCACCAGTTTCTACAGAAGTCAGAGAGGGCCGCAGATTTGTGCAGCACTTCAACAGTGGAAACGCAAGAACGGTGTTGTCTCTTTATTTTATTTTATCCACTTCCCCCCTTCCCTTGAGCTTCTGTTCATAGTGCACTGTTTTAAAAACTAGTGTGCTGGAACAAGCAGTTTCAGGGTGGGGTCGGATTGTCTTCAACCTCCATCAGAACTGAACAAGGACTCAGGTGAGCTGGGCTTTGACAGCCCCTGTCAAGATTAAAAACAGAAATGGTAGGGGAGACTGGGTATAATGACCCAATTTCCCTCCAAATTGGTCTGATTATATGTCCTGTACCCCTATTCTAGGTACTAACATAAGAGGTCATGTGTTGGTAATTCCTACACTACCTACTCAAAAAAATCTGGTCAACATGTTTCTCGCTCTGGTAGTCTTAAAGATCTGTTAGTGATTTGTCAGGACCTACAAAAAAATCCTAATCCTCACTGTCCCGTAGACACATACCATAAGTCTAATTGTAGTTTTGGCAATCTAAGCAGGAACCAAAAATGTTTAATGGACATGGATAAAGTTCTTGGTGCAGCAATTAGTATGTTTATGTAAGTGCCAGAACCTTGTCTTCCATGTTCTCCCTCTTTTATTTGCTGCCTTCTGAGCAGTAAAGTGTTACTCTGGACTTTGTCAGATTTATGTTATTATTAATTGTTATTATGTTTGTTGAAAGAATGGTAGATTTATTAAGTATGTGTATATTTTAAGCCCAATGTATGGGTTTTAAGGTTTGTTATAATTATGATTGTTCAGTGGTTGTAGTCATAACATAGTATATTTGAAAATATCAGTTTTAAAACGAGGGTTGAAGTTTTAATTTGGGTGTGATTGCATTAGTTTAAGCCAAACTACGTTAGTGTGTTAAAGAAATCTGTTATAAAGAGGCGCCTTACTTGGCGGTTGAAAGTACTCGCCATGACTTGAGGAGACCTCTGTCTCTGACGCAGCCAAGCAGTACAGGAAGGACTAGAGCGTTCTAGTGCGATGCGCCGCCATTTTACATGTGCCCGACACATCATAGAAAGAACACGGAGCTAAGTGGTTCAGTTCGTTTGAGGGAGTTGTGTAGTAGAAGCACATCTATTTCTGAAAAAATTGGAGCTTATTCAGTAGAGTTGTGCAAACGTGTTGTCAGATGCAACTAAGATTTGGGATTTTGGTGATACAGTGGAAGAATTCTTATTTAATAGGTAAATACCGAGGAAAAATATATAAAGAAATATAAGTATTTAACATAGATAGACAGAGAGAAGGGAAGGCCTAAGTCAGTATGCCTGAGAAGAAGTCTGTTCAGACCTCACAATAGGATCTGATATGAAAGATTGTTTCTCAAGAGCTGCAGCAAGCAGTTAAAGTGAATGTTAAGGAGGTACTGAAAACTAAGACCAGGTAGGACTCAGGAAGAGGAAAAGTACTTTTCTATCTCAGAGAGAGATGGTGAAAGCCACAGGGGTTCAGGTGGGAAATGTGTGAGGAAGAGAAAGCAATTGGCAAGTGGCTTTGAGAGCGGTGTCCCTAGCGGCTCAAATCGTTGGAGGAAAACAAACTATATGAGTTTCATAGCCAGATGAGCGTCAAGATTATGACATATATTTTGGATTTAGATTATAAGGATGAGCTAAAGGATGAATTTAATGATAAATGTGAGGCATAAAGAGAAAAGAAAAAATATGTTTTTGGTCCCCATAGGTGGGAAACTGTTTGATCCTAAGGACATAAAACACCCTAGAAGCAAGGAATGGTGGCCATTAGATCACGTGGCAGAGTATGATAAATTATGACTCAGGAGGCCATTAAAGAGGAAACAAAGGAACATGTTAAGAGAGGAATGCTCATGTCCTACTATTGACCAAAAAGTTACTATGACCCCTAATACTGATCCTGAGATGATCCCATATTTATTTAAAATGGGCAAAGCCCCAAGAAAGGGACTAGAGAAATCTCTAAAATATTGCTAGGATAAGGTTTTGGACATACTTGGTCCAGTGGCAAGGATTTTTTGATCAGGTGAAAGAGGAGTACATTAAAGGAACAGATGTGAGTATCCATATCCATATTCATAACAGGGAATAACAGGGAATCATGTGAAGCCACTGTCTGCATCACACAAAGAGGTAACCAAACACACTTTCTAAAATGAACTCTGTCTCACTTTCTCCACAAGTAACCCTGCCATTGCCACCATGGAGAGGATACCAGAGACTGCCATTCCCCCTCAGGATGAAGGCCCCAGTGAGGACAACACACCTGTATGTCTGGACAGTGACAAACAACCTGCCCCATCTGGGGCACCTGGTCAGTCAACGACTCCCTACCCATATCAACTCCTCCCACCCTTGGGGCATCTACATCACAGCCAACCATTTCCTCCCACGCCTGTGTCCCAATGACTGTTCAATCAATAGTGTGCCCCACAGTACAGGGACCTGAGTCAAACCTTGACACCACAGACAATGATGGTCCTGCTACCACTGGGAGTGGGCACAGGCATTAATGGGGGCAGGGTCCATGGAAGAGATGCTGTGGGCTAGAGGATGGGGCCTCTAAGGAACTCCACTGACCAGGAAACCATCTCCCAAGTCTTGGGAGCATAACAAGAGCATAACAAAGTTCATAGGACAGGATAGGCCAAATTATCACCATGTTGGGGGAAAATCAAAGGCTGCTGAGGGAATACCACCAGGAAGTTATGCAGCAGCGGCAGGCACATAATGCCACCATGGCTTCCATTACAGGGGTGCTGAGGGACATCAACACCTCTCTGCGTGGTTTCTCAACACACCATCAGGCCCCTTCCACTAGCAACCTAGCATCTGACCCATCAACATCAGCAGCAGCTAGTGGAATGGAGGCCCTGCCAGGTGAACCACATGCCTCAGACACCCCTCCCTCTATAGCTGAAGAATCCCCCAACCCCCACAAACATGGATGTCCACCCAGACATCCAGCTAGAGCAGATGCCAATACCAAACCCACTGCTAGGAAATGAAACTCTCCTGATTTGTCACTCTTATGTGCCACTGAGACACACTGTTGACTGTACTGAGACATTATTCTATTTCCCATGGTACAAGGACAAAGGACCTGTGTAACCAACTGTTGCTACTCTGATGAATCTATCTACCAGGAGTTCACTCCTCACCTTTTTGTTTATTTGTTCACATTTAATTTGACTTTTTCTATTCTGAAATGCACAATAAATCACATTTGGACATAGCTACTGTATATGTGTCTTTAATGATAATACAATAATTGTCATGCTTGCCAACTATGGTCTGGAAATGCCCCTTGAAATGAATAGGCAGTGTAATGGCCATCAGACAGAGGCTCCCTCAGCAGGACACACATGACAACAGAAATGTCACTGGATAGATTTCAGAGAGGTTGAAGTCAAGAGAAACACCAGGGTATAGTCAGTATTCTAACCTGCATTTTAAGCATGACAGAGTACCATCAGGATGGAAGGCATGGTGGCATACTAAGCACATTTACAGGTAATAGATGCCATGTCCATGGTAGACTACCGACAAAGCAGGGGCACCCAGATTGGACCGATACACCACCAGGTACAGGCTTTTCATATAACCATACCGATGCTACACATTCACATATTCCATTGAACACACAAATATCATCACAGAGGAACACAGTACTTAAACCGTACACTAACATATGCTCCATACCTCTAGGATTGTCACTCATCTTTGTCAGTATACAGTTACCTGCACCTTGGACAGCAACGTCAGTATACAAACACAGCTAGGTCCCAAGCTCATCACTAAGTACCCCACCCATTGTGAAGGCACAGGCTATGATGCAAACATCACACATAGGCCACTAACTACAACTGATACATAATAGACAATTTCACCCCCCCCCAAACCCACTGGAAATAGGAAAAGATTAAGCAGTCACAACCCCACTTATATGGAGGAAGTACTAATGAGGTACCACCGTACAGTATCCATATTATCAGCTATCTGTCTGGTACACCTCTCATGTCAGCAATTACCATTGCCTAATGACAATGAATACCTCAAGCCTAGGTTGGAAAGGCAAACAGCAAATGGCTATATCAGTGAGTGGAAGGAAAAGAGGATAGGGGAATGACAGACACTCAGCTCTATACTGAGTAGTCCATTACAGAAGTGTATGTTAGGATCTGATGTAACTGTACATGACAAAGCAGAACATAATATACTGTACACTCTACAATCTATCAGTCTGCATCCACAACTCACACTTAGTCATTGGATCTCATGACTCCCCCACTGATGAAGCAAGTCAGGCGGTGTAGTGGCAGCCATCTACTTCAAGTTGTGCACATTCAACACATCAAAAGGTATACTTCACATACCTGAATGTCACTTGAAATACTGATTGATTAGATGTGCCATAGAGTCACCTACTCCTTCTTCCTCTGGCTCTTCATCACTTGCCATATCAGCATTTCTACCCACAGGTTCAGCTGCCTCCCCCTTATCTGCAATCAATGGTATCTGACGTCTCAGGGCTAGATTGTGGACCATGGAATGATTATTTGGCATACCTGTTGGGGCGAATAGAGGAGGGCTCCTCCAGATAGGTCCAGGTACCTGAATCTTGCCTTCAGGAGCACAAATATTCATTTGATTACATGCCTTGTCCTCCTGTGGGCCTCATTGTAACAGAGTTTCCCTGGCATGGCTGGGTACCTAACTGGTGTCAACTGCCAAGGACGATTTGGCTAGCAGGAGTCAGCCGTGTACACAACGGTCACACAACGCAATTGTTGTATGTGGGACTGGCTCAATTGTGATGACAGGAGACATAACTTGCAGACACACACCACAATGCAAACTTAACAAGCAGCCAGGCCCTCTCTGTTTGTAGTTGTGCCACTTGATATGGGACATTGCTGTTGCGCATTTTGTTAGAATCATGCACAGATCCTGGAAACTTGTTTGTGACTTGTGAGATGTACTGGTCTGCCAGATACACTACCTGCACGTTGATTGAGTGGTAGTTCTTCCTGTTCCTATACACCTGTTCATTGGCACTGGGAGGGACCAGAGCTACATGGGTGCCATCAATGGCTCTTACCACATGAGGAATGTGTCCCGTATCATAAAAGTCTGCCTTCACAATCCATCTAATCCTTACATGGATTAGAATATCAGTGAGAGATATGACATGAAGAGATGGATAGTAGTGACATGAAGTAGGATACGTGGTGTTCCATATGGGGTACCCTAGCCAGGAGATCTATACATATTTATGTGCTTCGGGCTGAGGGGGTGAAGGTGCTGGGGTATGCCATGGTGGGTGCATGGCTGTCTGTTGGGGTGGTCACTGCAGGCATGGTGGATGTTCTGCATGTAGGAGTGTCAGTGGTTGTGGTGTCTGCGGGTGTGGTGACTGGGGTGGATGTCTGAGGGGCTACTGGGGTGCTGTTTGTGGGTAGGATAGGTGTAGTGGCTGAATCAATGAATGTTGGTGTGGGTGTGGTGTCTGCAGGTGTGCCTGGTGTGCTGTCCGTGATGCTGGGGGTGTCAGGGCAGGTTGTGACTGTTGCTGTGTGTGCCTCTAAATGTTTCTTGTGTGTATGCCAGTGGTGTGTCCTGTGGTGCTTTGGTCTGTCCGCGTTACCCTTTGATACTCAGGTGGATGCATGCCTGTCTGTGTGCTTTGGCTGGGTCTCGGAAGGGGGGATTGGAATGGGGAAGAGGAAGGTGGAGAGGGGACGGGAGACAAAGGGTGACTGACTGCCATCAGTGTGGAGGCCAGAGCCTGAAAGCTCTCTGTAGGCGAGCCAGTGCACCGTGAATGCCCTCCAGGAAAGCATTACTCTATTGTATCTGAGTTGCCAGTCCCTGGATGGCATTCACAATGGTCGACTGACCCACAGAGATCGACCTCAGGCGGCCAGTAGCCTTCTCACCGAGGGCAGCAGGGCTAACAGGGACTGGGGCAGAGTTGCCTGCGGCAAATGAGACTACAGGAAGGGTGGCAATAGAAAGGGGGTGGCAGACAGAGATGGTGCTGGGGTGGTCCCAGATAGGTCAGCCACAGCCAGGGAGTGTCCACTGGAGGATGATTTCAGGGATGAGGTGGATCCTGTCTCCCCCATGGCATTCCCCTCGCCCTCCGGGCCCCTGGGGCCCTCGGTGTCGGTAGTATGATGACTTGAGGTCCCGTTGCCAGCAGCTTCCTCACTTGGCTGTGCCCCGTCTACTTCGCCTGCCAATGCTGATGCTAGAAAACAGAAAGTAAGGTAGGGTCATCACATTCTTTTAATTCACTAACAGCACACTGTACACAACTTTAATATTACATCTAATAGTACTATACCCTCAGTTAGAACCATGTCAGTGCCAACATCATGTTACACCAAGATACAATCTACACCCCTATATAACAATAATGTCACATACCAGCTAAGCCACCTCTCTCACACCTACAATAAAATCATATCAGTAGAGCAATGAAACTAACAATTCCATGTCAAGCTGACTTGGCAACATGATTCTGGGTCGCTATCCTCAGCAACATAGTCAACCAACAACCAAGCTATGGAAATTAGTGGTAACATTGATTTCCACATATCACATACACCAAATCTACACAGACTTACAATTTAACCTGATGTCATGTACCAGGAAAGAAACCTTATCATAAGCTAAACACAAGACAGCATGTTGCATACAAACCAAAACCATTTAAGGTCACAGAGGTCACAACCTTCCCAATTGAAATTTGCAAACACGCAACTACTCTATTTGGCATATCCAAATTTGGAGTATGAGAGAGTCTAAACACATGTCACCAGCACACGTAACAATAGTGATGTAGGAAAGGATGATACATACTATGTGGACCTACTCATCTCAGTCAGTGTCCACCTGTAAACAAGGCCTTGCACACTTATAAGGGCCTATTTATCCCAGGGCATTTACAGACAACCACAGGTGGCATAACTACTCTTTAAATACAATGGACACCTGTCATGTGCAGGAAGGCCACATACAGTTCAACTTATCATGATCAGTGGCAAAAATCACTATCCACAAATCAGACATGAGTAGTCTTACATCTGTATGGAAAAATATCAATGGCACAAAGCACCTGAGGTTACCATGATAGAGACATACACCTTGATGCAAAACAATTGACTGACTGCACATACCATTCCACCCACATGCGCACGTGAACTACCACACTTGCACCACAATGTAGTCAGTGCAAACAATAGGTTTCCATACTAAAGACATTAAAAACATATCCAAGATAGCAATAGACAGTAGGTTTAAGGCACATTACAATGTTGATTTATGGCAGAACCTTACAATATACACAATAACACATGATGTTGGCAAAAATCAGTTAAGATTTGAACTGTTAAGAAGATGTCTTGGCCTGTTTGTCATGCATACCACACAATGGCTAAGGAATTCACTGCGTAGCCACTTACCACCCACAGAACATGCACATTGTACTAACATTCATAGCTCTGACATCAATGTATGTGATCCAATAGAAGTCAGGCAGTACCTCCATGGTTACCTACATGTAGGATGTCCACTCAAGTGACACATTACAGGGGTCAATGTACAGCCCTCACTTACCAAAGGGGTTCACCTCCTAACAGCTCTGAGTAAGTTTAGCAAGTATGGCATGTGAAATGTCAGATGGACATCACAACCTCACATGAAGCTGTCACTCATCAGAAACCTTTTGAAAAGTAGGAATGACTTTACATTGTCAAACTCTATGTTGCACATAGACATGGATCAGGGGACATAAAAATGGACAGAGGAGGACAGAGGAGAGTAATATGTCCCTATACACAATGGAATGTGCACACCTGTGTACCAATGTTGAGGACTGTACATCTATATGTTTCTTGCAGTACTTTGGCCATTTGCACTTACCACATTATCATAGCTTAGATTCTATCACATCATACACTGACCTGGCAGAGCGATGAAAATTTGTTAAGTCGGTACTTTTGGCTGTAGGGCTGCCCTCAAACACCCATCCAACTCAGGGTGGGCCACCGCCACTACGAGGGCCATTAGGGGGGTCTAGGTCCAACGTGCACCCTTTCCTCCTTGGGAGGACATCCTAAAGCTGGGCCTCTGCGTCTTCTGGGCCCAGCGCCTCAGGTCCTCCCACCGCTTCCTGCAGTGGATGTTCCGCCGGATGTGGACCCCCAGGATCCGCACTTTCTTGGCGATGGCACGCCAAATTCCCTTCTTCTGATGGGCATTAACCTGCATGGATGACACAGATGAGAGGAGAATGTCATGTCCACATACACCATCGCAAAATAAGAAAGGTGAAATAAAGTTATGCAAGTAGTCATACACACTCTTCTCTGACATCCCCATCTATGTGGAATGGCAATCTGCAGTCAGGCCATGTGTGAAGTCTGAGTCAGACATACAACATGCTTATCCATCACCAGGTGTCGGCTAGAAACATATGACCAGACCACCAGCATGTCTTAAAACATGTTATATGTGTTCAAATATTTTTTACACCACCTTCTATTATCAAGTTATACGGTTTGTAGGTGGGTCAGGCTACATATATATCACACACTCCCTACTATGCATCAGGGCTCAAAATTTATCTGAGCACATGCCCATTTAACTACACATATTATCCCAGTCCATCATTCAAACACATTTCCTGAACATCATCATACACTCAACACTTCAAACATTTGTGTTGCATTGCCCTTACCTGCTCTTCCGGTGCACCATAGTGCTGTCCATATTGGGGTAGGACCTCCTCCACAAGCTTGTCCACTTCGTCAGCTGAGAAGGCAGGGGCCCTATCACCTGTAGGACCTGGCATGATTGATCCCAGAAGCAGTACACAGCAGCTCAGGTTGTGGAGGTTTTGCTGGCATCAATGTCAGGAGTCAAGTGTGGGCTGAAGTATGAGATGGCGGTCATGTCAGCCACAAAAGAGACTGTCACTGCCGGCGGACGTCGTCACTGGCCCAGGTCCGCCAAAGGCAGCAATGTATTCCAACGGCAATGTCCACCACGGTTGTGTCTGCCTACCGCAATGATGACATCCACTGGTGGAGTTAGGTCACTTCCTGATTTCTAGTACAGTAGGTCAGGCAGCTGCCATTTTAAGGCTCATAAATGTATGTTAAAACTATGAAAGGTGCGTCACTGACTATGAAACATATTTATGACATTGTGTTAACTGCTGGCTTTATGCAAACATGTAGAAATGTGCATGTAATATGTAGAGGATGTTAAACTGATATATCCCGAGTTATGTACATGAAATAGTATTGTCAGCAGAGTCATGACAAACTGAAAATAGTATAGGTGTACCAGATATGTTAAACATGTTAAGTAAGTCGATGTGACTTTTACTGTCAGTGACATGTGTCTCCATTTAAAGAACAAGCTAGGGATTAGGGGATCTGAATGACGTTATTTGCCAAATGTTGCCTAGAAATGTGTCTAGTACAAGGTTTTCACTGTTTCATGTGACAAAATGTAGCTTTATCTGTGACGCAGGTGTGATAATACATATGGTGTATGGATTGAGTCGTACACATACATTCAGGTGTTGATCCACATAGTTACCCTGGCATGAGAAGAGCAAGACAACTTCCAGTGTACCGTCCATTAGCAGACCTGCAGACCATGGAGGAGTGACATGTGATACAAATAGACTGCCTGGATAGTCAATCATGAATCTCTGTTGCCAGTTGGAGGCATATCTGATGTCTGCCATTCATAATCCCAATAGCATACCTCCCATTGTACAAGTCATGTTAGTGCTAAACCTCCTGGCCACTGGGTCCTTTCAAAATACAGTGGCCCTAACTGCAGGGATGTCTCGGCCCATGTTCAGTCTGGTTTTGAAGGCTGTTCTGTCTGCATTGTTGAAACACCTAGACAGCTACATTAGATTTCCCCAATGTGAAGATTTGGCCCATGTAAAGGCTGATTCTTATGCTTTGGGACACATTCCACAGGTGGGTGGAGCCATAGATGTCACCCATGTAGCCTTGGTTCCCCCAAATGCCAAGGCACAGATAAATAGGAACAGGAAAAACATCCACTCCTTTAACATCCAAGTGGTCTGTTTGGCTGACCTCTACATATCACACATTTGTGCAAAGTATCCTGGGTCAGTGCACGATTGCTTCGTCATGTGAAACAGCAATATCCCACTGCTAATGACACGACAATACAGAGAGAGGGCCTCGCTGGTTGGTAAGTTATATGTCATGTGTGTCTGTACCTTTTATCTGCTATCAGCTATGTGGATATGCAAGACTGGTTGTTGACGTCAGTGAGGTACCCAACCACACCAGGGGAAGTCAGCTTCAATGAGGCCCACGGAAGTACAAGGCGTGTCAATGAGCAGACTTTTGGGCTCCTGAAGGCAAGATTTCACATCATTGATAAATCTGGGGAGCCCTCCTCTACTCACCCAACAAAGTTGATCAAATTGTTGCTGCATGCTCCACACCTCGCCGTGAGACATCAGATACCATTCATGATGAGGGGAAACCAGCAGATCCTGTAGGTGGAAATGCAGATTTGCCAAGTGAGGGTGAGCATGATGAGGATGAAGCTGGAGATATCAGGGCTGATCTCATCAATCAGTACTTCACCTGACTTAAGGTATGGAATGTGAAGTAATTAAAGAGATTCAGTGGGGTATTGGCACGGTTAGGAATGCCAGATAAGGTTCTTATTTTGATCAGATATGTCATAATTGGCTCCAAAGCCCATTACTCTGATATGCATACAGATTGTTACATGGAGTTGTGTACAGACATGTTATTAACATAGTCTACTGTTTTCACAATGCACAATCAAAGTCACATCTGTACATATGACTTGGCTGTGTAATGTACATTTTGTCAATGTGGCCTATACCTTATGTTTGTCATTTACAGATTGCAGTTTGACTGTTTGGCTCATCCTCATTTGGCAATATCAGAGAGTGTCACAGGCAGATGGGATTTACAGACTGACATGTGAAGTGAACATGGATTAAACCAGGTACTGTCTGGCATGAGATCTGTGGTGTGTGAGTTATATGACCAGACTGTCAGGACATTGGGATGGTAGTGTCCTTTTCCACACTAAAGAACTGTTTGGTATTGGAGGTAGGGCCAGTGGTGCCATCTGTGTCTTCATATGTCTCCAACATGTCATAATGTGGTATCCATACCCTGTAACATCATAATGGTTTGTGTTGGATAAAAAATAACTTGTATGTAGGTGTCAGTGTGTTTCCACTTTGCAGACCAATGTGCATGTGTCTGAAGACTGACATAAGTGAAAGGCAAGCCTACTGATACCTGACCATGGTAAGTGGAAGGTTCCATGACTGGGGACATTAATACTGACCTCTGTCTGTGACATGGGGTCTATTATTTCGGGAACTGTGGTATGGGTATATGACAAGGCTTTAGCTGATGATGCATTGAAACAATATATTTGCCTCCTGGCATTGTGAAACACTGACATGTCCCTAAATTCAGGCATGTGTGGATTTGTAGTGTGTGATAGCTATGCTGAAACTCAGACGTTAGTACCAGTACTTCACTATGTGGTCATTGGCATTCTCCAAATCTATATGTGAGGAAAGGACAATTAATGTGACTTGTGTCATGTATATTATACTTTGTCAATGGACTATCTAGCATGTTAGACAGTAAGTGTAATGACCATACCAAAGGTTTTACATTAGAGAGAAATATTTTAGTACAAGAGCTGTTATACATGACAGTTGTTTATTGTTGATAAATCACATTAACACATGATCTGTGGTTCAGAGGGATTTACTGGGGGGTGCATAGCAAAATGAGTGATGAGAAACAAAAATAACACAAAGAAAACCACGAAGGTTTCAGACACAGTGTATGCAACTATCTGGGTAGCTGCTAAACCATTTGGAAACACAAGTCCAGTGCCCTTGTATAACAGGAAAATTGAGATGGGTTTCAGAACACTCAACAGGGTGTATCTGTGCCACACAAGGGGAAGCAATTAGTAGAGGTTCACTTCCTGGCAGTGGTTTTGGTCTTGGCATCTCCTCCTCCTGGATGTGTGGGTGGACATCCATGTTTTTTTTTTGGGGGGGGGGGATCTTCAGCTAGAAAGGGTAGGGTGTCTGTTTTGCTTTCACTAATGACCGAGCTGACAAAAATCTCTGGAATGCACTTCTCAGTTCAAAGAAGACATGTATTATTATTTCACCACGAGGTTCCTAAAGAGAAGATTAGTAGGTCGAAAGCACACATTTAAAAATAGTCACAGCAATGAAAGGAAAATATATCAAAATTATTCTCAACTGCAATTTACACAGCACATATATGTGATTATATTATAGCATAATTGCAAAGCAAAGAATAAAGTAAAAATTCGTCACCATAGGGCCTGCTAAGCTCTTCATCTGTCTCATGCCAGCAAGAAGATGACCCCGTTCAGCTGCGAGAAAGAGATATCCACCCTCACAGGACAAATGTCAGGCATTTGACATCTAATCTTGACCGAGGTCTTGGAAATTCCACGGCTACTGAGCAGGACCACCTTTTTATATCTTAAAGAAGCGAAAAGGCTTTCTGGAGAAAACTCCTCCCTTGAAAGAGAAATATTCAAACATGCTGGCTACTGTAGGTCAAAGTTGGAAGAAAATGTTGAGAATTGGCCAAAATCTCAAGGCTCTCCTCCCAAGGCCGAACCGTTCCCTGCACTAAAAAAAACATGTACATTCTTATCATGTTGACTGACTTACTGTTCGGTGAAAAAGAATACGAAAAACAAGCACAGTTTACCATGTGGAATAACACATCTCAACTGCAATGTCTAAAGCCACGATAAAGTCCATAGGCAGATAAACTGAATACAAAATGTAGGGGGCCAGATGTTTCGCTGTTTGCGACGTGCAAAACCCACATCGCGATGCCCAATTCCCGTTTTGCGAGTCAGTAACCTGGTTACCGACTCGCAAAACGGGACTGCGAGTCGCTATTGGGAAGGGGTGTTCCCCTTCCTAATTGCGAGTCGCAGCGCGATGCTGCATTGCATTGTGACCGCGAACGCGGTCGCAAAGCAATCGCAGTTACCACCTGTGTCACACTGGTGGTAACGCATTCGCATTCCCCATGGGACCCCTTCCCCTTTGTGAATGGCATGGAAAACATTTTTTCAGAGCAGGCAGTGGTCCTATGGACCACTGCCTGCTCTGAAAAAATGAAACAAAAACGTTTCATTTTTTCATTTTGTAATGCATCTCGTTTTCCTTTAAGGAAAACGGGCTGCATTACAAACAAAAAAACTGCTTTATTTAAAAGCAGTCACAGACATGGTGGTCTGCTGTCTCCAGCAGGTCACCATCCCTGTGAGTGCTGCGAGTCGCAAGGGGGTCGCAAATAGCGACCCTCCTCATTAATATTAATGAGATGGGCCTTTGCGACCCCCTTGCGAGTCGCAGATGGTGTCAGGGACACCATCCTGCATCCTGAATTGCGACTCGCAAATTGCGAGTCTCTCTGACTCGCAATTTGTGAGTCGCAATTCAGGATTTTCCTACATCTGGCCCGTAATCTGCAATTGGTGAACACTGAACAACTATTCCAAATACAAAGCGGTGCAACACAAAGTCAGTGGTCAAACATACCTATTTCATTACAGTGTCTGAGGCATTCCATTCCCCTGACAGGGCCTCCATTCCACTAGCTGCCACAGACGTAGAAGGACCTGATGTTTAATTGCTAGTGGCAGAGGCCTGATGTTGAGCATAAAACCTGTTCAGGGTGTTATTAAGGTCTCTCAGCACCCCAGCAGTGGAAGCCAGGTTGCCATTTTGGGCATGCCACTGCTGCATAACTTCCTGGTGGCTGTCCCTCTGCAGCTGTTGGATCTCCCCCATCATGGTCAGTACCTGGCCCATCTTGCCTTGGGAATGCTGGTAGGCTCCCAAGACTTGGGAGATAGTGTCCTGGCCAATTGTGTCACTTGGAGCCCCCATCCTCTGGCCCTCACCATCCCTCCCACGCACCCTACCCTCACGTGCCTGTGCCCCTGGCACAGTGTGCCCACTCCCACTGGTGGCAGGTCCATCATTGTCAGGGGTGGCAACAGAAGACTCAGGCAGGTACATGATGAAATTAACTGTCCTTGGGACACAGGTTTGGGGGCAAATGGTTGCCTGTGATGTGGATGCAACAGGGCTGGGAGGAGTCTATGTGGGCAGGGGGAGGCTCACAGTTGTTGACTGACCAGGTGCCTCCGAGGGCCAGCTTTGTCCTCAGTGTCCAAACATCCAGGGGTGTTTTCATCACTGGAGCCTTCATCCAGAGGGGTAGGGTCAGTGTCTGGTGTCCTCTCCATGGTGACAATGGCAAGGTTACCTATGGGAGAAGTGCAACACACAGTTGTTGTAAGTGATGCAACATGTGTTGTTTAACTTTGACCACTAGACATGCTATGTGACATGCACACAGTGCCTTTACATGATCCCCTGATATGACAATGGCAGCTGCTTCTAAATATGGGTTAGAGCAATGTGGGTCATAGAGATCTGCAATTGCATACACCATGCTCCAAGCTCTTAGAGTATGTTGGTGGTTATATGACTGTTGATTCCCTCATATCTTGTCCTGGGTCAAGACATGACCATGTACATTTATCTCCTAGTAAGGTGTATGGAATCATTGATTCAACTAACAGCTGGACAATGCACAATGTTGACAGATCTGGCTAACAGTTTGGGAGTTTTCATTTGACCTGGGCCTCTGTGTGGGTGTACTACAAGAACCTCTAGTTTCCCATATAGTTGCCACCCCCCGCCACCATAGGTGAGTAAATGACATTGTTTGAAAGGTTATCTCAAAGGCCAGTTTAGTAGGGAACACATCTGTAGCTGTGTTTTGCTTGTGATAATGCTGGTGGTGGGCCATAGCATTGCTGTCATTGTCATGGACTGTTAAATAGTGGAGCATTCAGGATGGCTTACATTGATTGTTAGTTTAACATACAAGGCAATTTCATTTGTAGTACACTGTTCTGGTTTTCTTAAAGGTAAAACAGTGCCTGCTGGGAGTGGTAGGGCTGTCAGTCCCTGTACTTCGCATGCCATACACAAACACTGTGACCCCAGGTGAGTTTGGCTAACCAGTGGCATGACAGAAAGGGATATTTAGACATTTGAACACGGGGTGGTGGGGAAAGGTGATCAGTGAGCATGCAAGACAAAACGTTTTGGTGACATGAATGGTGTAGTGACTTACCAAACTCCACTCCCCCAGGTATTCCTGTCAGTCCCTCAGAATGCAGGATGTTCAAGACATTCTCCTCCTAAGATGTGAAAGTAGGGGGAGGAGGTGGGGGTCCACCGCCAGTCTTGAGGGCTGCCAGCTGGTGCCTGGCAGCCATGAAACGTACCTTCCCCAGGAGGTCATTCTACCTCTTCCTGATGTCCTCCCTTGTGCATGGGTAACTGCCTACAAAATTCACCCTTTCGACTATCCTTTGCCACAACTCAGTTTTCCTTTCTATTGATGTTTGCTAGAGCTGTGCCCCATAAACGTATGGCTCTACTCTGATAATTTTGTCCACAATGTCCCTCATCATCAGTGAAAGGAGGACGTTTTTGTGGGGACATGGTAGTGGTTGATGAAAGGGTGAGGTAGTGAATAATGGGGGAAAATAATTGGGTGATGAGGTGTGGGTGGTGTGATGTGAGGGGGTGGTGGTTGTTGTGTATAGTGTGGGGTACTAAATTGTGTGTTATGTGCTTTCTTGAATCAAATGCGCTTCTGCATCCCAACCAGATGGGCTTTCACCCTCTATACAGTACAGAAACTGCTCTACTGGCAGTGGTAGAGAAACTCAGGAGCCTCTTGGATCAAGGTAGCTCTGCAGCCATACGTCTGTTAGATCTTAGTGCTGCCTTCGATACTGTGGCCCATTCTACTCTGACGCAGAGGATTTCAAACATTGTCATCGGAGGCAAAGCCTTGGACTGGCTGTGTTCTTTCTTGCAGAACCAATCCTTCCAGCTCCAGGATCAGACCTTCCTCTCACCAAACCTCCCGTCTTGTTGTGGAGTGCCCCAGGGTTCCTCCTCGAGTCCCACCTCATTCAACCTCTATCTTTGCCCTTTGGCTGACATTGTCCAAATCCCTGGGCTATCGTTGGTCTCATATGCCGATGACACCCAGCTGGTCATGTCTATTTCTCCTGACCATAATTCTAGCTGTGTACCTCTGACTGCCTATCTCCATGCGATTGTCAGCTGGATGGTGGGTTGCAAGATGAAACTCAATGAAGACAAAACCGAGCCCAAAAGTCTGCTCATTGACACGCCTTGTACTTCCGTGGGCCTCATTGAAGCTGACTTCCCCTGGTGTGGTTGGGTACCTCACTGACGTCAACAACCAGTCTTGCATATCCACATAGCTGATAGCAGATAAAAGGTACAGACACACATGACATATAACTTACCAACCAGCGAGGCCCTCTCTCTGTATTGTCATGTCATTAGCAGTGGGATATTGCTGTTTCACATGTTGTTGGGCAACTGTAGGAAAATGCCACTGTTGACATGGTTACCGCCTCACGTTTTGCCTAGTGTTGATGCCACCTTTGTTGGAAGTGTGCTGGGACCCTGCTAACCAGGCCCCAGCACCAGTGTTCTTTCCCAAAACTGTACGTTTGTGACCCAATTGGCACAGCCCTGGCACGCAGTTAAGTCCCTTGTAAAAAAATACCCCTGGTACCAAGGGCCCTGTGGCCAGGGAAGGTCCCTAAGGGCTGCATTATGTATTATGCCACCCTAAGGGACCCCTCACTCAGTACATGCACACTGCCTTGCAGCTTGTGTGTGCTAGTGGGGAGGAAAGACAAAGTTGACATGGCACTCCCCTCAGAGTGCCATGCCCACAAACCACTGTCAGTGGCATAGGTAAGTCACCCCTCTAGCAGGTCTGAGAGCCCTAAGGCAGGGTGCACTATACCACAGGTGAGGGCATAGCTGCATGAGCACTATGCCCCTACAGTGTCTAAGTCAATTCTTAGCAATTGTAAGTGCAGGGTAGCCATAATGTTCGTCATTACAAACTCCACAGCACCATAATGGCTACACTAAATACTGGGAAGTTTGATATCAAACTTCTCAGTACAATAACCCCACACTGGTGCCAGTGTTGGATTTAGTGAAAAATGCACACAGAGATGTCCCCTGTATGTCAGCCAGCCTGGTAGTGTAGGACTGACAGGTCTCTGCCAGCCTGCCACTTCCAGACGAGTTTCTGACCCAATATGGTGAGGGCCTTTGTGCACTCTGTGGTCAGAAACAAAGCCTGTCCTGGGTGGAGGTGCTTCATACCTCCCCCATCAGGAACTGTAACACATGGCGGTGAGCCTCAAAGGCTCAGGCCTGGTGTTACAGTGCCCCAGAGCACTCCAGCCAGTGGAGATGCCCGCCCCAGGCGAGCACCCACTTTTAGCGGCAAGTCCAGAGAGATAATGAGAAAAACAAGGAGGAGTCACCCCCTCAGCCAGGACCACCCCCTATGGTATCCGGAGCTGAAGTGACCCCCTCCTTGAGAAATCCTCCATCTTGCTTTGGAGGGGTAAGACCCCCAGAGGGAGTGGGCACAAGGAGGGTGTAGCCACCCTCAGGGACAGTACTGGCTACTGTCCCCTAACCCTAACACACCCATAAATGTAGTATTTAGGGGAGACCCAGGACCCAGCTCTTCAGATTCCTGATGACCTCAAGAAAGAAGGACTGGTGAGCTGAAAGCCCAGCAGAGAAGAGAAGGAGACAACAAATGACTCGGCCCCAGCCCTACCGGCCCATCTCCTGCTTCAAAAAGCTGCAAAAGAAGAAGCAACACGTTCTTCAGGACCAGCGACCCCTGAAAAGTCTCCAGGGGACTGCCTGCCTCACCAAGGACCAAGAAACTCCTGTGGACAGCGGACCTGTCCTACAAGAAGACAAAGAAACCATCTTTAGAAGGACTTCCACCTCACTCCAGAAGCGTGAGTCCAAACTACTCTGCACCCGACGCCCGTGTCCAGACGAACCAACCAGTCAGAGAGGACTCCCAGATGATTCCAACTAAGTGTCCACCCTGGGCTGACCTCTCCACCCCTCCACATCGACACCTGCAGAGGGAATCCCGAGGATCCCCCTGACCGCGATTGCCCGGGACGAACATATCCGACGCCTGGAGAACCACAGCACCGCAGCCCTCAGACTCGAGAGAAACCGACCACCAGTGCAGAAGTGACCAGCAGGCGGCCCTCCTCCCTGCCCAGTTGGTGGCTTGCCCGAGAAGTCCCCCTGTGCCTTGCCTGCAGCGCATAACTGACCCTTGGGTCTGCCTATTGAGTTTAATTGGGAACCCGACGCCCTGTTTGCACCCTGCACCCGGCCGCCCCAGTGCGGCTGAGGGTGTGTGTTTGGTGCCTACTTTGGGCCCCCGCAGTGCCCCCCTGGTCTGCCCTCAAAGTTCTAAGTATTACTATGCAAAGTACCTTTCATTTAATGTACGTCCCTACTAAATGAATCTTGTGGTTCTAGAAATAAATTAACAAAAGAATAAGAATTTATTGGGCTGGAGTTAAGTCATTGAGTGTGTGTTTTCACTTATTGCTTCTGTGTGTACAACAAATGCTTAACACTACCCTCTGATAAGCCTAACTGCTCAACCACACTCTCACATTATTGCCTCTGTCAAGCCTCTTGGGGAACCCCTGGATTCTGTGCACTCTATATCTCATTTTGATATAGTATATACAGAGCCAGCTTCCTACAGCAACAATCTTAGTAACCAAGCCTTGAGCCCCTTTTTAGGTAGTCTTAACTACCTTCACCACCCTTGAGAACTCAATAATGAGTCCAAACCTACCTGCATCCGAATCTTAACACACCCTTAGCCTGCCCTTACCACCCGGGGAAGAGTTCTTCGCTCCTCGTCTGTCAAGCTGCTTAAGGTCCCCAGGTCCTAATGGGGGAGCCTGACTACTTCTTTTCTGGCCCCCAGGCTCTGCAAATCTCTCCCCTTGGAGCTGTGTCTTCTGGAGCATAAGCTTCCTTTTCGCAAGGCTCTGAAGTCCTGGCTTTTTAATGCCTGATTCCTCCTGCTATTACCAACAGTCCATCTGCAGAGTCTATAACAGCACTGGGAGGCCTTAGTGTAGCCACACATTATATAAGACCGCAAGAATAGAACGGAATAGACTAGAGAGTTGCCTTAGTCGAGGTGGCTAGTGACCAGGGTGTGCGTGACTATCTTTCTGGTGTCTGTAGGGATCCATTTGAAGATTTGGCAAAGCATACAGAGGATGCAGAAGCAGGAGGAGGTGACTGAGTTTACTTGCTGATTCATGGATAGTTGGCAGTTGAGGACGATGCAGAGATTTCGTACACGGTCTGATGGAAAGGACCTTGGTCCGAGTTCTGCTGGCCACCGGCTGTGATCCCACACGGAAGTGTTCTTCCGGAAGATCGGCACTTCCGTTTTGTCAGTGTTTAGTTTGAGGCAGCTGTTTTCCTTCCATGTTGCTATGCTGGTTATGGCGTTGCAGAAGTTCGCTTTGCTGTTGTGGGGGTCTTTGGTGAGTGAGAGGATTAGTTGCATGTCATTGGCATAGGGGACTATATATTGAGACCGCAGGATCCGACGATGTCTGCAAGGGGGGGTCAGATAGATGTTGAACCGATCCTTCAACCCAACAGGTGATGTTCTTGGGTGTAGAAGTGAAAGGAGGAAGGCAGATGCGTGCGGCCTGAGAGGAAAGAGGGGACCACTTAAGGGCCTTTTGTTGAATGCCTATGTTGTGGAGTCTGTTGAGGAGAATGTGGTGGGAGACTATATTGAAGGGTCCCGAAAGGTTCAGACAGATCAGAGCTGTAGACTCCCCTCGGTCGAGGAGGCTCCTAATGTCATCCGTGATAGCGATCAGTGCAGTCTCCCTGCTTTGGTAGGCCCAGAATCCTGATTGTGAGGTGTTGAGAAGGTAGTTTTGTTTGAGGTAGTCGGTGAGCTGTTGGTTGATGGCTTTCTCAAGTACTTTGACCGAGAAGGGGAACAGGGAGATTGGTCTATAGTTTTTGAGGTTGCTGGGGTAGGCAGAGGGTTTCTTTAGGAGATGTCTGACCTTTTCATGTTTCCATTCGTCAGGGAAGATTGCCGTGGAGATGGAGGTGTTGAGGATGCGCGTAAGTTCCGAGCTAATAGCGTTGGCTCCGAGGATGAAAAGCCGGTAGGAGCAGGGGTTGGTGGGTGCCCTGGAGTGGATGGATGACATGATGGCTGCGGTGGTCTGTGTGGTAATTGGGGACCAGGAGGTTATCGTGTGGCTGGTGTTCGCTCCTTGAGAGATGTTGTCTAGGCTGGAGGTGGAGGGGTCAAAATTGTTGTATACGGTGATGATCTTGCTGTGGAAGTAGTCTGAGAGGGTGTTGCAGAGTCCTGGGATGGGTGGAAGGTGGTCTCTGTGGCTATCAGCTTAGAGAATTCCTTGATGAGAGTTCTTTTGTGTGGTTGGCTGCGGTGTCGATGAAGGCACTGCTCTTTTTGCTGCCTTGATGTGGTAGTGGTAGTTGTTGAGGGCTGCCTTGTAGGCAGCTCTGTCGGAGGGGCCCTTGGTCATGCACCATTGTTTCTCGAGTCTGTGACAGTCGCGCCTCACTGGCTTGGAGGTGTTGGTTTTAACTTGGTCCAGCTGGATGACTGTAGGCGGATTTGGCAATTCAGGTGGTGAAGTTTTAGACGGGCTAGTAGAGGTCGAGGTCTGCCATGGGCCTGGGTTGTGCTGTGCCTAGGGGCTTGTGCCCATAGGGTCTTGGTTACCTTGCCCCAGCTTCTGTGGGGAGTGGTGAGGTGCTTGGAGATGGTGTGCTGGGAATTGGAGATGGTAAAGCGGACAATAATGTAGTAGGTCCAGGTGAAATTGATTCTGTCGCTAGAAGTGAAGATGGCGTCCAGTGTGTGTGGCCAGCTTTGTGTGTGAGTTTGGTGACCAGTTGGGTGAGGACGATGTTGCTGAGGTTCTCTATAAGGGAAGTGGAGTTTGTGTTGTTGGGGTCTTAAAGTTGGAAATTGAGTTTGCTGAGTAGGAAGCAGTGGAGGAAGTCGATGGCGAGGCGAGCAATGAAGTTGGCAATGGCATTGCAGAAGGTTGGGTGTGGTCCCGGGGGTCTAAATGCAAGGGTGCCTCACATTGTGATGTTGGCATCGACCTGGAGTCAGAAGTTGAGGTGCTCCATGCAGGGCATTGGGTTGTCGTCGGTGATGGTGTACTGAATGGTTTCCTTGAAGATGTAGATGGCAATGCCCCCGCCATGTTTGTTGGTGCGGTCTCTATGTATCATCTTGTAGCCGTCACGGTTAGCTGTGGTGATATCTGGGTTTGGGGAGGGTGTTAGCTATGTTTTGGTGAAGAAGGCAATGTCCAAGTCATGGGTGGTGATGGTGTCCAAGATTTCTGTGGTGTGTTTGCATAAGGAGTAGGCGTTTAGCAGGATGCACTGGAGTGGTGCTAGGTTGTCCACAGTATTCTGTGTGGGTGCACTGTGGGCATTAGTGTGCGCAGGTGAGTACGCCTTCTAAGAGAAACAGCAGTGTAGGCAGGTGAAGGGTCCTTTGGTTGAGCATGGGGAGGCTGTGAAGCAGCTGTTGATACAGTGTCTGACGTTTAGGGCCTGGAGCTCCTTTGTGGTGTAGAGGTGGATGTAGGAGAACCAGTGGTCCTGGCACTGGGCGCAGTCCAGGCACAGGCGGGCTTGTCTTTGGTGCTGGCAGCACGCTCGCTGTGCGCATCCGCCCGCAGCCTCCATTATATGTCATGGGAAGGGCTAGAGTGGGAATGCGGGAGGGCAGGAGCTGCAGTGGTGCACAGGAGGTGTCAGCAGAGGCATCAGCAGATGCAAGCAGACTCAGGAATGCGGATGGAGCTGTTGCAATCAGGCTGAGGAATGCTGGTGGAGGTGTCACAATCAGGCTGAGGAATGCAGGCGGACCTGTTGCAATTAAGCTGAGGAATGCAGACAGAGCTGTCACCAGCAGGCAGGAGGGCCGTGGAGCAGCTGGGGAGCTGCGACTGACCCAATAGGTAAGTCTCTCCTTAACAGTAAAGATACCCACTGTGTTTTAGTAATTTACTGCCCGCTTTGACTAGATGTACTGTGCCTGCCACAAATGTTCCATGTTTTGAATACCTGAAAAATAGTAAGAAAATGTAATTATTTTTCATGGTATTATTTTAAAACAATGTTGAATGCTTTGCCTAAATCTGTGTTAAAAAATGAGAATAATGGTATTTGATGAGTATGTTGAGATACAAAAACAAAACACTCTTTTTAGGTCAATAGTTCTGTTTGTAGAAATAGCAAAATGTTAAGGTATGAGATATTCAATATTCCTGACGAGATAAAGAGAATGCTATTTCTTATATCTGTATTATATAAGAAAATTATGTTTAGTTTAGCAACTTGATTTGTTGAAAGAAGAAACAAAATATTAATTTTTTTTAATCTAATTTTACTTTTGCTTTGTTCTTGTTGTTATATTAACCTTTAATATGTTTCTTGTGAAGACAGATTTCTTTTGTTTGTCTCTTCTTTGTTGGTGCTTTTTTTCTGAAAGTTGATGTTTACCTCTCAATAAAATAAAAAAGAAACCAAAGTCTTGTAAACATTTGTACATATTTCATGTTTTTTATTCTATTCTTTTGAGATTTTGTGTTTTTGTTAACTGTTGCAAGGTAATTATTGAATTATCTGTTGAAGCCTAAAAACAGGGTTACTGAATTGCTGCCTTCAGTTTGTATTACTAGTTACCTTTCGGAAAAGGCATTTGTAGTTTGCAATCTTGCTTTTTTTGTCTTCGACTAATGATGAAACATTTTTACATGTGGTAGATAGTTTAAAAACCAAGGGCAATATTTATACTTTTTGACGTAAAACTGCGCTAATGCAGTTTTGCGCCAAAAAAATTAGCGCCGGCTAACGCCATTCTGAAGCGCCATGCGGGCGCCGTATTTATTGAATGGCGTTAGCCGGCGTTAGCCGACCGGCGCTGCCAGGTGTGCGTGAAAAAAAATGACGTACACCAGGCAGCGCCGGCGTAGGGAAAAATGGCGTTTGGGCGTCCCAAAATGGGGCAAGTCAGGCTGAGGCAAAAAAATCGTCTTAACACGATTTGCGCCATTTTTTTTGGGGCGCCCAGATGCCATTAACATGACTCCTGTCTTAGCAAAGACAGGAGTCATGCCCCCTTGCCCAATGGCCATGCCCAGGTGACTTATGTCCCCTGGGCATGGTCATTGGGCATAGTGGCATGTAGGGGGGTACAAATCAGGCCCCCCTATGCCACAATTTTTTTTTAAAAAAAATACTTACCACAACTTACCTTTTCTTCCCTGGGATGTGTCCCTCCATTCTTGGGTGTCCTCCTGGGGTGGCAAGGGTGGCAGGGGGTGTCCCTGGGGGCAGGGGAGGGCACCTCTGGGCTCATTCTGAGCCCACAGGTCCCTTAACGCCTGCCCTGACCCAGGCATTAAAAAGAGGCGCAAATGCGGGGTTTTTTGCCCCACCCACTCCCAGGCATCATTTTTGCCCGGGAGTATAAATACCACGCACATGCCTGGGAGTCATTTTTTAAGACGGGAACGCCTACCTTGCATATCATTAACGCAAGGAAGGTGTCCACGCTAAAAAATGACGCTAACTCCATGAACTTTGGCGCTAGACGCGTCTAACGCCAAAGTATAAATATGGAGTTAGTTTTGCGTCAAAATTGCGTAAAAAAAAACGACGCAATTTCGGCGCAAACGGAGTATAAATATGCCCCCAAGTGGTTAAACAAAATAAGTTTATGGTATTTTTTTCATGTTCATTATTGCTGTATTTGCTTTTTAAATTAATTCATCCATTTAGTTTAAATTTAAATATCCCATGTACTCTTCTATTGTCCTACCCCTCCCCTAACTTAGCTCTGACTAAAGTTAGAAATAATAATTATGCCCAGTTTCAGAACCAGTATCTTCTCCAAACTGGTGCTAGCTTGAAATAGGAATAGTAAATCGGTCCCCCTCCCCCACTTTCAGTGTCCAGCACCTTCCCCGAGATGGCTCTGACTGAAGATAAGAATATTAAATCTACCCTTCCCCACTCCAGAAACATGTTTAACATGCATTTATTGATTTTGTTCTTTATTTTTCCCCTAAAAAAACCTAAACAATATTTTTTTTAATTGTGTGATAAAGACATGCGTTGTAATAGCAAAGGCATGCACAGTAAAGACATATGCATGGTAAAGGTAGGCATGGTAGCGACTGTATGGTAAATACATGTGTTGTAATGTCATACAAACATACTTGAATGAAGAAGACCCTGTGTTTATTAGTGATTCCAGCTCCAGAAAACCTCTAGGTGACTCACTTCTGTGTGATTCCATTTTCTTCCATGGGATATTTAACCCTCTTAAGCCAGGGTTAAGCTGTGTGTTTTCAGTAACTCCCATTTCACCCATCCCAATACAGTATGCACTTTTAAGTAGTTCATTTTTAATGTTAAACAATATCAGCTGTTGTGAATTGGAGCCCGGCCAATCTTTGGTGACTGCAATTTCTAAAACAATACAATGTTGTAGTATAACCTCAAATCTCCTTACCCTCTACCTCATGTAATCAAAGGTGTATCTTGATTTAGAATTGATGCAAAGAACATGCATTTTGCAAAAATTAGTAAACTCCATCTGCCACATTTCAATATCATGCCTGATCCACTTTACTATGAAAACACACGTTTTCTAATTGATGTACTGAGGTGACAATGTCTTATAATGTGATACAATGGCTTTTAGAATTAAAATGCAAGGATGAAAGGAAGAGTATTCATGCAAAGCTTAATGCATCATTTTATGCTATTTTACATATATTAGTTTATGCTTCTTTTATTAAATTTATTAGGGATTTTATTAATGGAATTATCTAAGATGTGAAGTTTTACATTTCATACTTTTAAGAGCATGGATTGTACTTAGTTTTATTTACATTCATATAAAACAGTACTCCTAAAAAAATGATGTCATTTATATATACTCAATTATGACATACTCGGACGTACAAGCCAAGGATGTCGTAAAATCCCATAGCCAGATTCCACTTTGAGCACATTAAGTTAGCTTGTCTGCTTTTCGTCTACATTCAGCAAGTCATTATCTTTTGTAGAATTCGTTAAAGTGTCATTTTATCTAAACAATGATTTTCAGTCACATAAAGTGACTCAAGTCTGCTACAAGCTACATGTTATCTACCATTCGAGGTTTAACAGTAGATATGTAAAACATGTAGTATGAGTTGACGCATTTTCATCATGCAATCAGATTATTGTAAAGTCGCCAAATGTAAGCTAAAAGTTAGTGTTGGACCTTATATAACCCCCTTGGATTAACCACTGAATATGAGAGGCCTTTGCACCAGATTATCATGAGAGGTCCTACCAGACTGCCCTAGCATAAACTCTTATGCCAAGAGTCGATATAGAGATGAGAGGAGCTGAGGCCAGCTGATCATGTGTTTCCTTCTAAGGGAACACTCTCTCCCAGCTGAAGTCTGATGACCACAGCTGATCCATTGTGAACGGGTATTCAGTGCACTGAGCCCAAGAAGCAATAGAGGAAAGTTAGCTTTTCCATGCTCCCATAGAAGGAGCTTTGGGGTGATAAGCTGTTAGGAAGATTATAATTATATCAGAACTGTTCATTTTATTCTTAATGTTGGCATCATGTGTAACTGTTGTTTTAAATATATTCTGTGTGTTTATTATGTATGCAGTATAATTCCATTTACTAAACAACAGGGTAAGACTGCTGAAATAAACCACTTTTAAACGTATGTAGTGTCTTTTCTTAGTGCAGTGGTTGAGTGTGCTATTCTTAAGAACGAAATAGAATTTGAATTACCACTGCGTCCTTGAACACTTTACGGAACGGTTAGTAATCCAGGAAGCACAGACACCAAAGAAACTGGTATTCTCAGTGGGCTGTGTGGGGCTACAATAACCTGGACTCCACTGCTCCTTTATGGTACACTGAATTCAGTTCCAGCACCCATTGGTAGGGAAGTCAAACACTGTAGACCTGGGCTAGGCTCCCAGGTTATGCAACACAATCACTCCTGCCCTGCAGGAATCAATTTCTCCAATCCACTACAGAGCTCAAGTGACCTGGGATATATTCTGGCTGACTCATAATTCCTCTATTTAGACAGAAATGTCAAACCTCCTTGGCCAGTTCAACTAAATCTTTGGATCTTACAACTTGTTTATATAGCTGGCTTCTGATACATAGTTTTTTTCAAAAAGTAATACAGAAATGTACCTTATCCTGAGCTAGGCTTTTTAGAGTAAAGGAACCGGCAAGCAGTTCTGAGTAATTTTTATGAAACTGAGATTCAAGAGACCCCTTGTTTCCTAATGCTATGTCCCAAAATCATACTGGCTAGCTTGGTTTGCTGGCATAAGACTTTAATGTGATATCTGGGGCCTAGCTAAAAACAGATTTTCACTCCAGGCTTCCATTTGGGAAAGCAACCAAAGCAAATTGTCCCTTCCCTCTGGTGGAAGATATATTACTGCTTACTAATGGAGGTCGCTGCAAAGACGCAGAATTTGCAGGTGCTGTGAAGTTAGATAATACACAGTAGCTGTTGAAACTGACTGAATGGATGTGCCATAAAAACCCACACCCTTGGCTAACTTCCTGAGAGAATAAACTTGTCCAATTTTAACATTGTCCAAATCTTTTTCCAACTTGATCTCCCTTGGAGGGAGAAGAAACTGCTTTCAATTAATCTTTCACGAAACCCAGAAATTGAATAGTCTGGGATGGGACTAAAACAGACTTTATCTGATTTATCACAAACCTTAAGTTGGTCGGTAAGAGCTCTGCTGTGAACTGCAGGAAGAGACTGTTCTGCTTCGGCCTGCCTTTCCAAAAACAAGTGGATTGAAAAGTATTTTGAGATTTTGCTGTGCCTTGTCCAGAGAAGCAACAGTCTGTACGTGAGTATAGATTTCCTTTGCAAAACGGTCCCCAAATAAATGTCCCTCAGCATGTACACCTAGCTCCTTGCCATTGCTGCCATCATTAGGTCTACTTTCATCAAGAGAGTCTTTCGGACTAATTAATCCTATGAGGCCTGAGAATCTCCTATGTCAGTGGTTCCCCACCTTTTAACTTCTGTGGATCCCCACTTTATCATTACTGGAACCCAGGGACCCCCACTGAATCATTATTGGAATCCGGGAATCACCCCCCCCCCACTGAGTCATTACTGAAAGCTGGGGACCTAATCTGTTAATATTATTTAATTTTCAAAGCAGTCGTGGACCCCCTGAGGAGGCTTTGCGGACCCCGAGGGGTCTCTGGACCACAGGTTGAGAACCACTGTCCCAAGTCATCATCGATGGTGTCCACTGGATGGTAAGTTTGTGAAGACACCAAAGGGTCTTAGAGGGCCCCGACGCTAAAGGTAATTTGCCTGATTGTCCCCTGAAAAATCGATCCCCCACAAATGTGGCTTTCCTAGGTCTCTTCTTGAGAATGTCAGCACACAGTTGTCTGGAGGACCGATATCAGTTACATAACCTAGATAAACTGTACTCTTGGGAACCATGTGTCTCTTCATGAGGGGGAAATCATCAATCAGTCTATTAAAAGAAGCTGTTATGGAGTGGCCTATGACATCCTGCATAGACCAAACAGCCACAGTCACTGCTGACTGAGCTGTCTCATGAACTAAAATGTGTCTAGTAGTGACAAACGCCGGTCTTTTTTGCCCTTCCTAGTCATTTTCATCCACAGAGCATTTAAGGGACAGCGTCCTCAGACTACTTTTTGTGCCATGTAAGAGACAGTTTCCAATAACTGCACGGAGCCTAAGCCCCTAGTTCAGGAACTATTTCCCACTTTTTTTGTTTATATCTTTGGTGTCGCCATTAAAATATAATACAAAGACAGCGGCTGGAGTGAAAATAAGTAAGCTCCCTCGCTGCCTGTAGGTTTCTGCATCGAATGGAATGCAGAAAATGTGTGAGTACTGCTGAATTGAATCCTGTGACAGGAACTTACACCAGGACAAATTCTGCATATTTCTCTGGGTCAGCCAGATAACATATCTGGCCCAGAAACAGCTGCCTGAACTGGAATCCAGCGTGATCCCCTTGCTTTTGTTACAGCTGATATGCTAATATGAGAATATTCTAATGATTTGCGTATATTTACTAATGAGAAAATTTGACATTTGATTAACAGTAATTGAAAATAATGTGTAATGTGCAAAGTGTGCCCACGGGGAGTGGTCACCATCTGTGTTATCAATACAAAAAAATGTGAAAGTTTAATATTTTTTATTAATATGCTATAATGAAAGATATACATTTATGTTATGGTGCTTCATATTCTTAACTTAGCTACATCAGAGGCCTGGTCGGCACTTGGCCTTGCTTCCTTAAATGTGGAGCTGCGATGAGCCGCCAAAGACTGGAACTGGAGAAAAGAACCTTGAACTGTACAGAGTTCACAATTGAGCACTGCTAGAAAAATCTGAAGACTCACCAGTGGACAGGAGACGAACAGAACAAATTGATACAATTATGTGTAGAGTAGGCTAAATGTACTTTCCCAGGACTTGAACATTGGAGCTACAGACTAAGAGCTGGGGGCTACAATTTCGTTACCTGAAAAGCTGGATGATGTTTGCATTCACAGAAGGACCAATCATGTTAATGGAACTTGACTCTCAAAATAACGTAGACAAGTGGTAAACAAAAACTATAGGTTAGAGTCATAACCCCTGATAAGGTTGACCAATGAGGAAATTGTGGGATGGACTGAGAGACCCTAATAAAAAGTCATGACATGAGAGGAGAAATCAGAACTGAGAGGCGAAAGTTGATGACGTCGGGAGACACTGTCCGAAGTGCTGATAATTGGGCTTGCTCCCTGTGAGCCCGAGCCTAGCTGATGATTGATGACCTGGAGACGAAGACTGACTTGTTGCTGATCTATCTTGGATAGGTAGCTATAACTCAACTGACTAACGTGGGCTTTTTTTTCTAGGTACCAACAGCGCTGTTTTAAAAATGTTTTTTTTCCTTTTAGTTAGATTTTCCAAATTATTAGTTTTTGATTAAATTGTTTTCGCATGAAGACCCACATGCTGATGCTAATTTGAGATAGGTAGGCTGACAAGGGTGACTAATGGTGACTTTGACTTAAACTGACTGACGCATATTTGTTGAATTATTCATTACTCATGAATTGCTATGCTTAGATTAATGTTGGTTGCACATTAATAAGGTTTTGATAATTCATTGCTCATGTTGCTAATAAAGTTTGGTAATCATGGTTTTGATGAGTAAAGGTTTTGATTAGAGTTGTAACTAATAGGAAATAGTGTGAAATAACTTTCTTATGAGTGATGGTATTTCCTTATTAGAATTATGTGTTGATTAAAGTAATTATTGTGGATGTTTTCTTACTCATAACACTTGACTAGGATACCCTATGCGATCCAAAAGATTCATCGACCTATACGCATCCCCTTGTAAGTTTACTTACTAAGTACAAGGCGCGCTAGCAGTTTTTGGTAGCAGAGGATGGTTAGTTTCCTTAGGGAACTAGTTAAGTGGTGGGTAAAGGTTATGGTGCTAGTTTAAAATTGAGTATAGTTGTTCAGATTTATGAGGTTTGAATTTTGTTTTTCTGAAATGATAATGGTAGCAAAGATGATGTTTCCTTAAGCCCAGAAATGACTTACCCAGATCCTGGATCCCGTAGGTAAGTTTGAGTATGTTCCCGGTGTGTTTTGAAATAGTATGAGAGTAATAGAATTGCGCTAGACTAAGCTTAAGCAGATGGCAGGTGAATTGTGATGTATGTGAGGTAAAAAGTAGGGAGTTTGCGTACTCCAGTTTATGGTTAGTAGCAGTGTGCATACTCCAAAAAAGTGTGAGAGTAGGGAAGTCATCGAACTTCATATGTGAGTGGCGCTTTGTGCTAAAAAATTGTCCACGTAGTTGTTGGTGATGTACGGACCCTGCGTGGTCTAAGACTCTGGAGTAATCGACAGGTGTAAGAGACACTTGGGTATATGTTGTAATCTGTCTGGTTTAGTAGGTTCATCGGGCGTGGTCAACAAGTCTGAGTGAATGTACGTTGAATAAAAGAAGCTTTGACTGAAATTTGGCGAGTCCTATGTGTACCAGGACAGTCCCAAAGGTCAGTTGAGAGCAAAGTTTGCGGGTCGAATTTTACTTGCGGACGTGGGGGACTAAGAAAGAAGAATAGTTAAGGTCCCAGAGAGTGCCTTTTAGTGAAAATCTGTAAGGTCCCTGAAGCGATTGTGTCCCTTCCTGTAGTAAACCAGTGGGTTTGTTTTAGTTATTATTTGGTGAAGACGCTCGCAGTATAATTGCATTAGTTGAATGAATTTGAGTTGAGGGAGGCAAAGCTGCAAGACTTTGTCAGCCGCTGTGTGTTAGTGTGACGTCAGTGTGTGCCGCGCTGGGATAGGTCAGTTACTGAGAAAAGCAGCGACCAGATTGGCAGCCGTCCGTGAGAGGCAATTGGATGAGTGAACGGGTGAAGGGAATCTTGGGAGTAAAAGTCATTTCATTTATTGAATCGTAATACATAACACAGGCAAAATGACGTTTTTCAAGGCATTTAGGAGTGTGATAAAGGGTGAATCTTACATTAAGGCTTCAGTGGGGGAACCAAACCCCCCCGGAGGATAGTCCAGCACATCTCATTATGACAGAAAAGGGCATAGCTTCTTGTCTTTGGTTAAAGCAATGGAGCGCATTGACTAAGAATCAAGGAACCCTAGCATTTCCAAAGAATGGAACGTTTAATTTGAGGGTTCTGGACCAATTGCGATTATCATTGTATGACATGAGACCGTTACGAGACCAGCACAGTTTGAGGCTTTCGCAGTTTGGGAGCTAGTGGCCAGACAGCAGCATGAGCTAAAGACTAATAGAAGGATAAAGAAGATAGAGAAGTCACTAGCTGAAGCCAGGTGGGATTGGGAACAAAAGAGATGGAGAATGGCAACCATGAAGGAGATTAAGATGTTCAATGCAATCACAGAAAGTGACGATTCAGACAAAGGAGATGATAACAAGGAAAGGGAGAGCGAGGAAAAGAAGAAAAGGAAAAAGTCCTATGTAGATGATTACGATTCTGAGATAGACCTCCGCCTATGATGACTTATGCAGGGGGTCCAGGGAATATTGCTACAGCCCCTCCTGCTACTCCTGGGACATCCCAGGGAGCCGCGGGCGCTATACAAACAGAAGGAGGACAGATACCAGGGGTAGTGCAGAATACACCAGTTGCAGGAACAAGAGCGGAAGCTCAAGTGCAGGTGCCTACACCTTCAGCACCAGGGATTTACCCGAATGTACCAACTCTTGAGACTGTTTCAAATATTGTGGTGCCGAGGGAGCAGGTGCATCCGCAGCCAATGCTAGTTCAGACTGACCCGACTCCAATGTTACTGCCACCAGCGCAGATACAGAATATGCCGTGGTATATTCAGCTAACAGGGACATCAATGGATCTCGCACCAGTTATTGATCAGGCAATGGGAGTACCAGGTTCCAGTGCCTAACAAGGATACAGGACTTGAGTCGCACACCACACCACAAATCTATGCAGTCCTGTATAATTCCAGGTTCCAGTGCAGCTCCAGATGCAATATCTCTACCAATTACTGTTGGTCCAGCAGTACCCTTATGTGCTCAGAAGAAATCAGAGGCCGGGGATAAATTGATACATCACAGAACTTAGGGAGAAGGGGAATGGGAGACTTAGTACAGTCAACATCATCCTCAAGTACTTGTCCGGGTGAGCTTAAATCCCCTGCAGGATTTAGTCCTCTCTCTTGTGGCATTGCCAGATGCTAATCAACGTCTGAGACTCTTGACACCACATGTTTCGGGAACAGGGATGCAGCAGCTGCCAGCGACTAATGCGAGTAACATCTCATTACAAGGGTTAACAGCACAGCAGTTAAATAGTTGGCTGGATAGTTTGAATTCTTCACAAGGTGCCTCAAAAGGGGAAGAGCAACTGAATCGAATGGGACTAAATATTGAGGCAAATGAATTAGTTGAGGGATTCATGGGATTGAATAGGTTAGAATCCTATACTGAAGAAGAGCTGAGGTATTTGTGTCCGAGGATTACGAAGGAAGTGGGAAAAATACATCAGAAATTAGCAGAAGTAGCAGAGAAGCATGACATTGATCTTCAGACAACGAAACATTTGAGACGAAGTTACAGATTAGACTTCGAGGCAAAAGATTTTGAACATATGAGGTCAGCAGGAATGAAAGCACATTTAAGGGACTTACTGCAGGGTGCACAGATTTGGGGAGCACTAGAGAAGTGGGAAGACAGATGGGCGAAAAGGAAAGATAAACGAAAACGAGATTCAGAAGGGGAAACAGAGGGAACAGAGAAGGGAGAAGCAGTCAAAATGCTACCTATGAGGGAAATTCCAAGACAGCAGTTTGTTCATGTTCCTTAGCATCGAAGTGACATACTGTCTTTTACAAATGATTATCCTAAATTGAGGGAGAAGCCAGTTTAATGGTATCAACAGACAAAGAGGTTCGTGAAACTCTCCAAGTGTTTGTAGGAAGACTTGAACACTTTGTTTGAGATAGTCGTACTAGCTGACTTATGGGTCGAGTGCAAAAGGGCAGTAGATTGGCCAACAAGCGAGCCTGAGAGGCATAAAATTACAGGCACACCGTCACCTGAGGTAATGAAAAATTATTATAAGGTGATTGAGTTTCTGAAAACTAGGATTTCTCTGAAAAACATTGATTGGCAGAGGATTGACAGGACGGTTCAGGAAACCAAAGAGTCAATACACACCTATTACAAAGATTGTTAAAGGCTTTCAAGGAGTACAGTGGTAAGGAAGCAGTGGAACCAAAGGACATGTTGCGTTTCATGTTTAGATTTGTTGAAGGGTTGAGACCTGAAGTAGGGCAGATGATTAAGAATCATTTGATTTGTTGGCAGGCAAAGCCGATTGATGAGGTGCTGCAGTATGCCAAATATTGTAGTGATGAAATTGAATTAAAGCAAAAGAAATTGAAGGAAAATGCAATGGTGATGCAGGTTAAGGCAGCACAATCAGGAGTGCAAGGAGCTTTAGTGCCGCGATGCCGCCGCAACAGAGAGCTAGCGTGTTTCAGCCTCAAGTGATGGGTAGAGGATGTGATATGGATGTGATGCGTGGCATGGGCCTGAATACGGTGGTTGTTCAGAATGACATGCAGGGCATGAAAAGGACGTTGCCATGTCACCTGTGCGGAAACGTGAGACACTGGAAGCGGGAGTGCCCATTGATGGTGCAGGAAGGAATGATTCAGCAAGGTGATATCAGTACAGTACAAACAGTGAATCCCTAGAGTGAGGGGCCAAGTACCGAATGTCCAAACTCGAGGTCAAGACTTTTTACCCATACAACAGATGCAGGTGCCACAAGCACAATTTACTTTATTATCACCGGTACAGCAGCAGATTCCTATGGTGCCTAGACAGCAAATGCACATACCTCAAGCCCCGATGGAGCAGCAACAAGTTATGCTTACTCAGCAAGTCAATGGCCAGAGATCAGATAACAGTAACAATACACTACACCAATTCCCATTTCACAGTGAGGATGAAATAAACGATGAATGGATGAGTGACAGTTCGGATGAAGGAGCCTGTATTCTTGCAGCATCCCTCGAGGTAGATCAGAGATGGCCTTTTGTGAAGTGAAAGGTAATGGGACATAAAGTTTCACTCTTGGTTTACACTGGAGCTACGCGCACCACAGTAAGGAGTGTAGAAGTACCAGATTTGCCCCTTGCTGGGAGAACACTGCAGGTTGTGGGAGTGGAGAATAGGCATTTAACAAATCCTATCACAGAACCAGTACAGATTAAAATTGGGAATTATACAGGACTGCATAGATTTTTGGTGTGCGACTCAAGTCCCGTATCCTTGTTAGGCAGAGACTTATTGTGCAAAACCAAATGTTCCATAAATTGTACAGATGCAGGAATAGAAGTCCAGACAAACAGTGATGGTGAGGAAGAGCAGGCATCAGCCATGGTTCTTAATGAAGCATTTGAAGAGTACCCTTTGATTGAGATTTTTCAAATGTTCACTTTGAAGGAGTTGCACGCAGATTTACGGGGAACAGTGAAGGAGAAGGTTTCCAAAACTTCCACAGTATAATATGCCGCAGGATGTAATGATGAAAGTGGCAAGACTAATTGGGGATTTCTTGAAGCAGCGTGTTTTGAAGGAAGTGTTGAGCAGTCCATGTAATTCACTGATAATGGGATTGAAAAAGCCCTGTGGGAAAGTGCGAATTGTGCAGGGTTTGCGAAAAGTGAATGACATGGTGGTTAAGTTTTGCCCTATTGTGCCCAATCCAGCAGTGATACTGTTTCAGATTCCATGCGAGGCAGAGTGGTTCACAGTAGTCAATCTGTCACAGGCTTTCTTTTCAGTACCACTTCATGAGGATAGTCAGTTTCTTTTCAGTTTCAAATTCCTAGATAAAGTCTACAGCTGGTGCAGGCTTCCACAAGGGTATACGAAGTCACCATCCTTGTTTAATCAGATTCTGAAAAAGAACCTGGAATCATTGGAATTACCTTGCCAATCGACTCTTGTACAGTACATTGATGATTTATTGATTGCATCCAGGACAAGGCACAAGTGTAAACATGATTCGATTGTCCTATTGAATCATCTGGGAGACTTTGGTCACAAGGTCTCCCCTGCAAAGCTGCAATACTGTCAGAAATCTGTCAAATACTTGGGTCATCAGATTGAGAAAGGTTTGAGGAGAATTTCCCAAGAAAGGATTACACTGATTTTGCAGAGAAATCCACCGACTTCCCAGAAGGATGTGTGCATGTTCCTGGGAATGGTAGGATACTGTAGACAATGGATCCCGAATTTTGCTGAGATTGCCAAGCCCTTGCAACAGTTGACACACAAGGGAGTTATGGATCCCATTACTCTAGATGAAGATCAGATGGGGGCTTTCACTGAATTGAGATAAAGTTTGTGCAGAGCTCCAGCTTCATGAATGCCTGATTACACAAAGCCTTTCACACTGTTTTGTCATGAACGTGATGCTTTTTCTTTGTCTGTCTTGACACAGGTCCATGGAGGTGCTTATCGCCCAGTAGCCTATTTTTCAGCTACCTTGGACCCGGTTGCAGCAGCTTTACCAGGTTGTCTGCGAGCAGTAGCCACAGTTGGTCAAAGTCTTTCCCAATGTGAAAGGGTGGTCATGGGATACCCGGTGATGGTAATGGTGCCACATTCAGTTGAAATTTTGCTGACAAGAACAAAAACACAACATTTTGTCGGGCCCGACTGACAAGGTATTAGACGATTATATTGGGAGCTCCAAATGTTACTTTGAAAAGATGTACAGTGTTGAATCCAGCAACATTACTGCCAAGCGATACTGTTGAAGTTGAGAAAGAGGAAGATATACAGCATGTTTGTCTTGAGGTTACGGATCTTTGTACAAAGCCTAGACCTGATATCAGAGACACCAGACTAGAAGAAAATGATCAAATTGTTTTTGATGATGGTTCATGCCTCACAGATGGCACAGGCACATTGAGAGCAGGATATGCAGTATGTACTATTACAGGGACACTGGAAGCACCTTGGCTTCCTGGTGTATATTCAGCATAAGTGGCAGAATTGGTGGCTCTCACTAGGGCATGTTATGTCTCTACCAGGCTGAGAGTGACAATATACACAGATAGCCAATACGGATTTGGAATTGTTCATGATTTTGGTCAATTGTGGTCACAAAGAGGGTTCATGGCCTCCAGTGGAACCCCAGTATGAAATGGTGACAGAATAAAAGAGTTATTGTACGCAATACACTTACCTGAAGAAATTGCTGTAGTAAAATGCACTGCACATCAGAAACCACAAGACTACGTTTCCTTAGGAAATGGATATGCGGATCGGGTAGCAAGATTTTGCGCCCTGAATTGTATATCATTCAAGGATAAGTGGGAACTAATGCAACAAGAAGAGACCAGTTGTGCAAATTTTGCTCTAAAAGTAATTGACACCTTAGAGGAATTGAAAACGTTGCAAGAAAATGCAGACAAGGAAGAGAAAAAGCTGTGGGCAAAGGTGAAGTGTATACAAAGACCAGATGAAATCTAGGTATCTGAGGAGGGCCAGATGGTGCTACTGAATTGTCTGTTGTCTCAGATGTCTCGGTATTACCATGGTCAGGCACACATTGGAAGGGATGCCATGATTACATTGTTCAAGGTTGATTGGTTCAATCCTAAATTTAGACAAGCAGCTGAGGCAGTGTGCCATAGATGTGTGATTTACCAGCAATTGAACATGGGGAAAGGGACAGTGGTAAATTTGAGCCAGATTGGAAGTGAAGGAGGACCATTCAGCAGTATGCAAATGGATTTAATTGAGATGCCTGCATGTGGTGGACTGAAGTACGTGTTGGTAATTGTATGTGTGTTTAGTCATTGGATTGAAGCATACCCACACGTAGAAATGAAAGTCTCACAGTTGCAAAGCTACTGCTTAGAGAGCTGATTCCAAGGTTCGGATTTCCGATCTCTTTAGAATCAGATAGGGGAACGCACTTCAATAACGAAGTGATTAAGCTCTTATGTGCAGCACTGAACATTGAACAGAAGCTACATTGCAGCTATCGTCCTGAGGCATCAGGATTGGTAGAACAAATGAATGTTACCCTGAAGTCAAGAATAGCCAAAATGTGCGCAGCCACAAATTTGAAATGCCCAGATGCATTGCCTTTAGTGTTGATGTCAATCAGAAATGTATCTGACAGGAAGACAGGATTGTCCCCACACGAGATTCTCATGGGATGTAGTCAATATTACAGATGATGTGGTGTTAGACCACTGCAAGGGTCTAGCTGATGTGGTTCGATCTTTTTCTCAGCAGGTACAAGCCGTTACCCTGACACCTATCCATGACCCAGGTCACAACCTGAGAGCCGGAGATTGGGTCGTGATCAAAAAGCATGTGCGAAAAACCTGCCTAGAGCTGTGTTGGAAAGGGCCATACCAAGTGGTGCTAATGTCTACTACAGCTGTAAAGTGTGCAGGATTGCCCAATTGGATACATGCAAGCCATACCAAAAAGGTGGTGAGTCCTCAGGATCATGAAGAAGTGTTGCTGAGAACACTAGCAACAGCGAAGCGAATAATTCTACCTGAACCAGAGCCAGAACAAGTTGAGCCAGAAGTAGACCCAGAACTGACGGAAGAAGGATCAATCACCCCGGTGAGAGACAAGGGTGTGGAAAATCAAGAGGCAGAACGTGCAGACAATGCAGAAGGCACGTTAAGAGATCCATGCACAGGAGAAGTGCTAACACAAACAAAAGGGACTGAAAAACAAGGAGACTCAGTGCCAGAGCCTGAGGGGGAAAAAGTTGAGGCAGGTCAAAGCAAAAGTGATCTGACTCCTCCTGAACCCGTTGCAGGCCCATCAAAGGAGGGCACATCAGACAAGGTGAAAGAGAGAAGTCCGATCTTGAAGAGATTGTTGACAGAAGGTGTAAGAAAAGGGGATCATTGGCCTGAGTCTCAAATAGGCAAGAAAAAGGTCTTGGTAATAAATGAAACAATAGAGGAGAACAAGATACCACAAAGAAAGATGAACTGAGTGATGGAGAACTGACAGGGGAAAGGAGGTTGAAAAGAAAGAGAGTGGCAAGTCGAAAGTATGCAGGACCAGAGTGGGCATACGCCACAACAAGTGACTGGCAGAACGAGTTTATGTCCTTTTGTTTTGACAGAGAAGTTCTGAATCAGTATTTTGATGCAACTTGAAGGAGAGAAACAACAGACTGTGTTGCTGAAAGGGAAGGAGATTGAGATTACCGATTTACCGGAAAATACATTAATAGCCTGACATGACATTTAAATCCTGGAAATGACCAGCTGCTAACCGATTTTGACAAAGGAAGAAGGGGTCCTGTCGTGTGAAGTTAAAAGTGTGAAGAAAGAAGTATATTTTTTATTTTTTATTTTTGTGTTGCATATTAATTAGGAGTTGAAAACTCTGCTTTCTGATTCTTTACAGATCATGGCTAATTTAGATAATAACGTGAGGCATATTAGGTATTGTACATATTTAAGTGTAGGAATGGCGATTGTGTGTGGAATATTGTTTGTAATAAAGATCATGGGTATGTCAATTCATGAGATGAAAGAAGCAAGGGTTACATCTGTTCATGAAGCTACTACACTAACAGCTATAGAGAAATTTAAATTAGATGAGCGATATTTGCATGATTATACTAACGCAAAGGGAGAATTGTCTTCTAGTGTCTTCTATCATCTACTAAGTGTGTATGTGGAAACCATGGATGCAAAGAATTGTCTTGTGTGTACGCAAATACCTTCATATAAGGAAATGCCTCCTTGGCATGGTTACCCCCTGACTTTTTGTCTTTGCTGATGCCAAGTTATGATTTGAAAGTGTGCTGAGGCCTGCTAACCAGGCCCCAGCACCAGTGTTCTTTCCCTAACTGTACCTTTGCCTCCACAATTGGCACACCCTGGCATTCAGGTAAGTCCCTTGTAACTGGTACCCCTGGTACCAAGGGCCCAGATGCCAGGGAAGGTCTGTAAGGGCTGCAGCATGTCTTATGCCACCCTAGGGACCCCTCACTCAGCACAGACTCACTGCTTGCCAGCTTTTGTGTGCTGGTGGGGAGAAAATGACTAAGTCAACATGACACTCCCCTCAGGGTGCCAGGCCAACCTCACACTGCCTATGGCATAGGTAAGTCACCCCTCTAGCAGGCCTTACAGCCCTAAGGCAGGGTGCACTATACCACAGGTGAGGGCATTGGTGCATGAGCACTATGCCCCTACAGTGTCTAAGCAAAACCTTAGACATTGTAAGTGCAGGGTAGCCATAAGAGTATATGGTCTGGGAGTCTGTCATACACGAACTCCACAGCACCATAATGGCTACACTGAAAACTGGGAAGTTTGGTATCAAACTTCTCAGCACAATAAATGCACACTGATGCCAGTGTACATTTTATTGTGAAATACACCCCAGAGGGCATCTTAGAGATGCCCCCTGAAAACATACCCGACTTCCAGTGTGGGCTGACTAGTTTTGCCAGCCTGCCACACACCTTTCATTTAAAGTATTGTTTGTAAATCTTGAACCTGTGGTTCTTAAAATAAACTAAGAAAATATATTTTTCTATATAAAAACCTATTGGCCTGGAATTGTCTTTGAGTGTGTGTTCCTCATTTATTGCCTGTGTGTGTACAACAAATGCTTAACACTACCCTCTGATAAGCCTACTGCTCGACCACACTGCCACAAAATAGAGCATTAGAATGATCTCTTTTTGCCACTATTTTACCTCTAAGGGGAACGCTTGGACTCTGTGCATGCTATTTCTTACTTTTGAAATAGTACATACAGAGCCAACTTCCTACATTGGTGGATCAGCGGTGGGGTACAAGACTTTGCATTTGCTGGACTACTCAGCCAATACCTGATCACACGACTAAATTCCAAAAATTGTGATTAGAAACTGATTTTTGAAATTTGAGCTATTTTTCTACATTTTTAAAAGTCCTGCTAGGGCCTTGTGTTAGTCGCTGTTAGCATTTCTTTTAGAGTTTAAAAGTTTGTAAAAGTTTGAATTAAGTTCTAGAGATAGTTTTAGATTCTTAAAAAGTATTCCAACTTTTAGAAACAAAATGTCTGCTGCAGAAGAAATGGTGGTGGAACTCAACCTCACCCCTTACCTGCATCTTAGGATGTCAGAGTTAAGGTCTCTCTGCAAAATCAAAATAAAAACTGGTTCAAACACTACCAAAGTACAGCTCCAGGAGCTTTTGGCAGACTTTGCTAAAAACAACCCCAAGAATTGGGAAAGAAGGCAGACCATTGGGTCAAGACTAGGGTGACCAAGACTTCCACAGGGGGTGACCAAAAGAAAGGGGTCACAAAGACTCCCCATGGGAGGAGTGTTGAGACATCGAAGGGTAAAAGTAAAGAGTCTTCTATAGGGCCCCAAAAACCTGCTTAGGAGGGAGGGTCCAAAGCCTCTTCACAATCCAATTTTGGGTACAAGGGTAAAAACTTTGATCCCAAAAAGGCCTGGTGTCGTAGCTGTAATCAGCAGGGACACCAAACTGGAGACAAGGCCTATCCCAAGAAAGGCTTCACTTCTACTACTACTCCAGTTAGCACTGGAATAGCCAGTCCCCAGGTGGGATCAACAGCGTGCCCAGAGCAAATCAGGGTTCACACTGAAGCTACATTAGTTTCTGAGGGTGGGGTGGACTTAGCCACACTGGCTGCCTGGCCCCCTAATATGCAAAAATACAGGCAGCAACTCTTAATTAATGGGACTAGTGTAGAAGGCCTGAGGGATACAGGTGCCAGTGTCACTATGGTGACAGACAAACTGGTTTGACCAGGACAATACCTGACTGGAGAAACCTATCCAGTCACCAACGCTGACAATCAGACTAAAGTACATCCCATGGCTATGGTAACTTTAGAATGGGGAGGGGTCACTGGCCTGAAACAGGTAGTAGTCTCCTCAAATATCCCTGTAGACTGTTTGCTTGGAAATGACCTGGAGTCCTCAGCATGGGCTGAGGTAGAACTCAAAACCCATGCAGCCATGCTGGTTATCCCTGAACTGGTGTGTGTCAAGACAAGGGCACAGTGCAAGGCTCAGGGTGAAAAAGTGGTGTTGGAGCCTGGAATAATGGCCCAGCCCTCCAAGAGAAAAGGAAAGAAGACCGGGGAACCAGCTTCAACACAACAAAAGAAAAAGAACCTCTCTTCCCCGGAAGAAGTTCTGCCCTCTGAGGGAACTGAGCCCATGGAGTTGGAACCTTATCAGGTTGAACTCCTATGCCCAGGGGGACCCACAAGGGAACAGTTGCGTAAGGGGCAAGAAACATGTCCCTCTCTTGAAGGCCTTAGGCAGCAAGCTGCTGAAGAGACCAAAGGAAAAATCACTGGAACACATATAGTCTATTGGGAAGATGGACTCCTCCACACTGAGGCAAGAGATCCCAAACCTGGTGCCACTAGGAGGGTGGTAGGGCCTCAGGAGTTTAGGAAGTTCATTCTGACCTTAGCTCATGATATTCCACTTACTGGGCATTTGGGACAAACCAAGACTTGGGAGAGGTTAGTCAACCATTTCTATTGGCCCAACATGTCCCAGAGAGTAAAGGAGTTTTGTGTCTCCTGTGCCACCTGTCAAGCCAGTGGTAAGACAGGTGGCCATCCAAAGGCCCCCCTCATTCCACTTCCAGTGGTGGGGGTCCCCTTTGAAAGAGTGGATGTGGACATAGTGGGTCCACTTGAACCTCCCACAGCCTCAGGGAACCAGTATATCCTAGTGGTAGTGGATCATGCCACTAGGTACCCTGAAGCAATTCCCCTTAGGTCCACTACTGCCCCTGCAGTAGCTAAAGCACTCATCTTTACCAGAGTGGGATTTCCTAAGGAGGTGGTGTCTGACAGGGGTACCAACTTCATGTCAGCATACCTGAAACACATGTGGAATGAGTGTGGGGTGACTTACAAATTCACCACACCATACCATCCACAAACCAATGGGCTTGTAGAAAGATTTAACAAGACATTGAAAGGCATGATCATGGGGCTCCCTGAAAAGCTCAAAAGGAGATGGGATGTCCTCTTGCCATGTCTGCTTTTCGCCTACAGAGAGGTGCCTCAGAAGGGAGTAGGGTTTTCCCCCTTTGAGCTTCTGTTTGGCCATCCTGTCAGGGGACCACTAGCTCTTGTAAAAGAAGGCTGGGAGAGACCTCTTCATGAGCCTAAACAAGATATAGTGGACTATGTACTAGGCCTACGTTCCAGGATGGCAGAGTACATGGAAAAGGCAAGTAAAAACCTTGAGGCCAGCCAACAACTCCAGAAGATGTGGTATGACCAAAAGGCTACTATGGTTGAATTTCAGCCAGGGCAGAAAGTCTGGGTTCTGGAGCCTGTGGCTCCCAGGGCACTTCAGGACAAATGGAGTGGCCCTCACCCAGTGCTAGAGAGAAAGAGTCAGGTCACCTACTTGTTAGACCTAGGCACTAGCAGGACCCCCAAAAGGGTGATCCATGTGAACCGCCTCAAACTCTTTCATGACAGGGCAGATGTGAACCTGTTGATGGTTACAGGTGAGGACCAGGAAGCTGAGAGTGAACCTCTCCCTGATCTCCTCCCCACTGACCCTAAAGATGGCTCAGTAGATGAAGTGATCTATTCAGACACCCTCTCTGGCCAACCGCAATCTGACTGTAGGGAAGTCTTACAACAGTTTGCTGAGCTCTTTTCCCTAACCCCTGGTCAGACACACCTGTGTACCCATGATGTGGACACAGGAGACAGAATGCTTGTCAAAAACAAAATTTTCAGACAGTCTGACCAAGTTAAGGAAAGCATCAAAGTGGATGTCTACAAGATGCTGGAATTGGGAGTCATTGAGCACTCTGACAGCCCCTGGGCTAGCCCAGTGGTTTTAGTCCCCAAACCTCACACCAAGGATGGTAAGAGAGAGATGAGGTTTTGTGTGGACTACAGAGGACTTAATTCTGTCACCAAGACAGATGCCAATCTCATTCCAAGGGCAGATGAGTTAATTGAAAAACTAGGTGCTGCCAGATACTTAAGTACCTTTGAATTGACAGCAGGGTACTGGCAAATCAAAATGGCACCAGGAGCAAAAGAAAAGACAGCATTCTCTACACCTGATGGGCACTATCAGTTTACTGTGATGCCCTTTGGCTCAAAGAATGCCCCTGCCACCTTCCAACGGTTGGTGAATCAAGTCCTTGCTGGCTCGGAGTCCTTTAGTGCAGCTTATCTTGATGATATTGCTGTCTTTAGCTCCAGCTGGCAGGATCACCTGGTCCACCTGAAGAAGGTATTGCAGGCCCTGCAAGCAGCAGGTCTCTCTATCAAGGCATCCAAATGTCAGATAGGGCAGGGAACTGTGTTTTACTTGGGACACCTTGTAGGGGGAGGCCAAGTTTAGCCACTCCAACCCAAGATCCAGACTATTCCGGACTGGGTAGCTCCAAAAACCCAGACTCAAGTCAGGGCATTCCTTGGCTTGACTGGCTACTACAGGAGGTTTGTGAAGGGATATGGATCAATAGTGACACCCCTCACAGAACTTACTTCCAAGAAAATGCCTAAGAAGGTAAACTGGACTATAGAATGCCAACAGGCCTTTGACACCCTGAAACAAGCTATGTGCACAGCACCAGTTCTAAAAGCTCCAGATTACTCCAAGCAGTTCATTGTGCAGACTGATGCCTCTGAACATGGGATAGGGGCAGTTTTGTCCCAAACAAATGAAGATGGCCTTGACCAGCCTAATGCTTTCATTAGCAGGAGGTTACTCCCCAGGGAGCAGCGTTGGAGTGCCATTGAGAGGGCGGCCTTTGCTGTGGTTTGGTCCCTGAAGAAGCTGAGACCATATCTCTTTGGTACTCACTTTGTAGTTCAAACTGACCACAGACCTCTCAGATGGCTAATGCAAATGAAAGGTGAAAATCCAAAACTGTTGAGGTGGTCCATCTCCCTACAGGGAATGGACTTTATAGTGGAACACAGACCTGGGACTGCCCATGCCAATGCAGATGGCCTTTCCAGGTTCTTCCACTTCGAAAATGAAGACTCTCTTGGGAAAGGTTAGCCTCATCCTCTTTCATTTGGGTGAGGGTTGTGTAAGGAAATGCCTCCTTGGCATGGTTACCCCCTGACCTTTTGCCTTTGCTGATGCCAAGTTATGATTTGAAAGTGTGCTGAGGCCTGCTAACCAGGCCCCAGCATCAGTGTTCTTTCCCTAAACTGTACCTTTGTCTCCACAATTGGCACACCCTGGCATTCAGGTAAGTTCCTTGTAACTGGTACCCCTGGTACCAAGGGCCCTGATGCCAGGGAAGGTCTCTAAGGGCTGCAGCATGTCTCATGCCACCCTAGGGACCCCTCACTCAGCACAGACACACTGCTTGCCAGCTTGTGTGTGCTGGTGGGGAGAAAATGACTAAGTTGACATGACACTCCCCTCAGGGTGCCATGCCAACCTCACACTGCCTATGGCATAGGTAAGTCACCCCTCTAGCAGGCCTTACAGCCCTAAGGCAGGGTGCACTATATACCACAGGTGAGGGCATAGGTGCAGGATCACTATGCCCCTACAGTGTCTAAGCAAAACCTTAGACATTGTAAGTGCAGGGTAGCCATAAGAGTATATGGTCTGGGAGTCTGTCATACACGAACTCCACAGCACCATAATGGCTACACTGAAAACTGGGAAATTTGGTATCAAACTTCTCAGCACAATAAATGCACACTGATGCCAGTGTACATTTTATTGTGAAATACACCCAGAGGGCATCTTAGAGATGCCCCCTGAAAACATACCCGACTTCCAGTGTGGGCTGAATAGTTTTGCCAGCCTGCCACACACCAAACATGTTGCTGGCCACATGGGGAGAGTGCCTTTGTCACTCTGTGGCCATTAACAAAGCCTGTACTGGGTGGAGGTGCTTCACACCTCCCCCTGCAGGAACTGTAACACCTGGCGGTGAGCCTCAAAGGCTCACCCCCTTTGTTACAGTGCCACAGGGCATCCCAGCTAGTGGAGATGCCCGCCCCTCCGGCCACTGCCCCCACTTTTTGGCGGCAAGGCCGGAGGAGAGAATGAGAAAAACAAGGAGGAGTCACTGGCCAGTCAGGGCAACCCCTAAGGTGTCCTGAGCTGAAGTGACTCTGACTTTTAGAAATCCTCCATCTTGCAGATGGGATTAGGGATTAGGGATGTGCCCCCCTCCCCTCAGGGAGGAGGCACAAAGAGGGTGTAGCCACCCTCAGGGCTAGTAGCCATTGGCTACTAACCTCCCAGACCTAAACACCCCCATAAATTGAGTATTTATGGGCCCCCAGAACCTAGGAAGATAGATTCCTGCAACCTGAAGACGAAGAAGGACTGCTGACCTGAAGCCCTGCAGAGAAGACGGAGACACCAACTGCTTTGACCCCAGCCCTAACGACCTGTCTCCCCACTTCAAGAAAAACTGCAACAGCGATGCATCCCCCAAGGTCCAGCGACCTCTGAAGCCTCAGAGGACTACCCTGCATCTAAAAGGACCAAGAACTCCCGAGGACAGTGGCCCTGTTCCAAAGAAACTGCAACTTTGCAACAAAGAAGCAACTTTTAAAGACCACATGTTTCCCGCCGGAAGCGTGAGACTTTCCACTCTGCACCCGACGCCCCTGGCTCGACCTGCGGAAAACCAACACTACAGGGAGGACTCCCCGGCAACTGCGAGCCCGTGAGTAGCCAGAGTTGACCCACCTGAGCCCCCTCAGCGACGCCTGCAGAGGGAATCCAGAGGCTCCCCCTGACCGCGACTGCCTGCTTCAAAGAACCCGACGCCTGGGAAACACTCTGCACGCGCAGCCCCCAGGACCTGAAGGATCTGAACTCCAGTGCAGGAGCGACCCCCAGGAGACCCTCTTCCTAGCCCAGGTGGTGGCTACCTGAGGAGCCCCCCCCTTGCCTGCCTGCATCGCTGAAGAGACCCCTAGGTTTCCATTGAATCCTATTGCAAACCCAACGCCTGTTTGCACTCTGCACCCGGCCCCCCCTGTGCTGCTGAGGGTGTACTTTCTGTGCCTGCTTGTGTCCCCCCCGGTGCCCTACAAAACCCCCCTGGTCTGCCCTCCGAAGTCACGGGTACTTACCTGCTGGCAGACTGGAACCGGGGCACCCCTATTTCCATTGAAGCCTATGTATTTTTGGGCACCACTTTGACCTCTGCACCTGACCGGCCCTGAGCCGCTGGTGTGGTAACTTTGGGGTTGCCTTAAACCCCCAACGGTGGGCTACTTTGGACCCAACTTTGAACTCTGTAAGTGCTTTACTTACCTGTGAACCTAACAAATACTTACCTCCCCCAGGAACTGTTGATTTTTGCACTGTGTCCATTTTTAAAATAGCTTATTGCCATTTTTGCCAAAACTGTACATGCTATTGTGATGATTCAAAGTTCCTAAGATACCTGAGTGAAATACCTTTCATTTAAAGTATTGTTTGTAAATCTTAAACCTGTGGCTCTTAAAATAAACTAAGAAAATATATTTTTCTAAATAAAAACTTATTGGCCTGGAATTGTCTTTGAGTGTGTGTTCCTCATTTATTGCCTGTGTGTGTACAACAAATGCTTAACACTACCCTCTGATAAGCCTACTGCTCGACCACACTACCACAAAATAGAGCATTAGAATTATCTCTTTTTGCCACTATCTTACCTCTAAGGGGAACCCTGGACTCTGTGCATGCTATTTCTTACTTTGAAATAGGACATACAGAGCCAACTTCCTACACTTCATCTGTGGAAGAAGGGGTTACTTATCATAGTCTACCTCTGACTTACGGTATAACTTGTAGTTTATTACTAACACGCTTCTATAACCAGGAGTACATTCAGTACTTTTACTCAAATTACGAATTAGGCCCTCATTACAACCCTGGTGGTAAATCCCGCTTACAGCCGTGCTGAGGGCCGTCGCGATACCGTGGCCGCAGCAGAATTCCGCTACAGGTATTACGACCCACATCTCGTAATCCGACACAATACAGACATCCACACAAGTCCGCCACACCAAAGGTCAGTGATAAACTGGCGATAGCAAAACATACACCGTCACGCCAACAGAAGTACGCCCACACTATCACGACCCACGAATCAACGCAGCGGTCATTCAACCGCGGTAATCCATTGGCGGTACACACCGCCGCGCTCAAAATACACACACATTTACGAAACACAACCACACTGGACAATTCAAAGTACACACACCTGACACAAATACACACACCACACCCACAACACTATAAAACACACACCCACATTACCCACAACCCCTTACAATGATTTTCTTGGAAGAAGCAGAGAGAGAGAATAGCAAGCACAACCCCAGCATCCACAGGCACACAACACCATCACTTATACAACATCCATGGACCTCATACAACACACACCAACACAACACATCACACAGCACAACAAACAGCACCTCACACATCGCCCACACAATATAATGGCACCTCAAAGACACCCCAGGTTTTCTGAGGAGGAGTTCAGGGTCATGGTGGAGGAAATCATCCGGGTAGAGCCACAGCTACTCGGATCACAGGTGCAGCAGACATCCATTGCAAGGAAGATGGAGCTATGGCGGAGAACTGTTGACAGGGTCAACTCAGTGAGACAGCATCCAAGAACACGGGATGACATCAGGAAGAGGTGGAACGACCTACGGGGGAAGGTACGTTCCGTGGTATCCAGACACCAGGTAGCAGTACAGAGGACTGGCGGTGGACCCCCACCTCCTCCCCCACAACTAACAACATGGGAGGAGCAAGTCTTTGCGATCATGCATCCTGAGGGCCTCGAAGGAGTAGCAGGAGGACTGGACTCTGGTAAGTCATATCTTTACTACTATATTCCCCCACCCTACCTGTATGCTACAACAAACTCCTAGCCCAACCCTCACACCCATCACCCAACACCCCACAACAGATACCCCACTATCACAATCCACACATCCCAAAACCAAGGCCTGCATGTTACACCAATTCATGGACCCCCATCACCAAAGCATGTCCAATACCAATCATACAAGGCCAAAGACAATAAGCCAAGCACAGGCGTAGAGGGTAACTCACACACTGGACAAGATGGCACACACAGATGCAATAACTATGCATTTACCCTCCAATAGGACTCCTACCCAACGTCACCGGACAGGAGGTGCCAGACATATCCAGTCCCCCCACAGAAGAGGCCCACAATGACGACAGCAGCTCTGCACGCCTGGATCAAGATGACTAGCCTGGCCCATCTGGGACCTTGGGACAGTCGGTTCCCCTGTCACTGTCACAAACCACCACTGAACCTCCCCCCTCAGGAAACACCACCACAGCACCCACCCAGCGGGCCCATCCCTCTGTCCCCAGGACACGTCAATCAGCAGTGTGTCCACCCATACGGGGACCCCAGGCAAAGCCAACAACCCAAGACAATCAGGGACCTGGGTTCAGTGGCAGTGGGCACACGGTTCAGGGGACAGAGGCACAGGATAACAGGGAAGCTAGGAGGACTGCTGTGTGACAGGGGGAGGACAGGCCTAGGGAATCCACTCGCCACGAGGCACTCTCCAACATCATGGGAGCATACCACCATTCCCAGGAGACCATGGGCACGGTACTGGCCAAGTTTCAAGATACCCAGCGGCTGCAGGAGGAACACTACCTGGGGATCAGGGAGGACTTGAAGTCCATTAACAACACCCTGGTCACCATTGCAGGGGTGCTGGTAGACATGGCCAACACCAAGAGGGACACAGTGGCACACCAACAGGCCCCTGACACTAGCCTGAACGATGAACAGCTCTCAACCTCCGCCGGCGCTAGTGGACAGGAGGTCCCGCCACAGGACCAACAGGCCACCAGCACCCCACCCTCTGCAGAAGGAGAACTGGCCCGCAAACGGTCCCAGAGATCCAGGAACAAGACAGAGAACATTGCCAAGACCCCCGCCAGGAAATAAGACTCTCCTGATTGTCACCCTTCTGTCCCACTATGTTACCCTGTCCACCTTGAACTGCTATTACTCCACTTCCTATGCCCTCTTCGACAATGCACCTGTGATACCAATAGACTGGACTCCACCATGGACATTTCTCCACCATCACCCCAGCCCATTGCACACACCCCTCCACTTATTAGCACAGAAATAAACACCCTTGAATCACAAATCAATCTGAAGTCAGTCTGTACTTTCACAAATGTGTAATTGCAACCTATCTGAAAAATAGCAATGTCAATGTTTATTTCCACATACCAATGTTAGACAGTTGTTGGGCAGCAGTAAACATAGCAGAAGGCAGAAAGTGGTACCCAGATCTGTAAAATGGAAAGCCAAAGTGAACTGTCAGGGTCCATACACAGAGTTAAAAAGGCAGAATCATGCAATGTCCTCCAGTAGTTATGATATGAGAGGAGCAGTGCCAGTCTCTTACCTGTGTGTCACTGGAAGTATTGCATGGTGTATCTTCTGCTTCCTCTTCTTCACTGTCCACAGGCTCCACAGCTGCCACAAGACCAATATCAGGCCCATCTTCATGCAGCAGAGGCACCTGGTGTCGCAAAGCCAGATTGTGCAACATACAGCAGGCCACGATTATCTGGCACACCTTCTTCAGTGAGTAGTATAGGGAGCCACCTGTCAGATGGAGGCACCGGAACCTGGCCTTCAGGAGGCCGAAATTACGCTAACTTATCCTCCTAGTTCACCCATGTGCCTCATTGTACCGTTTCTCTGCCCTTGTCCTGGGATTCCTCACTGGGGTCAGTAGCCATGACAGGTTGGGGTAACTAGAGTCACCTGCAAATATCGAGGGACAACTGTTAGACATACACCAACCCTTAGGGACTCTCCCATACCCAGACACCTATGTAAACTGTGTTAGGACCTTGGGCTCACCTATTAGCCACACACGGTGCCTCTGGAGTTGCTCCATCACATAAGGGATGCTGCTATTCCTCAAAATGTAAGTGTCATGAACAGAGCCAGGATACTTGGCCTTTACATGGGAGATGTACTGGTCTGCCAAACACACCATCTGCACATTCATCGAATGGTAGCTTTTGCAGTTTCTGTATACCTGTTCATTCCTGCAGGGGGGGACAAATGCCACATGTGTACCATCAATTGCACCAATGATGTTGGGGATATGTCCCATGGCATAGAAGTCACCTTTCACTGTGGGCAAATCCTCCACCTGGGGGAAAACGATGTAGCTGTGCATGTATTTTAGCAGGGCAGACAACACGTTAGAGAACATTGGCTGTGACATCCCTGATGCCATTGTCACTGTTGCTTGAAAGGACCCACTGGCCAGGAAATGGAGTACTGACAGGACCTGAACTAGAGGGGGCTTCCTGTGGGATGGCGGATAGCTGACATCAGGTCTGGCTCCAACTGGGAACACAGTTCATAATGATGTGTCTGTCTTCCATTGTCAACAGGTCCACCAGGGGTCTATATACCGGAGGATGACGCCATCTCATCATCTGTCCCAGCTGATGTGCCCTATGGAGGAGAAGGGTGAGTAGAGGGTCATACACCACATAGGTTTCACAAGGGTGTTTAGAACAAATGTGATGTAATCGGTGTTTTGCGCTGTGTGTCCGTATTCCTGCCCAAAAGTGCTGTGACGCAGTTAGGTGCCCTGCCATGTGGCCCCCTGAAATGGCAGCTGCCTGACCTGTAAGGAGGGACAAGGGGAAATGAGGTAGCTGCGCTGGCGTTGTGCAGCGTCGCGGTAGGCGGACGAAGACCGCAGCGCAATTCAGCATTGGTTATCATTGGGCTCTATGTTTTCCAGGAGCCAATGATGATGTACGCGGGCGGTGACGGTATGCACCGCTGCGGACGTGACCGCCATTTTCTATCTGTTCACTCACTTGATACCTGACCTTCAACAGGAGAGGACCTACACTGCAAGTGCTGCTGTGACCTGAGTCTGGAAGCGACAATGGCTACAGTGTCTGGGGAAAGGGCCCCTGCCTTCACCACGGGGGAGTTGGACAACCTGGTGGCTGGGGTCCTCCCCCAGTACACGCTACTCTACGGTCCACCAGACAAACAGGTGAGTTCACTGTGAGCATGATGGATGGGACATGAATGTATGGAGTGGCGTCGATGGAAGATACAGGTGGGGGTGGGCATAGGCCAGCATGTGAGGATTGTCAGTGTATGTGTTTGTGGGCCAGGGTGGGAGGTTGTGGCCAATAAGTAAGATGAACCAGACGGGGGAGTAAAATCCATTCTTACTTTACTTTTCCTCTAGGTCAGCGCCCACCAGAAGAAGGGTATTTGGCGTGCCATCGCCAAGTAGGTGCAGACCCTGGGGGTCCATAGACGGACCACCCACTGCCGCAAAAGAGGGGAGGACCTGCGCCGCTGGACAAAGAAGACGGGGGAGGCCCAGCTGGGGATGGCCTCCCAACATGGAAGGGGTGCCCGTCGCACCATGACCCCCCCTGATGTACGGGATTCTAGCTGTGGCATAACCAGAGTTGGTTGGGTGCTTGGGGGCATCACAGCAGCCACAAGGGGGTGAGTAAAGTCTCATGCAGCTGACTCTGTGTGCTTTATGAGGTTTCTGGGGGTGGGAAGTGGGCTGTGGGTTTCCCCTAGGCCAGGCCAAACGTGCCAGGGTAGATCCACTGTTAGGCAGGCTCAGTGCCAGTCCAACCCCAAAAGTGGTAGTACACCTAGTCAGGCTCCTGTGGGTTCCAGGTGTACATCAAATGGGTCTAGGCACAGTCCCCCATGGGCATGTGATTTTCCCCTGAACTTTTAGTGCATGGCCTAGTGCATAGGGCTGCTCCCTGTCTGTTGTGTCCGCCAACGGTGTTGTTGTTGCAGGCATTGACCATGTGTCTCTTCTGTCTTTCCTCCCCTTTTTGTTTTGTCACCATGTCCTTATGTGCATTAGCATCATCTGACAGAGGAGCATTGGCACCGGAGAAGGAGGGAGCTGCAACCCACATGGCCCAGAAGGGTGAATGTACGGAGTCTGAAGGAACCAGTGGGATGGAGGGCGAGGGGAGCTCCACAACGGGGACAGGAGGAGACACTAGTGACAGTGACTCCTCCTCTGATGGGAGCTCCCTTGCGGTGACGGGCACCTCTGTGGCCACCGCATCAACAGGTACAGCCGACACCTCCCCTACCAGCACCGCCCTCCCAGCAGCCCCTATCGAGTTTCCTGTTCCTGCTCACCCAGGAGGGTGGGCATCTCCTTCGCCCCAGGCACCTCAGGCCCTGCCCCAGTCAGCCCTGCTGCCCTCAGTGAGGAGGCTATTGACCTCCTGAGATCCCTCACTGTTGGGCAATCAACCATTTTGAGGCATTTGCAACAAATAGATGCATACCTGGAGGGCATTCGTTCTGGCGTGGCAGCCCAACAGAGAGCATTTCAGGCTGTGGCCTCAGCACTGATGACAGCCATTGTCCCTGTGTCCAGCCTCCCCCCTACAACTTCCACTACCCAGACCCAATCACCTCTACCTCAGCCTATCCCATCACCATCAACACCATCAGACCAGCATGCACACTCATCAACACACAAGAGTGGACATGGCATCACACATCCCACAGGCACTCACACAAGCACCATCCCCATGCAGACACACCAACATCCACTGCCTCCACTGTGTCCCCCTCCTCCACGTCCTCCTCCTCCCTCCCATTCTCGTCTCCACTCACACCTACATGCACTACATCCTCAGCCACTACCTCCATCACCAGCACGCCCATCACCACACACCGCTCACATACAATCACCACCCCCACTACCATGCACACGTCTCCTGTGTCCTCTCCCAGTGTGTCTGTGAGCCCTCCTCCCAAAGTACACAAACACCGACACACCCACTCAACAGCCATCCATCTCACAACAGGCTCCAGCCCAGGCACCCTCACCCAAACTCAGCAGACGTACACCTCCTACAATCACTACCCCTTCCTCCACTCCCAAACCCCCTCCATCTTCCCGTCCCAGTGTGTCTAAAAAACTTTTCCTGGCTAACATTGACCTCTTCCCTACGCCTCCCCCCCGTCCTTCCCCTAGGGCCAGGATGTCCAGATCCCAGCCCAGCACCTCAGCCACGAAATCCTAGAGCACTGTGGTCCCTGCAAGTCCAGTAACATTGTGGGCTGCACTCATCAGGGCTGCCAGTGTGCCACCTAATGAGGCCAAGGATCACCCTATTCCGCCACCTGCCAAGGTGAAGAAGGGGACAACGTGCCGTAGGGAAAAGCCGCACCAACCACCCAGCAAGGCCTCCTCCAAAACAAAAAGGACAGTGCCAAGGTCCCAGTAGCGACTTCCAAGGTGGGGAAGGGACACAAGGCTAAAAGGAAGTCAGCTCAGGGCACGGAGCCTCCGGGCTTAGGGACTGGTGACACCCCTTCTGCAAGGCAGAACAGCAACCTGTACGGCGGTGGCCACCACACAACCACAGCCACCTGCACCACCACCTGCACCACCACATGCACGCCCACCTGCACGTCTGCTGCCTCTGCTACAGTCCCCAGCATCATCCCCAGTGGGCAGCCGTCCGAGGCTGCAGGAGACGTCCTGGTGTCTCCTTCCACAGGTGCTGACACATGCACCACCGCCAGCATCTCCGCCGCTGACACCGCCGCAACCACCACCGCCTGCCCTGCGACGTGCCCAGACAGTGCGACCACAGCCAACATGAACATCATCCCCAGTGGGCAGTCGTCCGAGGCTGCAAGAGACATCCTGGACCCTGCACAGAGTACATGAGACACCACAACCAGCACTGGCAGTACCAGCAGTTGGCAGGCTATGTCGCCACAGGGTGGAGTGTGTCTCTGCCTCCATGGAGTATTATGCTACCTGTTCCCAGGAAATCTCATGGCTCAGACACCCAGGTGTGGGAATGGGAACTGCCACACACCATGTGCAGCACTCTGGGCACCAAGCACCCTCCAGAACCAGTGGAGACATACATCCACTCACCCAGTCCTTGGCAGGATGAAGCACTCTGGGCACAAAGCCCCCTCCAGAACCAGTGGAGAGATACATCCACTACACAACTCCTTGGCAGGATGAAGCACTCTGGGCACCAAGCCCCCTCCAGAACTAGTGGAGAACAGCATCCACTCACCCAGTCCTTGGCAGGATGAAGCACTCTGGCACAAAGCCCCCTCCAGAACCAGTGGAGAACAGCATCCACTACCCCAGTCTTGGCAGAATGAAGCGGTCTGGGCACAAAGCCCCCTCCAGAACCAGTGGAGAGATACATCCACTACCCCAGTCCTTGGCAGAATGAAGCACTCTGGGCACCAAGTCCCCTCCAGAACCAGTGGAGAGATACATCCACTACCCCAGTCCTTGGCAGGATGAAGCACTCTGGGCACAAAGCCCCCTCCAGAACCAGTAGAGAGATACATCCACTGGAGAGACTGTGGCCTTGCACTCCCCAGGACCAATCAGTGGGCAAACCACCCACTTGAGAGACTTGTGAGACTGTGGCTTTGCACTCCCCAGGACCAATCAGTGGGCAAACCACCCACTTGAGAGACTTGTGAGAATGTGGCTTGGCACTCCCCAGGAGCAAACAGTGGAAAACCCACCCACCTGAGAGACTTGTGAGACTGTGGCTTTGCACTCCCCAGGAGCAAACAGTGGGCATTGGGCCCCCTCGTGGAGCAGTGGCATCGTCCCATCATCCGGCTGAGGTGCCCCCCTCCCCTCCCCCTGAGGTGCCTGTTTTTTTTCAACCTGATGCCCCTGCAGCGTTCTCTCCGTTTTGAGGCAGGTATCATGTGTGGGCTTCGCCCATGCATTTTGGGGCCACTGGTCCATGGACAATGAATGGAACACTATCTGGACTTGTGTAGTTGCTGTACATATTTGTATATAATGATCTGTTACAGACCTGTTTCCCTATCTGGATTTTCAATGATTACACTAGTTACAATCATTTAGGCGCTCATTACAACCCTGGCGGTCCAAGACTGCCAGGGCTGTTTTGACGGAAGCACCGCCAACAGGCTGGCGGTGCTTCCAAGCTCATTACGACCGCGGCGGTTGCGCCGCAGTGGCACCGCCGGGGCCAGCTGTTTCCCACCACATTTGCCGTTTGAACCACCAGGAAAAGGCTGGCGGTAAGGGGAGTCGCGGGGCCCCTGGGGGCCCCTGCACTGTCCATGCCACTGGCATGGGCAGTGCAGGGGCCCCCTGACAGGGCCCCGTGCAGCTTTTCACTGTCTGCATAGCAGACAGTGAAAAGCGCAACAGGTGCAACTGCACCCATCGCACGGCCGCAACACCGCCGGCTGGTTCCTGTGTTGCGGCCGAGATCCCCGCTGGGCCGGCGGACGGAAACCAGGTTTCCGCCCGCCGGCCCAGCGGGGATCTCAAAATGACCTCGGCTGGAGTGTGGCTGCATTGGCGGCCGCCCGGCGGTCAGATCTTGGGAGGCGGCTGAAGCCACCCGCCAAGGTCATAATGAGGGCCTTAATCTTGTCCTTGCGTTCTTCCAGAGGGTTGCAGGTGTATATGTAATTTTGATGCATGTATTTGTGTGTATGGTGTTGTGGGTGAGGGTGGGGCTGTTGCATGTTGCGTGTGTGTCACTCTCTTTTTCCTCCCCCCGTGTGGTAGGTGCAGTACTCACCGTGGTCGTCGCCGCTGTCTTTGATGTTCCTGGTAGAAGAGGAGGTAAACCAAAATTGGTAGCACCTGTAACTCGGGCTCCATGCCGTCCTGGTTCCTCGTTGGGTGTCGAGAGGTGAGTGGTTTCCCTTCCAAGTACTGTTTCCACTGTGCTTTTGATGGCGTGGGTACCGCCCCGGAAAAGCTGGTGGATTGGTGCCTTGTAATACAGTGGGCGGTACATTGTCTTCCGCCTCTCTGTTGGCAGTTACCGCCGCAGTGTTTGTTTCTACCGCCGTGGCGGTCGGAGTGTTAAAGTAGCTGTATGTGTTGGCGGTTTCCGCCATGGTCGTGATTCCCTTTATTTTACCGCTGGCCTGTTGGCGGTATTACCGCTGCTTTAACACCGACCGCCAGGATTGTAATGAAGGCCTTAGTATTTTCTTTCATCCCTATAATTAGATTTTTAAGTAAGATAGCTAAAGATCATGATATAGTATTAGTTAGAGGATTCTTTGAGCCTACATTTACATTTGGCACGGCTTATGCGCATCATAACAAATTGACTTGCTTATTAACTCCCATGGAAAAGAGCTTTATTGGGCATACTGATGATAGGAGAAAAGCATTGAAAGAAAACCTAGAGAAAGGATTAGAGAAAAGGACTTACAGAAATGATGATGCTTTCACTGCTATTAAAACACAATGCAAGTTAGATTAAGATGCATTACATGTAGGGAAACTTTGTATATACAGGCCAAAATCACACACTGACACTTTATTTGTAAGAACGAGTGAATGTAGGCATGTGTTTTTGTTTCAGAGAAAGTGTACGTTCATTTTGAACGGTGCTGACCCTGTGATTCCTGGGATCTATTATATTTGTGGACTCAATGCTTATTACCGACTCCCTAAGGGATGGTATGGGACATGTTACTTGGGAATAGTATTCCCTAAAATCTATCAAATAGATGATCTGAAGAAGATACCGAAAATGACTGAGTTACACCGAATGAGACAAAGAAGAGAAACAGCCACTGCAATGGTAGGGGATATTTTTGGGGCAGTAATTCCTTCAGTAGGTGTTATATTAAATGCAAACAAGATACAAAAGTTGTCAACTATAGTAGATAATATGTTAACTAACTTCACAGGAGCTATGTTATTATTAAACACTGAGTTAGCTGCAGATAGAGCTATGACGCTTCAAAACAGGCTTGCTTTAGACATGATATTGGCAAAAGTTGGAGGAGTCTGCAAAATGATTAATGAAAAGCACTGTTGTTCATACATCCCTGCAAATGAGAAAGAAGTAAGGGAATTGCTTACTAATTTAACTAATGCAAGAAAGGATTTGAAGGAGTTGAAAGAACCAGGAGCTTGGGAGAAAGTAGGAAATGGATTTGTCACATTAGGCAATTGGTTTAGTCAAATTTGGGGTGGAATATTGTGGAAAATTGTTCAAGGGATACTAATTGTAATCACTATTATATTAGGATTATGGGGGGCATGCAAATTATGGCACAAATTTCAATTAAAAAGAGCTAAGAATAATCAGAGGAGGGAAGAACCACCCAGAAGAAGAATCTATAGGGAAAATAGAAACAGAAGAGACCAAAATGTAACTGAAAGTAACTTGTAATGTTTGACAGAAGAAAGGTGTGATGACATATTTAGTCATCAGAGGAGGGACTGTTGCAGCTGATATGCTAATATGAGAATATTCTAATGATTTGCATGTATTTACTAACAAGAAAATTTGACATTTGATTAACAGCACTTGAAAATAACATGTAATGTGCAAATGTGCCCACAGGGAGTGGTCACCATCTGTGTTATCAATACTAAATAATGTGAAAGTTTAATATTTTGTATTAATATGCTATAATGAAAGATATAAATTTATGTTATGGTGCTTCATATTCTTAACTTAGCTACATCAGAGGCCTGGTCGGCACTGGGCCTTGCTTGCTTAAACGTGGAGACGCAATGAGCCGCCGAAGACTGGAACTGGAGAAAAGAGCCTTGAACTGTACAGAGTTCACAATTGAGCACTGCTAGAAAAATCTGCAGAATCACCAGAGGACAGGAGACGAACAGAACAAATTGATACAATTATGTGTAGAGTAGGCTAAATGTACTTTCCCAGGACTTGAACAATGGAGCTACAGACTAAGAGCTGGGGGCAACAATTTTGTTACCTGAGAGCCGGATGATGTTCGCATCGACAGAAGGACCAATCATGTTAATGGAACTTGACTCTCAAAATAACGTAGACCAGTGGTAAACAAAAACTAAAGGTTAGAGTCATAACCCCTGATAAGGTTGACCAATGGGAAAACTGTGGGACGGACTGAGAGACCCTAATAAAATGTCATGACATGAGAGGAGAAATCAGAACTGAGAGGCGAAAGTTGATGACGTCAGGAGACGCTGTCCGAAGTGCTGATAATTGGGCTTGCTCCCTGTGAGCCCGAGCCTAGCTGATGATTGATGACCTGGAGACGAAGACTGACTCGTTGCTGATCTATCTTAGATAGGTAGCTATAACGCAACTGACTAATGTGTGCTTTTTCTTCTAGGTACCAACTGCGCTGTTTTAAAAATGTTTTTTTTCTTTTAGTTAGATATTTCCAAATTATTGGTTTTTGATTAAATTGTTTTCGCATGAAGACCCACATGCTGATGCTAATTTGAGATAGGTAGGCTGACAAGGGTGACTAATGGTGACTTTGACTTAAACTGACTGACGCATATTTGCTGAATTATTCATTGCTCATGAATTGCTATGCTTACATTAATGTTCGTTGCACATTAATAAGGTTTTGATAATTCATTGCTCATGTTGCTAATAAAGTTTGGTAATCATGGTTTCGCTGAATAAAGGTTTTGATTAGAGTTGTAACTAATAGGGACTAAAGTGAACTAACTTTCTTATGAGTGATGGTATTTCCTTATTAGAATAGTCTTGGAATTATATGTTGACTAAAGTAATTATTGTGGATGTTTTCTTACTCATAACACTTGACTAGGATACCCTATGCGATCCAAAAGATTCATCGACCTATACGCGTCCCCTTGTAAGTTTACTTACTAAGGACAAGGTGCGCTAGCACTTTCCAGCACTGCTTCTGCCCACTGCAGAATACAGCATGAGGCACTAAGCCAGCCCACTTCAGCCATTGGTTAACTTCACTGTGAGTGACGGCATTCTGCCAATGCACAAGGAGGACATCCACACAAAGTACTTACGTTCCAGGGATTAAAATGCAAGCTTTTTAATAACAAAAAAAATGTTTTTTCTTGTTTCTTTTAGCCAGTTTTGTTTTTACATTGATGAGGACCTGGCAGTTTTCCCAACATAAGATTGTGAAAAAAAACAGGACAAGGCAAAAAAAGCACTAGCGAAGCAAAAAGGCTGGTGGACGAATCCAGACCTTGTTTTTTTTCTTACACTAATTTCCAGTAAATAAGATTTAATTGCAACTAAGACGCCAGTCTTGTAACAGAATTTACTTTCTGGCTTTTCCTACTTCAAAAATGCAAAACTGTCATCTTCACATGGAAAGTGAAAGTAAATACGTACAAGGAGCAGTAGGACTGTAACACCGGACGTTACTTTTTTGTTTTTGTTGCGCACTTCAAATATGAATCAAAAAATTTCGACAAGAATTTTCAATTCTATTAAGGACACGGAAGCAAAGATTATGCTTCTCTTTCTTTTACTGTAAACACACAGCAGCCAATAAAAATTTGAACTACATTTCCCATGAGACCACAGCCTTTCATCATCCCCAATCAGGGTCTACCCTCCCATATATATGTCCTAATCCACTAAGTCCATCCTCTTTCTTTGCTCATCAAGAGGCTAACAAACTCCAACATATGAACTCCAACCATGTCCTCTTCAGATCGAGGGAACAGCACAACCGGTGCAACATATGTCCGAGAACATCTGGAACCACTCCCTGGAAACCGTTCAGGTAGTCTTGTCATCTGAAAAAAGAAAAATAGCGCCATAATATCTACATCAGAGGATAAAGTCATAATACCATAACAAATCGGGAGGGACATTTTATACCTTAATACATCATGTCATATATAGATTCTTAAATAGTCAAATCACGGGTGGGATAATCCTCGTCTCCGTGTCCTTAATAGAATTGAAATTTCTTGTTGCATAAGCTAAACATTTTTTTTATCTATTTCAGGCCCGGAGGCTTCTGATTATGCTACTTTAATGTTGATCTACAATCCCAGAAGCAACATCCACAATAGGTTTATGATAAAAAAGTTTAAAGGTGGAATCTGAAGACCAATCAGCTGCCAACACAATATCTTCCAGTCTGGACTCTAAATTAAAAGCTTTCGATGCCATAGCCCCTCTAATAGAATGAGCCCCAAAGATCGAAATGTCAATTCCTGCTTCCTGAAGTAACTATCTAACCCATCTGGCCAAAGTCGCAGAAGACACAGGGCCAAAAGTTTTCTGCACAGAGATCAATAACTGTCCAGTTGGATTTCTACTAAATTCACAAGTCACATCCTCATACACCTTTAGACATTTAACTACACATAATTTTGAATTGTCTCTAAAACTTGGGTAAGAAATACATGTAGAATTAGATTTTGTACGTTTTACAATTTGAAAAGAAAGTTCCGTAGGAGTAAATACTGTACCTGCAATGTCCAGTGCTTTAAAGTCTGACACTATCCTGCATGAAATAAGCCACAATAACATAGCTAATTTAGCTGACAATTTGTAGGAGGCTGGCCTGGCTTATAGTGGGTACCCTGTGGTGCTTACACCCTGTGCCAGGTCCAGTTATCCCTTATTAGTAGAATAGGGGTGTTTCTAGCAGCTTAGGCTGATAGAAGCTAGCTATGGCAAATCAGCTTAGGCTGAACTAGGAGACATGCAAAGCTCCTACTATACCACTTATATCATATGCACAATATCATAAGAAAACCCAATACTCAGAGTTACTAAAAATAAAGGTACTTTATTTTTATGAAAATATGCCACAAGTATCTCAGTCAGTACCCTCAGTAAGAAGGTAAGTAATATACACAAGTTATATGTACACAAACCCAAAGCAGGTAAGTAAGAGTCAGAAAAGTAATGCAAACAGTGTAGAATTACAATAGGTTGCAATAGGCAAACATAGGTCTTGGGGCAACACAAACCATATATTCCAAAAGTGGAATGCGAATCACGAATGGACCCCAGACCTATGGGAGCTTGTAGAGGGTCGCTGGGACTGTAAGAAAACAGTCAGGGTGTCCAAGATACCCCACCCCAAGACCCTGAAAAGTAGGAGTAAATACACCTACTACCCCAAAAGGACACAATAGTCGTGATAGGGGGATTCTGCAAGAACCACAAACACCAGCAAAGCACTGAAGACGGATTCCTGGGCCTGAGGACCTGCAAGGCAAGGGGACCAAGTCCTAGAGTCGTGATAGTGTCCGGGGGGGGCAGGAGCCCAGAAAACCCCAGATGAAGGTGCAAGGAAGCTGCCTCTGGATGGAAGAAGCTTGGAATTCTGCAACAACGAAGAGAACTAAGAACTTCTCCTTTGGACGTAAGATGTCCCACCTCCCAATGAAGGTTGCAGAAGTGTTCCCATTCAGAAATACCGCAAACAAGCCTTGCTAGCTGCAAGGGTCGCAGTAGAGGTTTTTGGGTGCTGCTGGGGACCAGGAAAGACCAGGATGTCGCCCCTTGGAGGAGGAGACAGGGGGGGCACTCAGCAACTCAGAGAGCCCCCACAGAAGCAGGCAGCACCCACAGAAGTACCCGAACATGCACTTAGAAGATTTGTGAACTGGAGCTGGCTCAGAGTCACAAAGGAGGGTCCCACAGCGCCGGAGGCCAACTCAGAGGGTTGAGCACTGCACGACAGAGTGCAGGGGACCCAGACTAGGCTTTGCATGAAGGAAATCCTGAAAGAGTGCACAGGAGCTGGAGCAGATGCAAATAACATAGTACACAGGTTTGCAGTCTAGTGTGGGGAGGCAAGGACTTACCTCCACCAAACTTGGACTAAAGGATCACTGGACTGTGGGAGTCACTTGGATAGAGTTCCTGTGTTCCAAGGACCACGCTCGTCAGGATGAGAGGGGACCCAGAGGACCGGTGATGCAGTCTTTTGGTGCCTGCGTTAGTAGGGGGAAGATTCCGTCGACCCACTGGAGATTTCTTCTTGGCTTCCAGTGCAGGGTGAAGGCTGATGACCCCCAAAGCACGCACCACCAGGAAACAGTCGAGAAAGCCAGCAGGATGAGGCGCTACAATGTTGCTGGTAGTCGTTTTGCTACTTTGTTGAGGTTTTGCAGGTGTCCTGGAGCAGGCAGCGGTCGATTCTTGGCAGAAGTCGAAGAGGGAAGTGCAGAGGAACTCTGGTGAGCTCTTGCATTCGTTATTTGAGGAATTCCCCAGAGGAGAGACCCTAAATAGCCAGAAAAGGAGGTTTGGCTATCAAGAAAGGAGGATTGGCTACCAAAAGAGGTAAGAGCCTATCAGAGGGGGTCTCTGACGTCACCTGCTGGCACTGGCCACTCAGAGCAGTTCAGTGTGCCCCCAACACCTCTGTTTCCAAGATGGCAGAGGTCTGGGACACACTGGAGGAGCTCTGGGCACCTCCCTTGGGAGGTACTGGTCAGGGGAGTGGTCACTCCCCTTTTCTTTGTCCAGTTTTGTGCCAGAGCAGGGCTGGGGGATCCCTGAACATGTGTAGACTGGCTTATGCAGAGATGGGCACTATCTGTGCCCATCAAAGAATTTCCAGAGGCTGGGGGAGGCTACTCCTCCCCAGCTCTTCACACCTATTTCCAAAGGGTGAGGGTGTAAGACCCTCTCTCAGAGGAAATCCTTTGTTCTGCCTTCCTGGGCCAGGGCTGTCAGGACCCCAGGAGGGCAGAATCCTGTCTGAGGGGTTGGCAGCAGCAGCAGCTGCAGTGGAAACCCCGGAAAGGCAGTTTGGCAGCACCCGGGATCTGTGCTAGAGACCCGGGGGATCATGGCATTGTCCACCCAATACCAAAAAGGTTTTGGGGTGACAATTCCATGATCCTAGACATGTTACATGGCCATGTTCGGAGTTACCATTGTGACGCTATACATAGGTAGTGACCTATGTATAGTGCACTCGTGTAATGGTGTCCCCGCACTCACAAAGTCTGGGAAATTTGCCCTGAACGATATGGGGGCACCTTGGCTAGTGCCAGGGTGCCCACACACTAAGTAACCTGGCACCCAACCTTCACGAGGTGAAGGTTAGACATATAGGTGACTTATAAGTTACTTATGTGCAGTGAAAAATGGCTGTGAAATAACGTGGATGTTATTTCACTCAGGCTGCAGTGGCAGGCCTGTGTAAGAATTGTCTGAGCTCCCTTTGGGTGGCAAAAGAAATGCTGCAGCCCATAGGGATCTCCTGGAACCCCAATACCTTGGATACCTAAGTACCATATACAAGGGAATTATATGGGTGGACCAGTGTGCCAATGAGAATTGGTAAATTTAGTCACTAGCCTGCAGTGACAAATTTAGAAAGCAGAGAGAGCATAAACACTGAGGTTCTGGTTAGCAGAGCCTCAGTATTACAGTTAGGCACCACACATGGAACACATACAGGGCACATACTATGAGCACTGGTGTCCTGCCTAGCAGGATCCCAGCGATACAGGGGCTAAAACATACATACATACAGTGAAAATGGGGGTAACATGCCAGGCAAGATGGTACTTTCCTACACAACCCCCCAAACGAAGGACAATAAGACTAGCCTTGTCCTGATGAGTCTTCATTGTCTAAGTGGAAATATCTGGAGAGTCCATCTGCATTGGAGTGGGTACTCCCAGGTCTATGTTCCACTATATAGTCCATTCCCTGTAGAGATATGGACCACCTCAACAATTTAGGATTTTCACCTTTCATTTGTTTTAGCCAAAGTAGAGGTTTGTGGTCTGTCTGAACAATAAAGTGAGTGCCAAACAGGTATGGCCTCAACTTTTTCAGTGCCCAGACCACAGCAAAGGCCTTCCTCTCTATGGCAGACCAACGCTTTTCTCTAGGGGTCAGCCTTCTGCTGATAAAAGCAACTGGTTGATCCTGGCCCTCAGAATTGAGTTGTGATAAGACTGCCCCTACCCCTAATTCAGATGCATCAGTTTGAACAATGAATTTATTGGAGTAACATGGGCTTTTTAGGACAGGCACAGAGCACATGGCCTGTTTGAGCTCATCAAAAGCTTTATTTCTTTCTTCTTAGGCATTTTCTTGCTTGTGAGATCATTAAGAGGGGCTGCTATGGAGCCATAATTCTTGATGAATCTCCTGTAGTACCCTGTGAGGCCTAAAAAGGCTCTCATCTGGGTCTGATTTGTAGGGGGAACCCAATCCATGATAGTCTGGATTTTCCCCTGTAGTGGTGCAATCTGTTCTCCACCTACCAAGTGGCCCAGATAACCCACTTCCCCCTGCCCTTGCTGGCACTTTGAGGCCTTGATAGTGAGGCCTGCCTTTTGCAGGGCCTCCAAAACTTTCCAAAGGTGGACCAGGTGCTCATCCCAGGTTGAGCTAAAGACAGCAATATCATCAAGATATGCTGCACTGGAAGCTTCCAACCCTTGTAGGACTGTGTTCACCAACCTCTGAAAAGTGGCAGGTGCATTTTTCAAACCAAAGGGCATTACTGTGAATTGGTAGTGCCCTCCTATGGTAGAAAATGCAGTCTTTGGTTTAGCATTTTCTGCCAATCTGATCTGCCATTACCCTGCAGTCAGATCAAAAGTGCTAAGATACTTGGCAGAAGCCAGTGTATCAATGAGCTCATCTGCCATGGGTATAGGGTGAGCATCAGTTTTTGTTACCTGATTGAGCCCTCTGTAATCTCCAAAAAACCTCATCTCCCTCTTTCCATCTTTGGTGTGAGGTTTTGGTACAAGCACCACTGGGCTAGCCCATGAGCGTTCAGAGGTTCAATCACCCCCAAATCCAACATTTTCAGCACCTCTTGTTTAAGGCAGTCTCTGACATGGTCAGGCTGCCTATAAATTTTACTTTTGATAGGCAGGCTGTCTCCAGTGTCAATTGTGTGTTCACACCAGGGTATGGTACATGGTACAATTTAAAAGAGGTCTGAAAATTGGCTTAGGAGATTGATGCAGTTGTCTTTCTGGTCTGCAGTCAGACAACCTGCTAAAACTACTTCCTCCACTAAGGCATTTGCTTCAGTGGTGGAGAAGAGATCAGGGAGAGGGTCACTCTCTTCCTCCTGTCACTCATCAGTTGCCATGAGCAGGGTGAGATCAGCCCTGTCATAGTAGGGTTTCAGGAGGTTGACATGAATCACCCTAAGGGGACTCCTGGCAGTGCCCAGGTCTACCAAATAGGTAACCTCACCCTTTTTCTCAACAATTAGATGGGGTCCACTCCATTTGTCTTGGAGTGCTCTTGGGGCCACAGGCTCCAATACCCACACCTTCTGTCCTGGTTGGTACTGGATCAGAACAGTCTTCTGGTCATGCCATTGCTTTTGCAGCTCCTGGCTGGCCTGAAGGTTTTTACTGCCCTTTTTCATGTACTCAGCCATTCTGGATATTAGGCCAAGTACATAGTCCACTATGTCCTGTTTAGGAGCTTTTAAAGGTTGTTCCCAACCCTCTTTTATAAGAGTAAGTGGACCTCTTACAGGGTGCCCAAAGAGGAGTTCAAAGGGGCTGAAGCCCACTCCTTTTTGGGGTTACCTCCCTGTAAGCAAAAAGGAGGCAAGGTAACAGGACATCCCATCTCCTCCTGAGTTTTTCAGGGAGTCCCATTATCATTCCTTTGAGAGTTTTATTAAACCTCTCAACCAGACCATTTGTTTGTGGATGGTAAGGAGTGGCGAACTTGTAGGTAACACCACACTCCTTCTACATTGCTTTTAAGTATGCAGACATGAAGTTGCTACCTCTGTCTGATACTACCTCTTTAGGAAAACCCACCCTGGAAAAAGATTCCCAGAAGGGCCTTTGCCACTGCAAGAGCTGTAGTGGTCCTTAAAGGTATGGCTTCAGGATATCTTGTGGCATGGTCCACTGCCACCAAGATACATCTATTGCCTGAAGCAGTAGGAGGGTCAAGGGGGCGATTATGTCAACCCCTACCCTTTCAAAGGGCACCCCAACCACTGGAAGTGGAATTAGAGGGGCTTTGGAGTGCCACCAGTCTTGCCACTGGCTTGGCAGGTCACACAAGATTTGCAAAAAACTTTGGTGTCCTCTGACATATGAGGCCAGTGAAACAAGGGGACAAGTCTTTCCCAAGTTTTCATGTGGCCCAAATGCCCAGCCAAAGGAATGTCATGTGCTAGAGTGAGAAGAAACTCTTTGTATTGCAGGGGAATGACCAATCTCCTGGCTGCTCCAGGTTTTGGGTCCCTTGACTCTGTGTACAAGAGGTTATCTTCCCAGTATACTCTATGACTGTCACTGACATCCCCATTTTGCGGTTTGACAGCTTGCTGTCTGAGACCCTCTAATGTGGGACAGGTTTGCTGTGCCACACTCATCTCTTCCTTGGCAGGCCCCCCTCCACCCAAAAGCTCAGCAGTGTCTGCTGCCAGCTCCTCTGGTGTAGGTTCTGCACAAGGAAGAAATTTCTCTTCCTCAGAAGGGGAATCATCTGCAGAGGGAGGGATAATGGGTAGGGGTTTACCCTTTTTACCCCTAGCTTTAGGGATCACTTGGTCCATTGTTCCAGGATCCAAGTCACCCTGTCCTTTTTGCTTTTTGTCCTGAGCCCTGGTTAAAGCAAAAATATGCCCAGGAATGTCCAGCATTGCTGCATGGGCCTCCAACTCCACTTCTGCCCAAGCTGATGTCTCTAAATCATTCCCTAGTAGACAGTCTACAGGTAAATCTGAGGTAACCACAACTTTCTTTGGGCCAGTAACCCCCCCCCAGTTAAGATTCACAACAGCCATGGGGTGGCTAAGAGTGTTGTTATGAGCGTCTGTCGCTTGGTACTGCTGACCAAGTAGATGTTGTTCAGGGTGGACCAGTTTTTCTATCACCATAGTTACACTGGATCCTGTGTCCCTGTAGGCCTGAACCTCAACACCATTTATTAGGGGAAGTTGCTTGTACTTATCCATATGAAGGAGACAAGCAGCCAAGGTGGCAAAATCAATGCCACCATCAGAGACTAAAACAGCCTCTGTGGTCTCCCTAACTAGACCAACCGCAACTACATTGCCAATAGTGAGCCCAGCTACACCCTCGGATTGGCCAGAGGGCATTATTCCACGCAGTGGTGATGGGAACTATTACCCCGGCCTCCAGTAAATCATGTATAGTCTGGCTAATCTCCTCATGTCCTCCCGGTATTCTATACTGTTTCATTTGAATCACCTTAGTAGCTTGGGGAAGTGTTACCGGAGGAATCTTCAACAGCCCCACCTTTGCGGCGGCTATTGATATAAATCTTTTTGAACCAAATTGATAACATCCATCTTCCAAATGTAGGGTCATCCCTTTCAAAAAAGTAGATTTCCCACCACCACTGCTATTACTAGGGGCACTAGAATTTGTAGCAGGGGTTGTGGTGGTGGGAGGTTTGGTGTTTTCTTTGGGCAGCTGGAATCAGTTGCCCAATGGCCTTTGACTTTACACAAATAACACCAAGGCTTTTTAGGTTGATTATTAGAAGAGGATTTGGACCCACTACTCCCAGAGGATTTTTGTAGGCCTGATGAGGACTCAGAATGCTTACTTTTGTCCCCACCCTTCTCGGAAGACTTACCATCCTTCTTCTTGCCATCTTTGTCACCCCCTCTATGAACTTTTCTGTTCACCCTTGTTCTGACCCACTTGTCTGGCTTCTTTCCCAATTCTTGGGGAGAGGTCAGATCCGACTCCACTAGGTATTGGTGCAACAAGTCAGACACACAGTTGTTCAGAATATGCTCTCTCAGAATAAGATTGTACAGGCTTTCATAGTCCAATACCTTACTGCCATGTAATCACCCTTCCAAGGCCTTCACTGAACAGTCCACAAAATCTGTCCAGTCTTGAGAAGACTCTTTTCTGGTGTCTCTGAACTTAATCCTGTATTGTTCAGTAGTTAAGCCAAATCCATCCAAGAGTGCATCTTTCAAAACTTTGTAGTTGTTGGCTTCACTTTCTCTAACAGTAAGAAGCCGATCCCTACCCTTTCCAGTGAAAGATAGCCACAAAATAGCAGCTCACTGCCTTTGAGGGACCAACTGTTGTAGTGCTACATGCACTGTGTGCAAGATAAACAATGGTGCAGGGTGTGGACCATTGGCCTCTGCTTTCATTGGCCTTCGCTTCCATTTTGGTTCACGACTCCATTTTGTCGAGTCTGGTTCAGTGCGTAAGGCACTGTTCTGTGTTTTTCCACAAGCTTCGGCAAGCTGAAGGGTGGGGTGTTTTTCTGCTCAACTTCGCTCCATCTGCCTGATACGAAGGGCGCTATTTACATTCCACGAGCTATCAGTTAGAACAACAGGGGGATGCGCCTGTACACAAGGAGGAATGCAAGCTGCCTGTACACAAGGAGGAATGCAAGCTTCACCTTGGAGCCCTCTCCTGGGAACTTGGCCCGTTCTGAGGAGACGTCTCGAAGGGTGAACAAGGTACCGCCGATTGCACAATTTGTAAAGGAGGGGGTCTTTTTCTAGAAAAGACTCCTGGACGTTAGTAAATACTATAAAGGTTGGGGGCCTGGATGGACTGGTTTAGGAACTCTCTTCTGGGTTGGACGCAACGCCAGGAGGACTGATTGTCCCGAAAAGAGGCTCCCTGTGCCAGCTGATTTGGTTTCCCCGGCTTTGTGTACGGCGGAGGGATGCAGACGCTCTTTTCGGTGAAGCTTTTCAATTTATTAAGTATATTGTGTGTGCGTGCGTAATATGCACTTATTCTTGCAGTCATTTTCATGCTATTGAGCATTGAAGTATATTGTGTGTGCGTGCGTAATATGCACTTATTCTTGCAGTCATTTTCATGCTATTGAGCATTGAAGTATATTGTGTGTGCTTGTATTATATGCACTTACTCTTGCAGTTATTCACAGAGTGTTTATATCTTCATCATTATTCTCATGTTATTCTCCTGGTGTATAGGTTTAGTTTTGCTAGCTGAGAACTTGCCCCTTAAATAAACTTGATTATTCTACTTACGAAGGTGTCTGAGAGTGATTGCTTTACATTGTGCCTTAAAATATCCTGAAGTGCATAGTTTTGATATTCTGAAGAGTAAAGCAACACAAATTGGCGTAGTCGGCATGATTCGAAAAAAAAAAAAGGGAAAATGGTTAATAAGATCAAAGCGAACTCAAAAGCAAGTTCTCATGTAGCAAATCCGGACATACAGTAGAAATACTGGGGTGGGAAACTGCCCCGTATAAACTTTTTGCTCAGGAATGGTCGCGTTGTGCTGGTTTGTGTGAAAATTGGAATGCGTGTATGTTGAATGTAGAACCTGAAGATGTTCTTACATGTTTACAAAAAGTTTCAATTGACAAGGGAAGGGAGATTTGTGCGTTGGGGAGGCGAGGCTGGATCTTGCTTTCTGCGTACCGAAAGTTGTATGAAAAATGTTTACAGTTACAAAAAGACCACGAGCAGCTGGAGAAGGAGTTAGTAGGAGCCCGAAATTCCTCTACCATGCTAGCTTGTCAAAATAAATTATTAAGTGATAAGTTGGAAATGTACCAACTGGTTGCAGAGAGAACGGCCGTTAGCGTAGCTAAATATAAACACAAGAAACGAAGAGGGAAAGTTAATAAAAAGAAGGTGCATTTAGCTATCTCTCAGGCAGGATTAGCCTTTGACCCTGAATTTTGGGATGGAAACATCTGGGACACATCTGATTTTTCAGATGAGTCTGGGGGCGATGACTGCCAAGATGTTAGACAGGAAAAGACAGAGCGCAGGAATGTTGTCAGTGCGCAGCCCATATATCGGCGAAAGTTACAGCATAGCCCAGCTAATCCTGGAGGGGTGATGTTGGATGCCCTGGAGGATTATACACAGCAAGAACTAAGTGATGTGATAGACAGATTTCGACAGAGGTCTGGGGAAACATTGCTTACGTGGATGGTGCGGGTGCACGATATGGGCGGCTAGGGGGTCCAATTGGATCACTGCGACGCCCCGAGGCTTTGTAAGTTAAGTACAGACCCGGTTATCCAAAATGAGTTTAGAACTTATCCAGGGAATGGTCCCATGACCAATTTGTTGGAGTTAGCTGCGCAAGGGTGTGCTCAGAAGTATCCAACAGAGTCAGACTGGCCGCCTAATGATAAACCTTGGTATACTTTGAGAGATGCAGTACAGAGATTGAAGGAAGAAGGGATGAAAACAGCTATCTTTATGGGTAATGCCCATGATTTGATGAATGGAATTTTAAGTGTGTCTGTGCGAAACCGGTTGATTAGGGCCGCTCCTCCTGCATATAAGCATGTCATCATGACTTTGTTAATTAATCAGACGGGTAACCCATTGTCTCAGGTGGTAGAAGCGGTGCGTGAGTTAAGTGATTTACGAGAATGGGCTAAGCCAGAGAGGAATTCACGGTCTGAGAATCGTACTGATAACAACAGGGTGACAAGGCGAGACATGTTTCAGGCCTTGCTGCGAGATGGGGTGACCAGGGATGAAATTGATGGGATAAGCACGAAGGACATGTGGGAAATGTACCGCAAACGCGGTTTGGATAAAAAGGAGGGGAGCAGGAAAGGGAACAAGAAGGATAACAAAGTGGTGAACCAGAGAAAGGCAGGAGGGGAGGAGCGTGAGGGTGAAAAGGGAGAGAGAGGGAGAGAACCCCACAGTAGAGAGAGATCCCCAGAGGATGGAAATTGGGAGGAAGAGCACCGAAGCGCAGAGGGAACCCGAAGCAGGGAGAGAGACCGGGAACTGACAGGTTCTGGGAAAACTCGAGGAAGAGAGTGGGAGAGGGAGCTGGTAAGCTCAGAGAGGTTGCGAAGCAGAGACAGGGAGGAGGAGTTCCCTGAGAATTACCGCAAACTGTATCCAGATCTGACTTGGGCAGACTCTGATGTGCGCAGAGTGAAAATAGATTAGGAAACAGGTCAAACTCCGGTGTAGGGATGGGCTTGCAAAGATAACAGACCTCATGTCAAAGTAGAAATTTATTGGAAACGTGGAAATGTTCAAAAAGTTCGAGCCCTCGTTGACACCGGAGCGGAGGCCTCTTTGATTCATGGCAACCCAAGAAAATTCAGGGGACAGTACTTTACCATTACGGGATTGGGCGGAAAAGAAACCCCGGCAGTGCAGATAGTGGTTCCCATGAAAATAGGGGCAGTGCCAAAGAGAGAATACACTGTCTTGATTGTGCCCATTCCCGAGTATATTATTGGAATTGACATTTTGAAAGGGATGACCCTACATTTGGAAGATGGATGTTATCAATTTGGTTCAAAAAGATTTATATCAATAGCCGCCGCAAAGGTGGGGCTGTTGAAGATTCCTCCGGTAACACTTCCCCAAGCTACTAAGGTGATTCAAATGAAACAGTATAGAATACCGGGAGGACATGAGGAGATTAGCCAGACTATACATGATTTACTGGAGGCCGGGGTAATAGTTCCCATCACCACTGCGTGGAATAATGCCCTCTGGCCTGTTCGTAAAAGTGATAACAGTTGGAGGATTTGCATTGATTATCGCCAATTGAATAAACATACACCTCCTCTGACTGCAGCGGTCCCAGACACCATTACCTTGATTGAGAACATACAGAAACACAGTGGGACTTGGTATGCAACCATTGACATTGCCAATGCCTTCTTTACGATACCAATAGCTACTGAGAGCCAGCCTCAGCTGGCATTCCAGTGGGCGGGGCGTCAGTACACCTTCTGTAGATTACCCATGGGGTATTTACATAGCCCCACTATCTTCCACCGGCTGGTGGCAGAGCATTTGGATGAAGTACCAGTGGTTCCTGGAGTGCAAATTTCTCACTATATAGATGACGTGATGATGCAGGGAGAGACACAAGAACAGGTGCAGATTCAGCTAGACAGGGTGGTGGAACATTTGCAGAATAAAGGGTGGGAGATTAACCCCGAAAAAGTGCAGGGACCGTCTCAGAGCGTGACATTTTTGGGCATTCAGTGGAATCAGGGACACAGAGAAGTGTTGCCAAAAGTGAAACAAAAGATTAAGGAATTTGTAGTGCCGCAAAATCGGAAGGAAGCCCAGAGTTTTATTGGACTATTCGGGTATTGGAGACAGCATATACCCCATTTGTCTCAGATTTTGGCCCCATTGTACAAAGTTACACGAAAGAAAAATGCGTTTGAATGGGGAGAGCAGGAGCAGCGCGCGTTTGAATTGGCGAAAGACGCCATTCAGCATGCTTTGGATTTGTGGCCGATTCGAGAGGGAGACATTGAGTTGGATGTGACAGTCCAGGGGCAGTATGCTAATTGGAGTTTATGGCAAAAACAAGGAAGAAAGAGGGTGCGCCTGGGATTTTGGACAAAGAAGTTACCCGAGGCAGGAGAGCGATATACTCCCTTTGAGAAGCAGCTGCTGGCCTGCTATTGGGCCCTGGTTGATACTGAGCAAATTACACTGGGACACAATGTGATTTTAAGGCCTGAAATTCCCATCATGCAGTGGGTAATGAGTTCCCCTAAAACTCATAGAATTGGACATGCGCAGGAAGCCAGCATTATAAAATGGAAATGGTATGTCCAGGACAGGGCACGAGCGGGTCCAAAAGGAACCGCCGTTTTGCATGAGCAGGTAGCGCAGGCTCCAGTGGAGAATTCCAAAATGTTGCACGATGTACCTTCAGTGTGTGAATCCCCAGTAGGGTGGGGCCAGCCGTTCGCAGACTTGTCTGCAGATGACAAAAAACATGTGTGGTTCACAGATGGCTCAGCAAAATATGTTGGAGCGAAAAGGCACTGGAAGGCAGTGTCCTATAATCCTGTTACAAAGAAGCTTTTGACAACTACAGGACAGGGAAGAAGTAGCCAGTTTGCAGAGCTTTATGCTGTGTATCAGGCTTTAAAACAAGAGCTATCCGGAAAATGTCACATTTATACAGATTCCTGGTCCACCGCCAATGGGTTAGCTACTTGGCTTCCCACGTGGCATGCACATCAGTACAAAATCCATAACAAAGAGGTATGGGGGAAGGAGTTATAGCAGGAGATCTGGGAAATGTTACCTCAAAGCACCGTGACTGTCTATCATGTGGACGCTCACTGTCCAACTGATTCATTAGACCGATGGTTCAATTGTCTTGCAGACGATCGAGCCAAGATTCAAGAGGCTGAAGTGGAGGCGCAGAATTCTGATTTGGTGGGAATGGCTAAATGGGCACACCAGAAATGCGGACATCTTGGAGAAAAGGCTACTCACAGGCGAGATTAGAGGGATGCATCTTCCCCTAGATTTGATTAAAACAGCAATCATTGAATGTCCCATTTGTCAGCATGCACAGCACAGACCGGTCCCACAGGTGGTGAGAGGCCAGCTAGACAGAGGTAAATTGCCAGGACAAATTTGGCAGATTGATTACATTGGACCAATGCCAGTGAGCAGAGGGTGTCAGTATGCCTGCACTGTGGTAGACACTTACTCTGGTTATCTCATAGCCTTTCCCTGCAAGCGCGCAACTCAGCAGAGCACCCTGAAAACATTAGATCTGTTGATTCTGTACTATGGGGTGCCACTCCAGATTCAAAGTGATAACGCCAGCCACTTCAAGGGCAGACTAGTGCAGGACTATTGTGCACAACACAATATTGAGTGGATTTTTCACATACCTTACTACCCACAAGCAGCGGGACTGATTGAGAGAATGAATGGGTTGCTGAAAGAACAATTGCGTAAACTGTCTGATGGGACACTGAAGGGGTGGAGGGATAATTTGTCCGATGCTTTGCAAATTTTGAACAACCGACCCCTTACAAATGCCGAGACACCTCTCATGAGAATGCTCACACCTGCTTTACAGATTAATCCGTTTACAGCAAACAATACCATTGTGTATTGGGAAACAGCTCCAGGAGCTTTGGCCCCATATCGAGCTACACCAGAATCTGCAGGACTTGACTTACATGCTTTACACAAGCATCGATTGAAGCCTAGAGACATCACTCTGATTGAAACTGGGGTGGGAATTCAGATTCCCCCTGAGCATTACGGTCTGATCGCCCCTCGATCTGGGCTTGCCCTGAGAGGCATCCAAGTTTTAGGAGGTGTGATAGATGCAGACTACCAAGGCGAGTTGAAAGTCATTCTCTTGAACAGTGGTGACGCAGACCTAGTGGTGCAACCTGGTGATCGCGTTGCCCAAATTGTCATCAAGCCGGTTTATGGAGGTGTTGTTAAGAAGGGGAGCGCCCCAGCTCTTCTCACTGTGAGAGGCAAAGGAGGGTTCGGATCTACTGACAAGAACCCCGGGGCCAAAGTGTGGATTGAATCCCCAAATAACCCTCCTCCACCCGCTGATGTCATCGCCACTGGACCAGACAATGTCCTGGTAGTTATGCGACCTGGTCAAGACAAATGGGAACATGTTCCCGCTGACAAATGCTATCTGCGAGAATAACACGTGTTTTGTCCTTTGTTCTTTTCAGATCATCCTGTGGAGTGCCTGTGCCATGAGTGTGGTGTATGGAGCCCGTTTGGGAGACTCCACCGGGGAGAGGGAAGGGCTCATAGCCCAAAAATTCAACCGTCAGCCGCAGATGCCAACGCTACTGCATCAACCGAACAATGTTTGGATTCATCTGGCGCAGGAAGTGCTGAATATATCTCACTTCTGTATGAGTAACATGCAAAGCGTTCAAGATCTGATTACCACTTGTCTAGTGGCAGTGCCCACTCCTGCTGCTGTATTATTGCACATCTTTAACAATACAAACCAGGATGGAATGGTGGATGTGAGTGACGTTCGCTCCCATCTGTCACTCTATGAGTACTGCCGTCATTGCCCGGAGGTGGGCAGGCGGTTGTGGAGGAACATGACATCTATACTTACATTTAACATCTCAAATGGGGATGTGTGCTATTCATTGACCTGTGATCCTATGAAAATAGGTAAATGTGCTCAGCTCAAATTGGAGAAAAGAGACAAAAACTTAACTGCTGCACAACGGACGTTGTGCCACTCACGGAATGACCTAACCTGTTTGAATGTAAATAATTCGATGTTTTGCCAGCATGTGGTGCCTGCTGCCAGCCACATTCAAAATGTTAAGTTGCCTAAAGGTTGGCTCTTTTCTTGTGGTAACCTTTCTTTTACTTATATTCCAGCCAATCTAACCGGAGGGCCTTGTGCCTGGTCACGCTTAGGCTTTCTCATGTTTCCTATGGATACTGCTCTACACCCTCGCTATACCAGAGACACTATTCAATTACCTACAGACTGTGATTCTGAAATTTCATTGCTTTCCAAAACAGAATATGTTAGTTTAGCTGGTTCTATCGTAGGGGTGCCAGGACTAGCACTATATAATACCAGAGTTATTAATAAACTTGCATGTTTAGTAGTCAAGAATATTAACTATACATCAGCTGCCTTAGCTGAGCTATTATTAGATGTACAGGGAATTAGAAGAGCTGCTTTGCAGAATCGCGCTGCTATTGATTATTTACTGCTTAAACACAACCATGGCTGCAGTGATTTTGAAGGGTTGTGTTGCTTCAATTTATCCGACCACTCCATATCAATCAACTCCCATATAGAGGCCCTGCATAAATTAATGAAGGGGGTGCAGCAGGATGTTGACAAGGGGTGGTGGGATTGGGCTTTTGGATGGCTACCTAATTTAGGCCAACTACGTTATATCTTTGGTGTAATCATTATCATAACAGTTATTTTAATTTCGTTATGTTGTTGTATTCAGTGTGTGCCTAACCTTCTATCTCAGTGTCGCCCAAGAACATTGCCATTTCAGCTTATAGGATATACTTAGTTGTAAGTTGGCCAAATGGTCCAAGGGTGGAAATGTAGTGCTACATGCACTGTGTGCAAGATAAACAATGGTGCAGGGTGTGGACCATTGGCCTCTGCTTTCATTGGCCTTTGCTTCCATTTTGGTTCACGACTCCATTTTGTCGAGTCTGGTTCAGTGCGTAAGGCACTGTTCTGTGTTTTTCCACAAGCTTCGGCAAGCTGAAGGGTGGGGTGTTTTTCTGCTCAACTTCGCTCCATCTGCCTGATACGAAGGGCGCTATTTACATTCCATGAGCTATCAGTTAGAACAACAGGGGGATGCGCCTGTACACAAGGAGGAATGCAAGCTGCCTGTACACAAGGAGGAATGCAAGCTTCACCTTGGAGCCCTCTCCTGGGAACTTGGCCCGTTCTGAGGAGACGTCTCGAAGGGTGAACAAGGTACCGCCGATTGCACAATTTGTAAAGGAGGGGGTCTTTTTCTAGAAAAGACTCCTGGACGTTAGTAAATACTATAAAGGTTGGGGGCCTGGATGGACTGGTTTAGGAACTCTCTTCTGGGTTGGACGCAACGCCAGGAGGACTGATTGTCCCGAAAAGAGGCTCCCTGTGCCAGCTGATTTGGGTTCCCCGGCTTTGTGTACGGCGGAGGGATGCAGACGCTCTTTTCGGTGAAGCTTTTCAATTTATTAAGTATATTGTGTGTGCGTGCGTAATATGCACTTATTCTTGCAGTCATTTTCATGCTATTGAGCATTGAAGTATATTGTGTGTGCGCTCGTAATATGCACTTATTCTTGCAGTCATTTTCATGCTATTGAGCACTGAAGTATATTGTGTGTGCTTGTATTATATGCACTTACTCTTGCAGTTATTCACAGAGTGCTTATATCTTCATCATTATTCTCATGTTATTCTCCTGGTGTATATATATATATATTAGTGTGGTTTAGTTTTGCTAGCTGAGAACTTGCCCCTTAAATAAACTTGATTATTCTACTTACGAAGGTGTCTGAGAGTGATTGCTTTACATTGTGCCTTAAAATATCCTGAAGTGCATAGTTTTGATATTCTGAAGAGTAAAGCAACACAACTGTACCATACTGCCCTCTCAAGTGCAGCAAGCCACTTATTAATGTCATCCCCTTCCTTGTAAGGGGGGACTATCTTGTGCAGATTCCTGGAATCTTGCTCTCTAACAGGATTGCTACCAGGAATACTGCTGCTGACACCATGGGGAACTAACCACAACCTGTCTTTACTTCTCAATGTCTAGGGATTCCCTATCTAAGGCCAGCTGCTGCTGTTTAAGCTTCAGTCTGGTCTCTTCAACCCTCAACTTTTTGAGTTCCCTTTCTAACAAGTTATCCTCAGGGTGGGTGGGTTGGGAATGCTTTGACACAGATGAAATATGGGACGTTTCAGAGGGGGACCTGTCCCTAACTGTCTTGACCCTGGTAAACTGACCTCTAGGGATAAAGGATGCCCTACTGTTATGGGAACCTCTATCACTACCAGCATCACTAGGGGGGAGACCCTTGTCAGAACCCTCCCTAGCTTCTCCAGGGGACTCCTCTGAATCAGAATGGGAAGCTTCTCCCTTTTCTAACCTCTCGTTTCATGGTCCAGACTGGTTCTGGTCATCTGCAACAAGCATGTCAAAGAGAAAATCTTTTTTAGGGTTCTTTCCTATACTCAAACCTCTATCCAGGCAGAGACCCCTCAAACTTTTATAGTTCAAACTCTCATATGTTGCATTAACAGTCTTGAGAGCAGACTCTACAACAGACATGATAGTAAAGGTTTAAGGATAGTGAGAAAAGAAAAAGTTTTAGAACTTTTGAAAGCACAGAAAAAACTTTTTCTAACTTTGGGAAAACTTTTAGAAGTTTTAAGAAACTTTTCAGAACTTTGTAAATTGTTTTAGGATAGAAAAGTAAACTTTTTGGGTTAAGTGTACATACACTGAACTGTTTGGTATATGATTCTCTTATGAAAGTACAAAATGACAAAGTGGTAAAGCAGTTGCAAGTACTTATCCCACCGCTTCACCACCAATGTAGGAGGCTGGCCTGGCTTATAGTGGGTACCCTGTGGTACTTACACCCTGTGCCAGGTCCAGTTATAGCTTATAAGTAGATTAGAGGTGTTTCTAGCAGCTTAGGCTGATAGAAGGTAGCTATGGCAAAGCAGCTTAGGCTGAACTAGAAGACATGCAAAGCTCCTACTATACCACTTATATCATATGCCCAATATCATAAGAAAACACAATACTCAGAGTTACTAAAAATAAAGGTACTTTATTTTTATGACAATATACCACAAGTATCTCAGTGAGTACCCTCAGTAAGAAGGTAAGTAATATACACAAGTTATATGTACACAAACCCAAAACAGATAAGTAAGAGTCAGAACAGTGTAGAATTACAATAGGTTGCAATAGGCAAACATAGGTCTAGGGGCAACACAAACCATATACTCCAAAAGTGGAATGCGAATCATGAATGGACCCCAGACCTATGGGAGCTTGTAGAGGGTCGCTAGGACTGTAAGAAAACAGTCAGGGTGTCCAAGATACCCCACCCCAAGACCTTGAAAAGTAGGAGTAAATACACCTACTACCCCAAAAGGACACAATAGTCGTGATAGGGGGATTCTGAAAGAACCACAAACACCAGCAAAGCAATGAAGACGGATTCCTGGACCTGAGGACCTGCAAGGCAAGGGGACCAAGTCCAAGAGTCGCAATAGTGTCCAGGGGGGGCAGGAGCCCAGAAAACCCCGGATGAAGGTGCAAGGAAGCTGCCTCAGGATGGAAGAAGCTTGGAATTCTGCAGCAACGAAGAGGACTAGGAACTTCTCCTTTGGATGGAAGATGTCCCACGTGGCGATGAAGGTTGCAGAAGTGTTCCTACGCAGAAATACTGCAAACAAGCCTTGCTAGCTGCAAGGGTCGCAGTAGAGGTTTGGGGACCAGGAAGGACCAGGATGTCACCCCTTGGAGGAGGAGACAGAGTGGGCACTCAGCAGCTCAGAGAGCACCCACAGAAGCAGGCAGCACCTGCAGAAGTACCCAAACAGGCACTTAGAAGATTTGTGAACGGCACTGGCTCAGAGTCACAAAGGAGGGTCCCGCGATGCCAGAGGCCAACTCAGAGGGTTGAGCACTGCAGGACGGAGTGCTGGGGACCCAGGCTAGGCTGTGCCCAAAGGAAATCCTGGAAGAGTGCACAGGAGTCGGAGCAGCTCAAAATCACGCAGTACACAGGTTTGCAGTCTAACGTGGGGAGGCAAGGACTTACCTCCACCAAACTTGGACTGAAGGATCACTGGACTGTGGGAGTCACTTGGATAGAGTTCCTTCGTTCCAGGGACCACGCTCGTCAGGATGAGAGGGGACCCAGAGGACCGGTGATGCAGTCTTTTGGTGCCTGCTTTAGCAGGGGGAAGATTCCGTCGACCCACAGGAGATTTCTTCTTGGCTTCCAGTGCAGAGTGAAGGCAGATGACCCCCAGAGCATGCACCACCAGGAAACAGTCGAGAAAGCCAGCAGGATGAGGTGCTACAATGTTGCTGGTAGTCGTCTTGCTACTTTGTTGAGGTTTTGCAGGCGTCCTGGAGCAGTCAGCGGTTGATCCTTGGCAGAAGTTGAAGAGGGAAGTGCAGAGGAACTCTGGTGAGCTCTTTCATTCGTTATCTGAAGAATTCCCCAGAGGAGAGACCCTAAATAGCCAGAAAAGGAGGTTTGGCTACCAAGAAAGGAAGATTGGCTACCAAGAGAGGTAAGAGCCTATCAGAGGAGGTCTCTGATGTCACCTGCTGGCACTGGCCACTCAGAGCAGTCCAGTGTGCCCCCAACACCTCTGTTTCCAAGATGTCAGAGGTCTGGGACACACTGGAGGAGCTCTGGGCACCTCCCCAGGGAGGTACTGGTCAGGGGAGTGGTCACTCCCCTTTCCTTTGTCCAGTTTCCCGCCAGAGCAGGGCTGGGGGATCCCTGAACTGGTGTAGCTTGCTTATGCAGAGATGGGCACCATCTGTGCCCATCAAAGCATTTCCAGACTCTGGGGGAGGCTACTCCTCCCCAGCCCTTCACACCTATTTCCAAAGGGAGAAGGTGTAACACCCTCTCTCAGAGGAAATCCTTTGTTCTGCCTTACTGGGCCATGGCTGCCTGGACCCCAGGAGGGCAGAATCCTGTCTGAGGGGTTGGCAGCAGCAGCAGCTGCAGTGGAAACCCCGGAAAGGCAGTTTGGCAGCACCCGGGTTCTGTGCTAGAGACCCGGGAGATCATGGAATTGTCACCCCAATACAAGAATAGTATTGGGGTGACAATTCCATGATCTTAGACATGTTACATGGCCATGTTCAGAGTTACCATTATGACGCTACACATAGGTAGTGACCTATGGATAGTGCATGCGTGTAATGGTGTCCCCGCACTCACAAAGTCCGGGGAATTTGCCCTGAATGATGTGGGGGCACCTTGGCTAGTACCAGGGTGCCCACACACTAAGTACCTTGGCACCCAACCTTCACCAGGTGAAGGTTAGACATATAGGTGACTTATAAGTTACTTACGTGCAGTGAAAAATGGCTGTGAAATAACGTGGACGTTATTTCACTCAGGCTGCAGTGGCAGGCCTGTGTAAGAATTGTCTGAGCTCCCTATGGGCGGCAAAAGAAATGCTGAAGCCCATAGGGATCTCCTGGAACCTCAATACTCTGGGTACCTAAGTACCATATACAAGGGAATTATATGGGTGTACCAGTGTGCCAATGAGAATTGGTAAATTTAGTCACTAGCCTGCAGTGACAAATTTAAAAAGCAGAGAGAGCATAAACACTGAGGTTCTGGTTAGCACAGCCTCAGTGATACAGTTAGGCACCACACAGGGAACACATACAGGGCACATACTATGAGCACTAGGGTCCTGTCTAGCAGGATCCCAGTGACACAGGGGCTAAAACATACATACATACAGTGAAAATGGGGGTAACATGCCAGGCAAGATGGTACTTTCCTACACAATTGTTTCTACGATAGACCTTCATTAGCTGGCCATGCTCCCAAAAATTTTAAAGCTAAATTAATGTCCCAAAAAGCCGAATATTTAGGTTGAGGGGGACGAACACCATGTAGAAGTTTACAAATCAGCGGATGTTCACCAACTGGTTTACCATCAATTCTAGGATGTTTAGCAGAAATAGCTGATCTAAAATTGTTAACTGTTCTGTAAGCTAAGCCTTGAGTAGCCAAATGTGACAAAAAATCTGCAATCATTTCCACAGAATCCACGTCCCTCTGACCGCACCAATCCAACCATCGCTTCTAAGCATATCGTTTGTGTGTGCTAGGGGCCAAGGATTGGGCGAGAAAGAATTTAGTGCTCTCCGAAATCTGAGAGATTTGCTCCGAACTCCCGAGATCCTCCATGCCATGAGTGATAACTGCTCTTCCATAATGAGAGGATGTGGAAGGCCCATCGGATCCAATGAGAGATCCTCCGATCTCTGAATCCGCACTGGAGGTGTGCAACAGAGGGCCAACACCACTAGGAACCAGGATTGTGCTTTCCAGCAAGGAGTCACTAAGACCATCTCCGCCAATTGTCGATGGACCTGGGAGAGAACTCGATGAATCATCAAAAAAGGGGGAAACGCATATGGCAACTCCTCCGTCTAGGACTGAAGAAAGGCGTCCAAACTGAGAACTTGCAAGTCTGGCTTCCAACTGTAAAAATGTGGATGCTGCGCATTCAGACGTGTCGCAAACTGGTCTATTGAAAAAGGACCTCACAGAAGATTGAGAAATAGAAATACTCTGGGATGCAACCTCCAGTCGCTGACATCCTGAAGATATCGGGAATTCCAATCTGCTATCACGTTCACTTTGCCCGGAATATACTCTGCTGTGACAGATATCTGGTGAGCTAGACAGAAGTGGTGCCAAAAATCCTTAGCAATTTCTACTAGCAATTTGGAACGGGTACCCCCCAGTTTGTTTATGTATCTGACGGCGGAAATGTTGTCCATTTTCAAGAGAATAAAACATTCTGCGTTGATTGGAGACAGAGGGGGTCATTCCACCCCTGGCGGTCGGTGTTAAAGCGGCGGCAAAACCGGAAACAGTCTGGCATGAAAAAAAATGGAATTCCGACCCTGACGGAAACCGCCAACAGAGACCGCCACATTAACACACCGCCCGCCACGAACAAACAGCACGGCGGTCACCGCCAACAGACAGGCAGGAGACAATGTACCGCCAACTGTTTCACAACCTACCAATCCGCCACCTTTTCCGGGGCGGTAGCCCCGCCAATAAAAACACGGCGGAAACAGCCATTTCGAAGGGAAAACGCTCACCTCCATACACCCCACGAGGAATCAGGACAGCATGGACCCCGAACTCCACATACTCCCAGCGATAGTCTTCCTGCTCCTCTACCAGGAGCACGAACGCCGGCGCAGAAGACAACGGTGAGTACTGCACCTACGACACAGGGGAGGGGGAGGGGAAAATATTACGGGTACACACATACGCGACACACCCACCCTCACCCTCACCCACTACAACACACACATCAATGCATAGCAACACATCAGAGTTACACCCCCAAAACCCCCGGAAGAATGCAAATACAAAAGGAAATGATTCTAAACATTGGAATATATTGTATTAATGCCCAAAAGATATATATACACATCAAAAACTCATATATACATAAATGTACAAGTCCGAGCATTGTAGCAGGCATTGTTCGTGGACCACTGGGCCCAAATCACATGGGCAAAGCCCACACAGGATACCTGACTCCAACGGAGAGAACACTGCAGGGGCATCAGATAGCAAAACTACAGGCACCTCAGGGGGAAGGAAAGGTGGGGGCACCTCAGCCAGATGAGTGCACGAAGCCAGATCCACGAGGGGCCTCCATGGCCACTGTTCAATCCTGGGGAGTGCAAAGCCACAGTCTTACAAGTCCAGACAGTGGGTGGGCTGCCCACTGTTCAATCCTGTGGAGTGCAAAGCCACAGTCTCACAAGTCCAGACAGTGGGTATGCTGCCCACTGTTACATCCTGGGGAGTGCAAAGCCACAGTCTCACAAGTCCAGACAGTGGGTGGGCTGCCCACTGCTACATCCTGGGGAGTGCAAAGTCACAGTCTCACAAGTGGATAACAGTCTCCACTGGTTCTGGAGGGGGCCTGGTGCCCAGAGTGCCTCGTGCAGCCCTGCCCGACACAGATGCGGGCCAGCCCCTTCTGCTCATGGGCCAGCGGTGCATGAGATGAAGGGCCCAGTTCAGCGGTACTTGAGACGGCGGTGCCCAGTGCAGCGGTGCTTGAGATGGAGGGCCCAGTTCAGCGGTACTTGAGACGGCGGTGCCAAGTTCAGCGGTGCTTGAGATGGCGGTGCCCAGTGCAGCGGTGCTTGAGATGAAGGGCCCAGTTCAGCGGTACTTGAGACGGCGGTGCCCAGTTCAGCGGTACTTGAGATGAAGGGCCCAGTGCAGCGGTGCTTGAGATGAAGGGCCCAGTTCAGCGGTACTTGAGACGGCGGTGCCCAGTGCAGCGATGCTTGAGATGAAGGGCCCAGTTCAGCGGTACTTGAGACGGCGGTGCCCAGTTCAGCGGTGCTTGAGATGAAGGGCCCAGTTCAGGAGGTACTTGAGACGGCGGTGCCCAGTTCAGCGGTGCTTGAGACGGCGGTGCCCAGTGCAGCGGTGCTTGAGATGAAGGGCCCAGTTCAGCGGTACTTGAGACGGCGGTGCCCAGTGCAGCGGTGCTTGAGATGAAGGGCCCAGTTCAGCGGTTCCGGCCATGGCGGGGAGGTCATTTGCCACCTGTCCTGTGGCTGGCAAAGCCCTCCTGCCCATCTGTCCTGTGGCTGGCGGGGCCCTCCTGGGCAGCTGTGCCGGGGCTGTTGGTGGCCTCCTGCCCACCTGGGATGGGGCTGGCGGGGCCCTCCTGGCCAGCTGGGCTGATGGCGGTGTTGCGGGCGTGCTGCCCTTCCCAGCCTTCCCTGATCGCCTGTGGCCCTTCCCCACCTTGGGCGGTGTGCCAGCTGTCTCTACACTTCCTGCCGGAGCCATGGTAGGGGTTTTAGTCCCTGGTGTTTTCACCCTCTCGCGCTGGCCACTGCCTATCTTGGGATGTTTCTCCGGGGGTGGGCTGCCCGTGCCTTGGCTTCGCACCAAACTGGCTGGCCTGGAGGGTGGGGCACTCCACAGTCCATGGCAGACTGTGATGACAGGGGCCGGTTTTGTCGTGGCTGAGGTGCTGACTGTAGTCCTATGACATGGACGGGGTGGGGGAGTTGGTGGAAAGAGGTTGAGTTTAGACAGGAAAAGCTTTTTTAGGAGCAGTGGGACGGGTAGGTGTAGTGGGTATGGGAGTGGAGGAAGAGGTTGTGGTTGTAGGAGTTGTAAGTCTGGTGTCTTTGGGTGCAGGTGCTTGGGCTGGAGGCTGTCGTGAGGTGTTTGGCAGTTGGGTGGGTGGCTGCCTGCGTTTGTGTATCTTGGAAGAGGGGGTCACAGACACACTGGGAGAGGACACAGGGGATGTGTAAATGGCAGTGGGGTGGTGACTGCACGTGTGCGGGGGGTTCTGGTGTGTGTGCTGCTGAGGGGCGTAGTGGCTGAAGATGTTGTGCATGCAGGTGTGAGTGGAGACGTGACAGGGAGGGAGGAGGGAGACGAGGAGGAGGGGGACACAGTGGAGGCAGTGGGTGTTGGTATGTCTGTATGTGGATGTTGCTTGTGTGAATGCCTGTGTGATGTGTGGTGCTTATGTCTGGCTGAGCTTCCCTTGGGTGTTGAGGTGTGTGCAGGCTGGTCTGATGGTGTGTCTGGGATAGGCAGAGGTACAGGTGATAGGGTATGGGTGGAGGAAGTTGGAGGGGGGAGGCTAGGGACAGGGACAATGGCTGCCATCAGTGCTGAGGCCAGAGTCTGGAACGATCGCTGAAGGGCAGCCTGACCAGAATGAATGCCCTCCAGGTATGCATTACTCTGGTGCACCTCCCTTTCTATACCCTGGATGGCATTCATAATGGCAGACTGCCCAACAGTGAGCGTCCTCAGGAGGTCAATGACCTCCTTACTGAGGGCAGCAGGGGTGACTGGGGCAGGGCCTGAGGTGCCTGGGGCGAAGGAGATGCCCACCTTCCTGGGTGAGCGGGAACGGGCCAAACGCTGAGGGGCTGCTCGGAGGGCGGTGCTGGCGCGGTGGGTGGCGGCTGTACCTGTTGTTGCGGGGGGCACAGATGTTGCCGCCACCACAAGGGAGCTCCCTTCAGAGGACGAGTCGGTGTCACTGATGTCTGCCCGAGTCCCCGCTGTGGAGCTCACCTCGCCCTCCGTCCCACTGGTGAATTCGGAGTCCGTTGCGTGGCCCTCCATGGCCATGTGGGATGCAGCTCCCTCGTGCTCCGATGCCACTTCTCCTCCGCCTGATGATGCTAATGCACACATGAACAGGAAGACCACAAAAAAGGTGGGGGGGAGAATAAAAACATGTTGAGTGCATGCATTGGCGACACCGTTGGCGGACAGGACAGACACAGAAGCCCCCTGCAGTACGCCGCGCACTTGGGGTTGACTACTCAATCCGTGGGACATGGCCTACAAGTCTATGGACGACATCTGCACACATAGATGACACAGGGCCATGAATAGCTGTACTTGGCACCCTACAGAGGTGGGGGCGGGGGCACAGGGCCATGCCTTACGGAGGGGCCTAGCCTACAGAAATCACCCTGGCCTAGGGATAACCACAGCCCTCCTCCCCCACCCAGACACCTCCACTGCGCGCAAAGTCAGCAGAATGAGAGTGTACTCACCCCCTTGTGTCTGCTGTGATGTCCTCACGCGCCCATCCAAATCGGGGTAGGCCACCGCCAGTTAGAAAATGGCGGTCACGGCCGCGGCGGTGCGTACCGCGACCACCGGTGCACATCGTCATTGGCTCCTGAGACCCATAGGGTTCAATGTTAACCAATGCTGCTTTGCGCCGCGGTCTTGGACCGCCTACCACCACGGTGTGCCACGCCAGCGCATTTACCTCACATCCCATTGTCGCACTTTACAGGTCAGGCAGCCGCCATTTCAGGGGCCCACATGGCTTACTTTTTATTACATCACACATACCTAGGCCTTGAATCGACACTCATACAAACCATTCAATGGATTGAGAATCGTGTTATGTGCAAGCTGTGGTTACGTACCTGTGGGTTGATTGACTCTGTGCTCTGTTGTTGTCCTTCATAGGCACCATCCGCTGGGACATGCGAGGAGATGGAGGAATCCTCCGGTGTACAGACCGCTGGGGACCTGTCGACAATGGAGGAAAGACATGTCATACTGACATACAGGCTTGACCGAGCCACTATTCATGAACTGTATGCCCAGCTGGAGCCAGACCTGATGTCACCAATCCGCCAACCCACAGGGATCCCCCCTCTAGTGCAGGTGCTGTCAGTGCTCCATTTCCTAGCAAGTGGGTCATTTCAAACAACAGTGGCCATATCATCAGGGATGTCCCAGCCTATGTTTTCCAAGGTGTTGTCCAGAGTGTTGTCTGCCCTGCTGAAACACATGCGCAGCTACATCGTTTTCCCTGAGGTGGGGGATTTGCCTACAGTGAAGGGTGATTTATATGCCCTTGGACATATCCCCAACATCATAGGTGCCATTGATGGGACCCATGTGGCTTTGGTACCCCCCCACAGCAGTGAACAGGTGTACAGAAACAGGAAGAGTTATCATTCGATGAATGTGCAGATGGTGTGTTTGGCAGACCAGTACATCTCCCACGTTAATGCCAAGTTCCCTGTCTCAGTGCATGACGCGTACATCATGCGGAATAGCAGCATCCCTTACGTGATGGGTCAACTCCAGAGGCACTGTGTGTGGCTAATTGGTGACTCTGGTTACCCCAACCTGTCATGGCTACTGACCCCAGTGAGGAATCCCAGGACAAGGGCAGAGGAACGGTACAATGAGGCCCATGGGCGAAGTAGGAGGGTGATCGAGCGGACCTTCGGCCTCCTGAAGGCCAGGTTCTGCTGCCTCCATATGACTGGTGGATCCCTATTCTACTCACCAAAGAAGGTATGCCAGATCATCGTGGCCTGCTGTATGCTTCACAACCTGGCTTTGCGACGACAGGTGCCTTTTCTGCAGGAGGATGGTCCAGATGGTGGTGTTGTAGCAGCTATGGAGCCTGTGGAGAGTGAAGACGAGGAAGCCGAAGAAGACGACATAGACAACAGGAACACAGTAATACAGCAGTATTTCCAATGACACACAGGTAAGAATACACACCGGCATATTACATATACTTAAACACTACTACCTCTCTACTGTCTGTCCTTTTCACCCAGTGTATGGTAACTGAGTTGTGACTTTCCCTTCCGATTTCAGAGATGTGGGCCCCACTGTGTGACATCTGCTTTGTTTCCCCATGGACTACAGCTGTGTGACATTGGTATGTTGGCATCACAATGTAAATAAGCATTTTGGCATGGTAATGTCTAATACATTTGTTCAAAATCACAGCCAGACTCCTGATTGTTTTGTGCAATAACTGTGTTTATTACAGTGCTCTATATTGGTGGGTGGTTGCAAATCAGTGAGGGGTGATGGTGGAGGAATGGCCATGGCAGAGTCCAGACTATTTGTATCACAGGTGCATTGTCCAAATGCCTGTGGAAAGTGGAGCAGGGGCAGTTTAAGGATGGACAGGGTGACAATGTGGGACAGTGGGATGACAATCAGGGAGGTATCCTTTCCTGGCGGGGGTCTTGGCATCTTACTCTGTCTTCTTCCTGGATCTCAGGGACCGCTTGCGGGGTGGTTCTCCTTCTGCAGGGGGTGGGGTGCTGGTGGCCTGTTGGTCCTGTGGCGGGGCCTCCTGTCCACTAGCGCCGGCAGAGGTGGTAGGCAGTTCTTGGTCCATGCTAGTGTCAGGGGCCCTTTGTGGTGCCACAGTGTCCCGCAATGTGGTGACTACCAGATTCAGAGCCTCTACAATGGTGCCCAGGGCGGAACTGATGGTTCGTAGTTCCTCCCTGAACCCCAAATACTGTTCCTCCTGCAGGAGCTGGATCTCCTGAAACCTGGCCAGTACCGTCGCCATCGTCTCCTGGGAATGATGGTAGGCTCCCATGATGGAGGAGAGGGCCTCGTGGAGAGTGGGTTCCCTGGGCCTGTCCCCCCCCTGTCGCACAGCAGCCCTCCCAGTTCCCCTGTTTCCCTGGGCCTCTGTCCCCTGGACCGTCTTCCCACTACCACTGCCCCCAGGTCCCTGTTGTAGTTGGGGTGGTGGGTTAACCTGGGTGCCCTGTAGTGGTGGACACACCGCTGATTGACGTGTCCTGGGGACAGAGGGATGGGCCCGCTGGGTGGGTGCTGTGCTGGTGTTCCCAGAGGGGGGAAGGTCTGCTGTGGCCTGTGGCTGTCTGAGGGGAACCGACTGTCCCGAGGTCCCCGATGGGCCGGGCTGGTCATCTAGATCCAGGTCGACAGAGGTGCTGTCATCACTGTGGGCCTCTTCTGGGGGTGGAGTGGACATTTGTGGACCCTCCTGCGCGGTGACGTGGCGTTCGGGTCCTGCAGGGGTATAAAACCATGATTATTGAATCTGTGTGTGCCATAGTGTGCAATGGGTGGGTGCCCGTGTACCCCAGTGCTTGCATTCCTGTGTGGGGGCTTTTGTGACGGTGGTTTGGGGGGGGGATGGGGATGGGGATGTGCAGTGGGCATGCTTTGGTGATGGGTGTCCATGCTTTGTGGTTGCATGCAGGGCTTGGGGTTGGGATGGGTGGGTTGTGATGGTGAGACATTTGCAAGGAGTAGGTGTGATGGGGTGAGGGCGGGGGTATGAGTTGGCATGCTGGTGGGGTGGGGAGGATGAAGTAGTGAAGATGAGACTTACCAGAGTCCATTCCTCCAGATACTCCTGCGAGGCCCTCAGGATGCAGGATCGCCAAGACCTGCTCCTCCCATGTTGTAAATTCTGGGGGAGGAGGTGGTGGTCCGCCGCCAGTCCGCTGAACCGCGATGTTGTACCTGGATACCGTTGAACGCACCTTCCCCCGTAGGTCGTTCCACCGTTTCCTGATGTCATCCCTATTTCTTGGGTGCTGTCCCACAGCGTTGACCCTGTCGACTATTCTGCTCCATAGCTCCATCTTCCTGGTAATGGAGGTGTGCTGCACCTGTGTTCCGAAGAGCTGTGGCTCTACCCATACGATTTCCTCCACCACGACCCTGAGTTCATCCTCAGAAAACCTGGGATGTCTTTGCGGTGCCATGGGGTGGTGTGGGTGATGTGTGGGGTGGATTGTGTGGTGCTAAGTGTGGTGATGTGTATTGGTGTGTTGTGTGAAGTGAGTGGTAATATTGCTGGGTGATGGTAATATGCGCGTCTGGGTGCTCGGATCTCTATTTCTCTGTGCGTGGTCCCGATTCTCTAGAAGTGGAGGTTTGTGGGTGATGTGGGTGTGTGTTTTATATTGCATTGGGTGTGTGGGAGTGGTGTTTCTATGTGTATCAGGTGTGTGTATTTTGAATTGTCCAATGTGGCTGTGTTTTGTAAGTGTGTGTGTATTTTGAGCGCGGCGGTGTGTACCGCCAATAGAATACCGTGGCGTGGATTCGTGTGTCGTGATAGTGTGGGCGTATTTCTGTTGGCGTGACGGTGTCGTTTGGTTATCGCCAGTTTCTCGCTGGCCTTTGGTGTGGCGGACTTTTGTGGATGTCTGTATTTTGGCGGTTTGCGTGTTGTGGGTCAGAATGACCGTGGCGGTTTACCGCTGCCGCGGCGGTATGTTGGCGGTCTTCTGACAGCGGTATGCGCCTTTTAACGCCAAGGTTGAAATGACCACCAAAGTCTTCACTGCAAAGGAACCTGCTAGAAGTTCTAGACAATTGATGTGCATTTGATGCATTTGATGTCCACATCTGGCTCCTCAGCCCCATCTGCTGGCATCTGACTCTATGACAATCTCCGGAACAGAGGCAAAGATTGCTCTGCCGTTCCAGGCATCCATATGAGTCAACCACCACAAAATTTCTGGCTGGGCTTCTTGTGACAAGATGACCTGTTCCGAATAGGAAAGACCCCTACGCAGATGCAAGATCTTCATTCTCTGAAGGGCTCTATAATGGAGGGGCCTGGAAAAATGGCCTGAATAGTTGAGGCAAGGAGGCCTACCAATCAGGCAAGAACCCTCAAGAAAATCGAAGGAACAGACAACGCTCTCCTCAATTCCTTCTTGATTGCTAATCTCTTGGTCAAAGGCAGTTTCAATTGCGCTGAAATTGAGTCTATCTTGAACCCTAAGAAATCTATCTGTTGGGATCAAATCAATTGGATATAAGACGAACACCCTTTTCTCTGAGCCAATGCACAACGGGGCGCATAATCTTGGTGAAGCACCAAGGAGCTGAGGACAGGCCGAAGGGAGGAGCTGAGAACTCGTAACACCTTGTTTTCCAGAAGAACTAAAGAAAACGTTGATGAGGTGCGAAAATGGGAATGTTCAGATAGGCGTCTTTGAGATCTAGACGTACCATCCAATCTCCTTCCAACAAAAGATCTTGAAGGAGATGAATGTCCTCCATTTTGAAATGTCATTAGACAATCCATGAGTTGAAGAGGTGAAGATTGAGCACTAACTGGGAACCACCTCCCTTCTTTTGAACCAAAAAGATTGTGCGGATGAACCCCCTCGGGTGAGGGAGAGAAGGTACTATCGCTCCTTTCTGAAGCAAAGCTTCTATTTCCTGATCTATAAAGAAACTCTCTTGTTGGGAAAAACGGAGAGGAGGGAGAATGGAAGACTGTTCTGGGCTTGAGTAAAATTCCAGATGATAACCTTGAATTGTTTCTATCACCAAAACATCTTGTGTGATTAGAGACCAATTGCGTACAAACAAACTCACTCTGCCCCCCAGAATTACTTCCCCAGCAAGAAGAAGAGTTACCTGCTTGAGCGGGGCTTTGGTTGTACTGTCCTACTATGTGAGGGTTGCAACCTCTGTATCCTCGTCCTCTTGCAGGATAGAAATTTGGATTAGTTTGGAAGCCTGAGGAGCCTCTGCCTTTGTAATATGCTCTGGAAGCCTGGGGATTGAAACGGCCTGACGTTCGACCACCAAAACTTCCGGCCCTGCAAAAAAGGCCACTATTGAATTCCTTTTTGATAGAGGTTTGAGCTTTATCCAGGGCCAGAAGGTGGCCACATACTTGGCCAAATCTTTAACAAATCTATCCCCAAACAGAAGTCCATTCGCTGAAGGACCTGCATCTGAAGGCACTAATTCTGCCAATTTTGGATCTATGCGAAGTAGGAGAGATTTCCTACATTCTGTGGAAATGGAACAGTTGGCATTTTCTAATAGACAAATGGCACGCTGGGACCATTCCAACAGAATCTCAGGATCTATAATTTCTTGAGTCTCTTTAGCTTGAACAGCCAAGTCTAAAATCTTTGTAAGAGGTCCAGAAATATCTAACAATTTATCCTGACTACCTCTCCAGGCTCTATCAATAACATTCTTGGGGTCTTCAGCATACTTTTTCAGAAAAGCCACCATATGCGGATCAGGTAGAGTTGGCCGAGGGCATTGTGACCGAAGAGTATTGCGAACGTCTTTTTCGAAACCTTTTGGCAGTCTAGACTGCACATAATCTGCCACTTCTTGACATGGCATCCATTCAGTGGATCCAGGATGTACAATAGCGTCAGTGTCAAATTGAATTTTTTTACCAGAGGGTGGGATTACAGGATCTTCAGAGTGATGAGCCTTGCGTTTGCGCTTTCCCTTTGGTTTATCCTGTATCGGATTCGCGTTGGAATCCGAAGAATCAGAGTCAGAAGAGTGCTGACTTGTCTGGACGGAGGGAGTAGCGCGATTTTGTAAAGCCCCATACTCATGATCATTCGGGACCGTGTTAACAGTCTGATTTATAAGGTCATTAGATGACCGGCCAGGCTCATTAACATTGACCTCTACCGGGGTGGGATTCCCCGAGCCTGCGGCAAAGTGCCTAACACCAAAATTAAATATAGGTTGTGCAAAAGGATGTAGTGCTTTTACAAAAGCTTCCTGCACTTGGAAGACTAAAGCCTCCACAAGGCGCTCTTCCAGGTGTTGGTCATAATGACCAGCATCGTAGTCCCCATACTGTTCATCATCCATATATTGGGCCATGATTACTTTGTGCACAATAATGTATGTTAGAGATCCCAGCTGCACAGGTATCAGTATTGGGAGGAAAAAACCCAAGTACCACACACACAATTTGTTTTCAGCTGGAATTTCCAGTGGAGGGAGGCACCAGAACAAAGATTTTCCCTAGAGCCCTGCTCTATTGTATTATTACAGCCCCTCCGGGCGTATTCCTGAAGGCACGCACTCAAATGTTCTCACGTCGGCAGCACTGAGGGAAAAAACATCTTTCACTCGCTGAAAATCGTGCTCCCACTTAGAAAAGACGTTTGTGTGCATGCACGAGTTCAGCAAGTGAAAGCGGACTGACAAAGATGTGCAATTCAGGCCTCCTCACCGGCAGAGCAAAACGCATTATCGTAGCATGTGCTAGCGTGCCTGGTCCATAGTAAGTAAATTTACAAGGGGACGCGTGTAGGTCGATGAACCTTTTGGATCGCATGAAATATCCTAATCATGTAGTGATTACTGACATCAACAATCAGCATAACCAACCCACAATATTTAATTGACAACATCTAAAAACCATCTATTCATGAATAAACACATCTCGGTAAAGAGTTAAACAATTTCATTTCCCTATTGGTTACAATACTAAATCATCTGTTAGATCAAACTTTATTCAATCAGCTCAATTATTAGTTCATTAATGAAACGTCAATAACATAATCAAATCAGAACTTGAGGAAAACATATGCTTGAATGCTTCTACATGAGCCAATAAAAGATTTCTATCAATAACAGAGGTCAGCAGATAGCTTGTCAGTCATTTGTCACTGTCAACGTCAGTTGACTTGCGTTTTAATAGCAATGTAAGCATAATCATTCTTATAAGTCCTATTCTCTAACCCTTTCTCTAACTTTTCCTTCAATGCCTTTCTCCTGCCACCAGTATGCCCTATAAAGCTTTTTTCTAAAGATGTAAGCAAACATGTTATGCGGTTCCAAACGTTAATGACGGTTCAAAGAAGCCTCTAACTAGTACTATATCATGCTCTTTAGCTACTTTACTCAGATATCTAATAATAGGAACAAATGAAAACACTAAGGGGGTCATTACAACATTGGCGGTAAAAGGCGCTTACCGCCGTGCAGAAGACCGCCAATACACCGCTGCGGCCGTGGAATACCGCCACAGCTATTATGACCCACATCTCGGAATCCGCCGAAATTCCGACACCCACACAAGTCCACCACACCAAAGGTCAGTGATAAACTGCCGATAACAAATCCTCCACCGTCACGCCAACAGAAACACGCCCATGCTATTACGACCCACGAATCCACGCGGCGGTCTTTCAACCGCGGTATTCCATTGGCGGTACACACCGCTGCGCTCAAAATACACACACATCTCCAAAACACCGCCACATTGGACAATTCCAAATACACACACCTGATACACATACAAACACCACTCCCACACACCCAACACAATATAAAACACACACCCACATCACCCACAAACCCTACGACCCCAATTACCGAGAGAAGGCCAGAGAGACTGCACAGCCAAGACAACACCACCATACAGAGGCACACAACACCATCACCCAACCCACATCCACGCACAAAACACCACACACCACTACACATCACCACACACATCAACACTCACACCGCCCCACACATCACACCCACCACCCCATGTCACGCCAAAGACACCCCTGCTTCTCCGAGGAGGAGCTCAGGGTCATGGTGGAGGAAATCATCCGGGTAGAGCCACAGCTATTTGGCTCACAGGTACAGCACACATCAATAGCCAGGAAGATGGAGCTATGGCGAAGAATCGTGGACAGGGTCAACGCCGTGGGACAGCACCCAAGAAATAGGGAGGACATCAGGAAGAGGTGGAACGACCTACTGGGGACGGTGCGTTCAACGGTCTCCAGGCACAACATCGTGGTTCAGCGGACTGGCGGCGGACCCCCACCTCCTCCCCTACAACTAACAACATGGGAGGAGCAAGTCTTGACCATCATGCATCCAGAGGGCCTCGCAGGAGTCGGTGGAGGATGGGACACTGGTAAGTCAAATCTTAACTATCATATCCACCCCCCTACCTGCATGCTATCACACACCCCCACCCTCACACCCTCCCCTATCACTCCAACTCCTCACTAATGTACTAATAACACAAACCACACATCCCAACACCAAGCCCTGCATGACACAACAAAGCATGGACACCCAGCACTAAAGCATGCCCACTGCACATACCCATACAACCCCCTAAACCACCATCACACAAGCTCCCACACAGGAATGCTTGCACTGGGGTACACGCTCACCCACCCATTGCACACCATTACACACACACAGGCAATAATCATGCTCTTATGCCCCTGCAGGAACCTGAAGGACCGTCACCACACCAGAGGGTCCAGACAACACCACTCCACCCCCAGAAGAGGCCCACAGTGATGATAGCAGCTCTGCCCTACTGGATCCTGATGACCAGCCCCGACCATCGTGGGCCTCGGGACAGTCGGTTCCCCTTGCACAGGCACAGCCCAACACCGACCTTCCACCCTCTGGTAACACCAGCACAGCACCCACCCAGCGGTAGCGGTATGCCATGCACTAAAACTCTCTTTATTCTGTCCCCCCCCCTTTTTCTGCTCTCCCTGTCCTTTTGTACATCAGCATCATCAGGCGGAGGTACAGTGGCACCGGAGCACGAGGGAGCTGCATCCCACATGGCCATGGAGAGCCACACCACGGACTCTGAATGCACCAGTGAGACGGAGGGCGAGGGGAGCTTCACGTCGGCCACCGGATCACCAAGCAGCGACACGGACTTGTTCGCCGATGGGGGCTCCCTTGTGGTGGCGGCACCATCTGAGGGCCCCACTTCTACAGGTACAGCCGCCACCTCCCCTACCAGCACCCCCCTCCCAGCAGCCCCTCAGCGTTCGCCCCGTGCCCGCTCACCCAGGAGGGTGGGCATCACCTTTGCCCCAGGCACCTCAGGCCCTGCCCCAGTCACCCCTGCTGCCCTCAGTGAGGAGGCCATTGACCTCTTCAGGTCACTCACTGTTGGGCAGTCTACCATTGTGAATGCCATCCAGGGTATAGAACGAGAGTTGCAACACGGTAATGCATTCCTGGAGGGAATTCATTCTGGTCAGGCTGTCCTTCAGCGAACCCTGCAATCTCTGGCCTCAGCACTGATGGCAGCCATTGTCCCTGTGTCCAGCCTCCCCCCTCCAACTTCCTCCACCCAGACCCAGTCTCCTGTACCCCAGCCCATCCCAAGCACACCTACAGACCAGCATGCATACAAGTCAGCACACACAAGTAGCTCAAGCAAACATAGGCACCATACAACCCACAGGCACTCACGCAAGCCTCATCCACGTACAGACACAGCAACATCCACTGCCTCCACTGTGTCCCCCTCCTCCTCTTCTCCCTCCTCCCTCCCAGTCTCGTCTACACACACACCTGCATGCACCACATCTACAGGCACCATGAATCGCACAAGGAGACCCAGCACCACAAGCCGCTCACCTGCACTCACCACCTCCACTGCCATTTACACGTCCCCTGTGTCCTCTCCCAGTGTGTCTGTGACGCCCCCTCCCAAAGTACACAAACGCGGGCACCCACACACCCAATATCCATCCACCTCACGACAGCCTCCAGTACCTGCACCTGCACCCAAAACACCTAAAGTGACACCTCCGACAACCACCTCCTCTTCCTCCACTCCCAGACCCCCTCCAACTACCCATCCCAGTGTACGTCAGAAAGTGTCCCTCTGTAAAGTTGACCTTTTTGCTCCCACCCCCCCCCTCCAATTCATCAGTCCTGTTGTAGCACCTCAGCCAAAAAGCCTCCAATACCAGTGGTGCCTGTTCAAGGTTTGTGGAGTGCACCGGCCACCAGGGCAGGCAGTGTGACCCGGAGCCAAGGCACTGGTAGCCCACCCCCTGTAAAGGCTCTAAAATTGGAGAGTGGACGACGGGACCGTGTGAAGACTCCTGGTGGGAAAACAACTGACATGGGTTCCAAGGGGATTGGAGAGTCAGCTGTGACTCCACCAAAGGTGGGGAAGGGCCAGAGGAAGTCTGCCCATCCTGTTGTGTGTGTCACGGCAGAGAAGGGTGCCACCATTCCCGGCGGTCGAGACACAACCGCCAGCACCGTCGTCACTGGTCAGGAGACCCCCGCCACCGCCGGAGTCACAGCCCAGGAGGGCCCAAGTATCGTCACTGGTCAGGAGACCACCACCAGAGTCACAGCCCAGGAGGGTCCAAGTATCATCACTGGTCAGGAGACCACCGCTACCGCTGGAGTCACAGCCCAGGAGGGCCCAAGTATCGTCCCTGGTCAGGAGACCACCGCCAGAGTCACAGCCCAGGAGGGCCCAAGTATCGTCACTGGTCAGGAGACCACCGCCAGAGTCACTGCCCAGGAGGGCCCAAGTATCGTCATTGGTCCGGAGACCACCGCCAGAGTCATTGCCCAGGAGGGCCCAAGTATTGTCACTGGTCAGGAGAGCAGAGGGCCCAAGTATTGTCACTGGTCAGGAGACCACCGCCGGAGTCACAGCCCAGGAGGGCCCAAGTATCGTCACTGGTCAGGAGACCACCGCCAGAGTCATTGCCCAGGAGGGCCCAAGTATCGTCACTGGTCAGGAGACCACCGCCGGAGTCAGTGCCCAGGAGGGCCCCGGCTGCCACAGCCCAGGTGGGCTATGATGGAACATCATGCCACACACCAATGCCCAGTGTAGGGAACGTCATGCTACACACCAATGCCCAGTGTAGGGAGCGTCATGCCACACACCAATGTCCGTACCAGAACCGCCGTGGCAAAGCACCGCTGTACAGGGCAAAGACCGCCATGGTGAAGACCGCTGAACAGGGCAAAGACCGCCATGTTGAAGACCGCTGAACAGGGCAAAGACCGCCATGGCAAAGCACAGCTGAACAGTCCAGAGACCGCCATGGCAAAGCACCGCTGAACAGGGCAAAGACCGCCATGGCAAAGCACCACTGAACAGGGCAAAGACCGCCATGGTGAAGACCGCGGAACAGGGAAAAGACCGCCATGGCAAAGCACCGCTGAACAGTCCAGAGACCGCCATGGCAAAGCACCGCTGAACAGGGCAAAGACCACCATGGCAAAGCACCGCTGAACAGGGCAAAGACCGCAATGGCAAAGCACCGCTGAACAGGGCAAAGACCGCCATGGCAAAGCACCACTGAACAGTCCAGAGACCGCCATGGCAAAGCACCGCTGAACAGGGCAAAGACCGCCATGGCAAAGCACTGCTGAACAGGGCAAAGACCGCCAATGTGAAGACCGCTGAACAGGGCAAAGACCGCCATGGCAAATCACCGCTGAACAGTCCAGAGACCTCCATGGCAAAGCACCGCTGAACAGGGCAAAGACAGCCATGGCAAAGCACCGCTGAACAGGGCAAAGACCGCCATGGTGAAGACCGCTGAACAGGGCAAAGACCGCCATGGCAAAGCACCGCTGAACAGGGCAAAGCCCGCCATGTTGAAGACCGCTGAACAGGGCAAAGACCGCCATGGCAAAGCACCGCTGAACAGGGCAAAGACCGCCATGGTGAAGACCGCTAAACAGGGCAAGCACTGGGTAGGAATGAATAGACCGCCACATCAGGCATCCTTATCCCATGTGCAGCTGGGACAGTGACAGGACAGGAACTTTCACGGGGAGACTCATCCAGTCTGGGCACCAGTCCCCCTCCAGAACCAGTGGAGAGATGCATCCACTACCTCAGTCCTGCACAGGATGACGCACTCTGGGCACCAGTCCCCCCCAGAACCACTGGAGAATGTTATCGACTTGAGAGACTGTGGCTTTGCACTCCCCAGGATGGCACGGTGGGCACCCCACCCACTGTAGAGACTTGAGAGACTGTGGCTTTGCACTCCCCAGGATGGCACAGTGGGCACCCCACCCACTGTAGAGACTTGAGAGACTGTGGCTTTGCACTCCCCAGGATACATCAATGGGCATGGAGACCCGTCGTGGATGTGGCTTTGCAGTAATCCGGCTGAGGTGCCCCCCCTTCCCTTCCCCCTGAGGTGCCTGTAGTATTTCTATCTGATGCCCCGGCAGTGTTCTCTCCGATTGTGGTCAGGTATCTTTTGTGGGCCTCGCCCATGCATTTTTGGACTGTTGGTGCACGGACATTGTTATGTACATATCGGCACTACTTCTCGTAATGTATATATTTCTGACTGAATTTCGTATATATCTGTATATTTTTGTAAGACATGTATATTGCAACATTACAATGTTTGAACGGATTTCGCTTTGTCTTTTCATTCTTCCGGGGGGATTGTGGGTTGTTACTGTGATTTTTGTGGATGCATTGGTGTGTATGTTGTATTATGCGAGGTTGAGGGTGGGGGTGTTTGGTGGGTGTCCCCCTAACTTTTGCCTCCCCCATGTCGTAGGTGCAGTACTCACCGTTGTCTTCGGCGCCAACGTAGATGATGGTCGTAAAGGAGCAGAAAGACAGGGGCAGGGAGTATTTGGAGTTCCGGGTCCATGGAGTCCTCGTTCCTCGTGGGATGTGTTCAGGTGAGCGTTTTCCCATTGCAAAAGCTGTTTCCGCTGTGTTTTTATCCATGGTGAATCCGCCCCGGAAAAGGTGGCGGATTGGCGGGTTGTGATACTATGGGCGGTACATTGTCTTCCGCCTGTCTGTTGGCGGTGACCGCCGCGCTGCTTGCGTGTACCACTGTGGCGGGTGGTGTGTTAAAGTGGCTGTCTTTGTTGGCGGTTTCCGCCTGGGTCATAATTCCCTTTTTTTATCCGCCGCCCTGTTTGCAGTATTACCCCACCTTTAACACCGTCCACCAGGGTTGTAATGACCACCTAAGTCATAGTTTGAATAAAAGTATTGTATATACTCTTGGTTATAGAATCTTGTTAGTAGCAAATTACAGCTTATGCCATATGTTAAGGGCAGACTATGGTACGTAACTCCTTCTTCTATTGAGGAAGGAATTTGCGTACACACAAGACAACTCCTCGCATCCATCGTCTCAACATATTCACTCAACAAACAATAGAAAACATTAGAAGAAAGCTCTCCTTGAGCATTAGTATAATCATGCAGGTATTTCTCATCTAATTTAAACCTCTCTAAAGCTGTTAGCGTAGTAGTTTCAGGAACAGAGGCAATGGTAGCCTTTTTCATATCATGAATAGACATTCTCACAATCATTATTATAAACATTATTCCACACATAACTGCCACTCCGACACTCAAATATCTACAATACCTAATACTTCTAACTTGGTTATTTAGCTCAACCATGATCTGTAAAGAATCAGAAAGCAGAAGTAACTCTTAGATGAATACAGCACAAAAATCAAAAATGAAGGAAAAATACTTTCTCACAGTTCAGTTTCACATCCAGGAACCCTTTTCCTTTTGTCAAAATCGATTAGCAGCTTGTCACATCCAGTTTTCAATTGTCATATCGGGTTATTAATGTCTCTTTTGGTTTTATTTTCAACAGTCTCTTCCTTAAGTCTCTTTGATCAGCTCAACAATTCAGATCTCCAATCACCTTCAGGTTATCTCAAAGTACTGACTCAGAACTTCTCTATCAAAACAAAAGGACATAAACTTGTGTTGCAGTCATTGGTAGCTGCATATGCCCACTCAGGATCTGCATATCTTCGACTTGCTATTCTTTTACTTTTCAACCTTCGTTCACCACCTAATTCTCCTTCACTCAGTTTTTCCTTTCTTCGTAGTATCCACTTCTTCTTCTATTGTTTAATTTATGACCAATTCCTTCTTCTTCCCAATCTGTGATTCACACCAATTATCTCCTTTTCTCGTTCCTCCTGTCAATATTCTTCTCAAGATTGGATACATTTCCTTTTCTTCATCTATGGTGTTTTCTCTTGATGGACCTGCAACGGGCTCAGGAGGAGTCAAATCACCTTGACTTTGATCCGTCTCAACTCTTTCACCCTCTTGATCTGTCACTTGCTCCGTCTGCTTCTCAGCACCGTCTGCTTCTGGGAGAACCTCTGCTGCGCCAGTCTCTCCTGCTATATCTGTTGAGATAGGTTCTTGCACACCTTCCTGCAGTTCTTCACTTTCGTCTCTTACAGGGGGTGATAGACCCATCTTCCATAAGCTCAGGTTCAATTTCAGGTTCGGTTGGCTCTTGTTCTGGTTCAAGTGTAGCTACCTGTTTCGCTGTTGTTGGTGCTCTTAACAATACTTCTTCATGCTCTTGTGTACACACCACTCTCTTTGTATGACTTGCATGTATCCAGTTTGTGAGTCCTGCACACTTCACAGCTGTCTTAGTCGTTATCACCACCAGGTAGGGACCCGTCCAACGCGGTTCCAAACAGGTCTTGCAGACTTGCTTTTTGATGGCGACCGAGTCTCCGGGCCACACACTGTGACCTGGGTCATGGATGGGTGGCAGGGCGGCGGCCTGCACCTGCTGAGACAAAGAGTGAACCACATCAGCTAGACCCTTGCAGTAGTCCAACACCATATCGTCTGTAATATTGACAAGTGCATTGGCTGGGACTGCTGGCAATCTCATTGCTCTGCCCATGAGAATTTCATGGAGCGACAGCCCTGTCTTCCTGTCAGGTGTGTTTCTCATTGACATCAACACTAAAGGTAATGCATCTGGCCATTTCAGATTTGTAGCTGCACAAATCTTGGCAATTCTTGATTTCCAGGTACTATTCATTTGTTCCACTAGTCCTGATGCTTCAGGGCGATAGCTACAATGCAACTTCTGCTCAATGTTTGGTGCTGCACATAAGAGTTTAATCACCTCATTATTGAAGTGAGTTCCCCTATCTGATCGGGAATCAGAAGCGTGGTATCAACTCCCTAAGCAACAACTTTGCTAATGTGAGACTGTCATTTCTCCTTGTGGGGTATGCTTCAATCCAGTGACTAGAGACACACACAATCACCAACACATACTTCAAACCTCCACACGCAGGCATTTCAAATTTGAAATCCAATTGCATTCTGCTGAATGGACCTACTGCTCTTCCAATGTGGCTCAAATTCACCACTGTCCCTTTTCCCACGTTCAGCTGCTGACAATGACACTATGCAACAGTGACATACTGCCTCTGCTGCCTGTCCGAATTTAGGATTAAACCAATCAATCTTGAACAATCTAACCATGGCATCCCTTCCAATATGTGCCTGCCCATGGTAGTAACGAGCCATCTGAGACAATACACTATTGGGCAAGACCATCTGACCCTTCTCAGAAATCCAAATTTCATTAGGTCTTTGGACACATTTTAATTTAACCCAAAGTCGTTTTTCTTCTTTGTCTGCATTATCCTGCAATGTTTTAAATTCTTCCAAGGTATCAATAATTTTAATGCAAAACTTGTGCAGATAGTATCTTCTTCAGGCATCAATTCCCACTTGTCTTTAAATGATATACAGTTCAATGCACAAAATCTTGTGACCTGATTCGCATATCCATTTCCCAATAAAATGTAATCCTGTGCCTTTTGATGTGCACTGCATTTTACCACGGCAATACAGGTACCTGTATTGCATACAACAATTTTTTTATCTTGTCACCATTTCTCACTGGTGTACCAGTAGAGGTCAAGAAACCTCTTTGTGACCACAATTGACCAAAATCATGAACAATTCCAAATCCCTATTGGCTGTCAGTATAGATTGTGACCCTTTGTGTCGCAGAAATATGGCATGCCCTAGTAAGAGCTATTTATTCCGCCATCTGTGCAGAGTATACACCTCGAAGCCAGGAAGCTTCTAATGTGCCTATGATTGTACATACTGCATACCCTGCTCTCAATGTCCCTGTCCCATCTCTGAGACATGAATCATCAACAAAGACAATTTGGTCATTTTCCTCCAATCGTATGTCTCTAATATCAGGCCATGGTTTTGTACACAGTTCAGTTACCTCAATACAATCATGCTCGATGTCTTCTTCCTTTTCAATTTCAACAGTATCACTTGGAAGCAATGTTGCTGGATTCAACACTGTACATCTTTTCAATGTTACATTTGGAGCACCCAATATGCTTGTGTAGGAGGCTGGCCTGGCTTATAGTGGGTACCTTGTGGTACTCACACACTGTGCCAGGTCCAGTTATCACTTATTAGTAGAATAGAGGTGTTTCTAGCAGCTTAGGCTGATAGAAGGTAGCTATGGCAAAGCAGCTTAGGCTGAACTAGGAGACATGCAAAGCTCCTACTATACCACTTATATCATATAGCACAATATCATAAGAAAACACAATACTCAGAGTTACTAAAAATAAAAGTACTTTATTTTTATGACAATATGCCACAAGTATCTCAGTGAGTACCCTCAGTCAGAAGGTAAGTAATATACACAAGCTATATGCACACAAACCCAAAGCAGGTAAGTAATAGTAAGAAAAGTAATGCAAACAGTGTAGAATTACAATAGGATGCAATAGGTGAACATAGGTCTAGGGGCAACACAAACCATATACTCCAAAAGTGGAATGCGAATCACGAATGGACCCCAGACCTATAGGAGCTTGTAGAGGGTCGCTGGGACTGTAAGAAAACTGTCAGGGTCTCCAAGATACCCCACCCCAAGACCCTGAAAAGTAGGAGTAAAGTACCCCTACTACCCCAATAGGACACAATAGTCGTGATAGGGGGATTCTGCAAGAACCACAAACACCAGCAAAGCACTGAAGATGGATTCCTGGACCTGAGGATTTGCAAGGGGACCAAGTCCAAGAGTCACAATAGTGTCCAGGGGGGGGCAGGAGCCCAGGAAACCCCGGATGAAGGTGCAAGAAGGCTGCCTCCGGATGTAAGAAGCCTAGGATTCTGCCACAACGAAGAGAGCTAGGAACTTCTCCTTTGGATGGAAGATGTCCCACGGCGTGCTGAAGGTTTCAGAAGTGTTTCCTCACAGAAATACTGCAAACAAGCCTTGCTAGCTGCAAGGGTCGCTGTAGAGGTTTTTGGGGGCTGCTGGGGACCAGGAAGGACCAGGATGTCGCCCCTTGGAGGAGGAGACAGAGGGGGTGCTCAGCAACGCTCAACAACTCAGAGAGCCCCCACAGAAGCAGGCAGCACCTGCAGAAGTACCGGAGCAGGCACTTAGAAGATTTGTGAACTGGAGCTGGTTCAGAGTCACAAAGGAGGGTCCCATGACGTTGGAGTCCAACTCAGAGGGTTGAGCACTGCATGACGGAGTGCTGGGGACCCAGGCTAGGCTGTGCACAAAGGAATCCTTGGAGAAGTGCACAGAAGCCGGAGCAGCTGCAAATCACGCAGTACACAGGTTTGCAGTCTAGCGTGGGGAGGCAAGGACTTACATCCACCAAACTTGGACTGAAGGATCACTGGACTGTGAGGGTCACTTGGATAGAGTTCCTGTGTTCCAGGGACCACGCTCGTCAGGATGAGAGGGGACCCAGAGGACTGGTGATGCAGTCTTTTGGTGCTGCATTAGCAGGGGGAAGATTCAGTCGACCCACTGGAGATTTCTTCTTGGCTTCCAGTGCAGGGTGAAGGCAGACAGCCCCCAGAGCATGCACCACCAGGAAACAGTTGAGAAAGCCGGCAGGATGAGGCGCTACAATGTTGCTGGTAGTCGTCTTGCTACTTTGTTGCGATTTTGCAGGCGTCCTGGAGCAGTCAGCGGTCGATCCTTGGCAGAAGTCGAAGAGGGAAGTGCAGAGGAACTCTGGTGAGCTCTTGCATTCTTTATCTGAAGAATACCCCAGAGGAGAGACCTAAAATAGCCAGAAAAGGAGGTTTGGCTACCAAGAAAGGAGGATTGGCTACCTAGAGAGGTAAGAGCCTATCAGAGGGGGTCTCTGATGTCATCTGCTGGCACTGGCCACTCAGAGCAGTCCAGTGTGCCCCCAACACCTCTGTTTCCAAGATGGCAGAGGTCTGGGACACACTGGAGGAGCTCTGGGCACCTCCCCTGGGAGGTACTGGTCAGGGGAGTGGTCACTCTCCTTTCCTTTATCCAGTTTCGCGCAAGAGCAGGGCTGGGGGATCCCTAAACCAGTGTAGACTGGCTTATGCAGAGATGGGCACCATTTGTGCCCATCAAAGCATTTCCAGAGGCTGGGGGAGGCTACTCCTCCCCAGCCCTTCACACCTATTTCCAAAGGGATTAGGTGTAACACCCTCTCTCAGAGGAAATCCTTTGGTCTGCCTTCCTGGGCCGGGGCTGCCCAGACCCCAGGAGGGCAGAATTCTGTCTGAGGGGTTGGCAGCAGCTGCAGTGGAAACCCAGGAAAGGCAGTTTGGCAGTACCCGGGTTCTGTGCTAGAGGCCCGGGGGAACATGGAATTGTCCCCCCAAATACCAGAAAGGTATTGGGGTGACAATTCCATGATCTTAGACATGTTACATGGCCATGTTCGGATTTACCATTGTGACGCTATACATAGGTAGTGACTTATGTATAGTGCACACGTGTAATGGTGTCCCCGCACTCTCAAAGTCCGGAGAAATTGCCCTGAACTATGTGGGGGCACCTTGGCTAGTGCCAGGGTGCCCACACACTAAGTAACTTGGCACCCAACCTTCACCAAGGGAGGGTTAGACATATAGGTGTCTTATAAGTTACTTATGTGCAGTGAAAAATGGCTGTGAAATAACGTGGACGTTATTTCACTCAGGCTGCAGTGGCAGGCCTGTGTAAGAATTGTCTGAGCTCCCTATAGGTGGCAAAAGAAATGCTGCAGCCCATAGGGATCTCCTGGAACCCCAATACCCTGGGTACCTAAGTACCATATACAAGGGAATTATATGGGTGTACCAGTGTGCCAATGAGAATTGGTCAATTTAGTCACTAGCCTACAGTGACACATTTAGAAAGCAGAGAGAGCATAAACACTGAGGTTCTGGTTAGCAGAGCCTCAGTGATACAGTTAGGCACCACATAGGGGAACACATATAGGCCACAAACTTATGAGCACTGGGGTCCTGGCTAGCAGGATCCCAGTGACACATAACAAACACACTGACAACATAGGGTTTTCACTATGAGCACTCGGCCCTGGCTAGCAGGATCCCAGTGAGACAGTGAAAACACCCTGACATATAGGTGGTCATTACAACCCTGGCGGTCGGTGTTGAAGCGGCGGTAAAACCGCCAACAGGCCGGCAGTAAAAAAAATGGAATCACGACGGTGGTGGAAACCGCCAACATAGACAGCCACTTTAACACTCCGACCGCCACGGCGGTACAAACAAACTCCGTGGCGATAACCGCCAACAGACAGGCGGAAGATAAGGTTCCGCCCACTGTATTACAAAAGTCCAATCCGCCACCTTTTCCGGGGCGATTCACCGCGTACAAAAACACAGCGGAAACAAGACTTGGATGGGAAAACGCTCACCTCTACACACCCCACGAGGAATCAGGACACCATGGAACCCGAGCTCCAGATACTGCCAGCCTTTATCTTCCTGCTTCCCTTCCAGGAACCTCAAAGACGGCGGCGAAGACCACGGTGAGTACTGCACCTACGACACAGGGGAGGGAGGAGGGAAAAAAGAGTGACACACACACACGCAACACACAACACTCCCACCCTCACCCACTACAACACACACACAAGTACATGTTGATACATTACATTAACAACCCCCAACTCCCCCTGGAAGAATGAAAGGACCATAGGAAATGAGTCAAACGTTTGTAATCTATTAAAAAACAGTAATCAAAAATATATACATTCATATACATATATTTACACTAGAAACAAATATATACACCAAGAATACAAGTCCAAGGTATTCCACCATCATAGTCCGAGGACATTGGGCCCACAATGCATGGGCGAGGCCCACACTCAATACCCAATCAAAACGGAGAGAATACTGAGGGGCATCAGATAGAAATACAACAGGCACCTTAGGGGGAAGGGAAGGGGGGGCACCTCAGCCGGATGAGTGCACAACGCCAGATCCACGAGGGGGCTCCATGCCCATTGATGTATCCTGGGGAGTACAAAGCCACAGTCTCTCAAGAGGGTGGTTTGCCCACTGCCGCATCCTGGGGAGTGCAAAGCCACAGTCTCTCAAGTCTCTCAAGTGGGTGATTTGCCCACTGCCGCATCCTGGGGAGTGCAAAGCCACAGTCTCTCAAGTCTCTCAAGTGGGTGGTTTGCCCACTGCTGCATCCTGGGGAGTGCAAATCCACAGTCTCTCAAGTCTCTCCAGTGGGTGGTTTGCCCACTGCTTTATCCTGGGGAGTGCAAAGCCACAGTCTCTCAAGTGGATGCCTTTCTGCACTGGTTCTGGAGGGGGCTTTGTGCCCAGAGTGCTTCATCCTGCCAAGAACTGACGTAGTGGATGCCTTTCTCCACTGGTTCTGGAGGGGGCTTTGTGCCCAGAGTGCTTCATCCTGCCAAGGACTGAGGTAGTGGATGTGAATCTCCACTGGTTCTGGAGGGGGCTTTGTGCCCAGAGTCCTTCATCCTGCCAAGGACTGAGGTAGTGGATGTGAATCTCCACTGGTTCCGGAGGGGGCTTTGTGCCCAGAGTGCTTCATCCTGCCAAGGACTGAGGTAGTGGATGCCTTTCTCCACTGGTTCTGGAGGGGGCTTTGTGCCCAGAGTGCTTCATCCTGCCAAGGACTGAGGTAGTGGATGTGAATCTCCACTGGTTCTGGAGGAGGCTATGTGCCCAGAGTGCTATATCCTGCCAAGGACTGAGGTAGTGGATGCCTTTCTCCACTGGTTCTGGAGGGGGCTTTGTGCCCAGAGTGCTTCATCCTGCCAAGGACTGAGGTAGTGGATGTGAATCTCCACTGGTTCTGGAGGGGGCTTTGTGCCCAGAGTGCTTCATCCTGCCAAGGACTGAGGTAGTGGATGTGAATCTCCACTGGTTCTGGAGGGGGCTTTGTGCCCAGGGTGCTTCATCCTGCCAAGGACTGAGGTAGTGGATGTGAATCTCCACTGGTTCTGGAGGGGGCTTTGTGCCCAGAGTGCTTCATCCTGCCAAGGACTGAGGTAGTGGATGTGAATCTCCACTGGTTCTGGAGGGGGCTTTGTGCCCAGGGTGCTTCATCCTGCTCATTGCGGCCTCAGTAGCGTTGGAATCTTTGGCGCTCACTGGCCTGCGGTGCTTGTTGCGGCGGTGTCCTGTTCAGCGGTACTGGTGGCGGCGGTGTCCTGTTCAGCGGTGCTGGTGGCGGCGGTGTCCTGTTCAGCGGTGCTTGTTGCGGCGGTGTCCTGTTCAGCGGTGCTGGTGGCGGCAGTGTCCTGTTCAGCGGTGCTGGTGGCGGCGGTGTCCTGTTCAGCGGTGCTTGTTGCGGCGGTGTCCTGTTCAGCGGTGCTGGTGGCGGCGGTGTCCTGTTCAGCGGTGCTGGTGGCAGCGGTGTCCTGTTCAGCAGTGCTCGTTGCGGCGGTGTCCTGTTCAGCGGTGCTGGTGGTGGCGGTGTTCTGTTCAGCAGTGCTTGCGGCGGCGGTGTCCTTGGCAGCAGTGCTTGTTGCGGCGGTGTCCTTGGCAGCGGTGCTTGTGGCGGTCTTGTCGTGCAGGTTTTCCCAGACTTGTCTGTTTTACTGTGCCCCTTCCCCACCTTGGATGGTGGAGCAGCTGTCTCCACACTCCCAACTGTACCCCTGGGAGAGGCTTTGGTGGAAGATTTTTTTCCTCTCTCCCGCCGGACACTGGCCAACTTTTTGTGCTTTTGAGGTGGGGGACTGTCCGTGCTCTGGCTCCTTGGCACACTGTCTGCCCTGCTGCCTGGCGCAGTCCAGAAGCCGGTTACTACTGGCACCACTGTTCCTGCTGATGTTGTGGCTGAGGCGCTGGGTTGGCACCAGGAGAGGTGGGCCCTAGGAGACTGAAGGGGTGGGGGAGGTGAGGGGAAGAGGTCAAGGTTGGACAGGAAAAGTTTTTTGGACACACTGGGACGGGTAGATGGAGGTGGTTTGGGAGTGGGGGAAGAGGTAGTGGTTGTAGGAGGTGTACGTTTGGTGACTTTGGGTGAAGGTGCATGGGCTGGAGGCTGTCGTGAGGTGGATGGCTGTTGGGTGGTTGTGTGCCTGCGTTTGTGTACCTTGGGAGGTGGGCTCACAGACACACTGGGAGAGGACACAGGGGATGTGTGAATGGTAGTGGGGGTGGTGACTGCACGTGAGCGGGGTGTGGTGGTGGGTGTGCTGCTGATGGAGGTAGTGGCTGATGATGTAGTGCACGCAGGTGTGAGTGGAGACGAGACTGGGAGGGAGGAGGGAGACGACGAGGAGGGGGACACAGTGGAGGCATTGGCTGTTGGTATGTCTGCATGTTTATGATGCTTGCGTGAGTGCCTGTGGGATGTGTGGTGCTTATGTTTGCCTGAGCTTCCCTTGTGTGTTGACGTGTGTGCATGCTGGTCTGATGGTGTGCTTGGGATTGGCTGAGGTACAGGGGTTTGGGTCTGGGTGCAGGAAGCTGGAGGGGGGAGGCTAGAGACAGGGACAATGGCTGCCATCAGTGCTGAGGCCAGACTCTGAAAAGCTCGCTGATGGGCTGCGTGACCAGAATGAATGCCCTCCAGGTATGCATTGGTCTGTTGCAACTGCCTCGCTACACCCTGGATGGCATTCAAAATGGTAGACTGCCCAACAGTGAGGGACCTGAGCAGGTCAATGGCCTCCTCACTGAGGGCAGCAGGGCTGACTGGGGCAGGGCCTGAGGTGCCTGGAGCGAAGGAGATGCCCACCATCTTGGGTGAGCGGCCACGGGGAAAATGCTGAGGGGCTGCCGGGAGGGCGGTGTTGGTAGGGGGGGTGGCGGCTGTACATGTAGGTGTGGGGGGCACAGAAGGGCCCGCCACCCCAAAGGAGCTCCCATCAGAGGAGGAGTCCGTGTCGCTGGTCTCAGCTCCTGTCCCCCCTGTGGAGCTCCCCTCACCCTCCGTCCCACTGGTGAATTCTGACTCCGTTGTGTCGCCCTCCAAGGCCATGTGGGATGCAGCTCCCTCCTGCTCCGGTGCCACTGCTCCTCCGCCTGATGATGCTAATGCGCACAAGCACAGGGAGACCACAAAAAGGGGGGGAGACAGAAGAAAGACATGTTGAGTGCATCCAATACCACTACCGTTGGCGGACACTACAGACACAGAAGCCTCCTGCCCTACGCCGTGCTCTTGGAGTTCCCTAATCAATCACAGGGACATGGATAACAAGGCTATGCCCGATTGCTGCCCACATGGAAGTCACAGGAGCCTGACTAGGTGTAGTTGGCTCTGTACACAGGTGGGGTGGGGTGCCACAGGGCCTGCCTTAAGAAGGTACTTTGCCTACTAAACTCGCCCTGGCCTAGGGGAACCCACAGCCCACCTCCCCCACCTAGACACCTACAATGCACGCTGAATCAGCTGAATGAGAGTGTACTCACCCCCTTGTGGCTGCTGTGATGCCCTCAAGCGCCCATCCAACTCCGGGTACGCCACCGCCAGGATCCGGAACATCAGGGGAGTCATGGTGCGACGGGCACCCCTCCCACGTTGGGAGGCCATCCCCAGCTGGGCCTCCGCCGTCTTCTTGCTCCAGCGGCGAATGTCCTCCCATCTTTTCCGGCAGTGGGTGCTCTGTCTGTGGTAGACCCCCAGGGTCCGGACTTTCTTGGCGATGGCACGCCAAATATCCTTCTTCTGATGGGCGCTGACCTACAGGAATAGTACAGGGGAAAAAGAGAAGATATAACCGTCCGCACCGTCACAGTCATTGGCCCGCATCCCTACCCTTGCCATGACGCACATGCACTTACTGTCGTTTCATGCACGCCTCATTCTCCCCCATCTTTCATCCACACCACTCCAAACAGGCATTGCCCATTCAGCATGCTCACAGTGTACTCACCTGTTTGTCTGGAGGACCGTAGAGTAGCGTGTACTAGGGGAGGACCCATCCACTAGTTTATCCAACTCCTCCGTGCTGAAGGCAGGGGCCCTTTCCCCAGACACACGAGCCATTGTCTCTTCCAGACTGAGGTCACAGCAGCACTTGCAGTGTAGGTCCTCTCCTGTCGAAGATCAGGTATCAAGTAATTGAACAGACAGAAAATGGGGGTGACGTCCGCGGCAGTGCGTACCGTCACCGCCGGCGTACATCGTTATTGGCTCCTGGGACCCATAGGGTCCAATGTTAACCAATGCAGGATTGCGCCGCGGTCTTCTACCGCCTACCCCGACGGTGTACAACGCCAGCGCAGTTACCTCATATCCCCTTGTCCCACATTACAGGTCAGGCAGCCGACATTTCAGGGGGCCACATGGCATTATTTTTGACTGCGTCACACATATCTAGGCCTTGCTTAAACACTAATACAGCCATATGTCGATTTTAAAACATTTTCCGATTAAGTTGTGTTTACGTACCTCAGTGTAGGTTGACTCTCTGCTCACCGTTCTCCTACATAGAGCATGTCCGCTGGGGCAGGTGAGGAGATGGCGGCATCCTCTGGTGTACAGACCACTGGTGGACCTGTCGACAATGGAGGAGCAACATGTAATTATCACCTACAGACTTGATCGTACCACAATCCTGGAACTGTGTGCCCAGTTGGAGCCAGACCTGATGTCAGCTATCCACCACCCCACAGGAATCCCCCCTCTAGTGCAGGTGCTGTCAGTACTCCATTTCCTGGCAAGTGGGACTTTTCAGACGACAGTGGCCATAGCATCAGGGATGTCCCAGCCTATGTTCTCCAACATGTTGTCCAGAGTGTTGTCTGCCCTGCTGAAACACATGCGCAGCTACATCGTTTTCCGTCAGGTGGAGGATTTGCCTACAGTGAAAGGTGACTTCTATGCCCTGGGACGTATCCCCAACATCATAGGTGCCATTGATGGGACACATGTGGCCTTGGTACCCCCCGCAGGAGTGAACAGGTGTACCGAAACCGGAAGAGTTACCATTCTATGAATGTGCAGATGCTGTGTTTGGCAGACCAGTATATCTCCCATGTGAATGCCAAATTTCCTGGCTCAGTGCATGACGCTTACATTCTGTGGAATAGCAGCATCCCTTATGTGATGGTGCCACTCTAGAGGCACCATGTGTGGCTATTAGGTGAGGACATGGACCCAATACAGTGTGACTAGGTGTCTGGGTATGTCCCTAAGAGTTAGTGTGTGTCTAACAGTTGTCCCTCGACATTTGCAGGTGACTCTGGTTACCCCAACCTGTCTTGGCTACTGACCCCAGTGAGGAATCCCAGGACAAGTGCAGAGGAACACTACAATGAGGCCCATGGGCAGACTAGGAGGATTATAGAGAGGACCTTCGGCCTCCTGAAGGCCAGGTTCCGGTGCCTCCATATGACAGGTGGTTCCCTATTCTACTCACCAAAGAAGGTGTGCCAGATCATTGTGGCCTGCTGTATGCTTCACAACTTGGCTTTGCGACAACAGGTGTCTTTTCTGCAGGAGGATGGTCCAGATGGAGGTGTTGTGGCCGCTGTGGAGCCTGTGGACAGTGAAGACGAGGAAGCAGAAGAAGAGAACATAGACAACAGGAGCACAGTGATCCAGCAATACTTCCAGTGAGACACAGGTAAGAAGACAACACTGCCTGCTACATCTGATTTAATTCTTCTATCTCTCATCTGTCTGTCATTTTCACCCAGTGCATGTACACCGAGTTGTCACTTTCCCTTTCGATTTCACAGATGTGGGTTCCACTGTGTGACCTCTACTTTGTTTCTGCATGGACTAGTGCTGTGTGACATAGGTATGTTGAAATTACATTGGATATAACATTTTGCCAATGTTATTGCTAATACACATTTTCGAAAGCACAGACTGACTCCTGACTGTTTTGTAATTTAAGGGTGTTTATTTAAGTGCACAATAGTGGAGGGGGTTGTAAAATGGTCAGGGGTGATGGTGGAGGAATGTCCATGGCAGAGTCCAGTCTATTAGTCTCACAGGTGCATTGTCCAAAGGGGCATAGGAAGTGGAGGTGGGACAGTTGATGGATGGACAGGGTGACAAAGTGGGACAGAAGGATGACAATCAGGGTGGTCTCATTTCTTGGCGGGGGTCTTGACATTGTTCTCTGTCTTTGTCCTGGATCTCAGGGACCAATTGTGGGGTGGTTCTCCATCTGGAGGGGGTGGAGTGCTGGTGTCGTGGTCCTGTGGCGGTGCCTCCTGTCCACTATCACCGGCGGAGGTGGTGGGCAGTTCATCGTCCAGGCTAGTGTCAGGGGCCCCTTGTTGTGCCACAGTGTCCCTCCTGGTGTTGACGAGTTCCTTCAGCACCCCTACAATGGTGCCCAGGGTGGAATTGATGGATTTGAGTTCCTCCCTGAACCCCAAATACTGTTCCTCCTGCAGCCACTGGGTCTCCTGAAACTTGGACAGTACCGTTGCCATCGTCTCCTGGGAATGGTGGTAGGCTCCCATGATGTTGGAGAGGGCCTCGTGGAGAGTGGGTTCCCTGGGCCTGCCCTCTCCCTGTTGCACAGCAGCCCTCCCAGTTCCCCTGTTTCCCTGGGCCTCTGTCCCCTGAACTGTGTGCCCACTACCACTGCCCCCAGGTCCCTGGTGTTGTTGGGGTGGTGGGTTAGCCTGGGTTCCCTGTAGTGATGGACACACTGCTGCTTGACGTGTCCTGGGGACAGAGGTATGGGCCTGCTGAGTGGGTGCTGTGCTGGTGTTTCCAGAGGGGGGAGGCTCTGTTGTGGCTTGTGCCAGCGTGAGGGGAACCGACTGCCCGAGGTCCCAGATGGGCCGGGCTGGTAATCTAGATCTAGAGGACAGAGCTGCTGTCATCACTGTGGGCCTCTTCTGTGGGTGGAGTGGACATGTCTAGACCCTCCTGTCCGGTGACGTTGGGTAGGGGTTCTGCAGGGGTGTAAAAGCATGATTATTGCATCTGTGTGTGCCATGGTGTGCAATGGGTGGGTGACCCTGTAGCCCAGTGCTTGCATTCTTGTGTGGGATCTTGTGTGATAATGGTTTAGGGGGGTGTATGGGTATGTGCAGTGGCCATGCTTTGGTGATTGGTGTCCATGCTTTGGTGTTACACGCAGGGCTTGGGTTTGGTATGTGTGGTTTGTGATATTGGGACATATGTGAGGAGTTGGAGTGATGGGGGTGAGGGCGAGGGTGGGGGTATGTGATAGCATGCAGGTGGGTGGGGGATGAAGTAGTTAAAGGTTTGACTTACCAGAGCCCATTCCTCCAGATACTCCTGCGAGGCCCTCAGGATGCAGTATAGCCAAGACCTGCTCCTCCCATGGAGTGAGTTCTAGGGGAGGAGGTGGGGGTCCGCCGCCAGTCATCTGAACCGCAATCTGGTGTCTTGAGACCACGGAACGCACCTTCCCCCGTAGGTCGTTCCACCTCTTCCTGATGTCATCTCTAGTTCTTGGGTGCTGTCCCACTGCGTTGACCCTGTCCACGATTCTTCGCCATAGCTCCTTCTTCCTAGTTATGGTGGTGTGCTGCACCTGTGATCCGAATAGCTGTGGCTTACCCTGGATGATTTCCTCCACCATGACCCTGAGCTCCTCCTCAGAAACCCTGGGGTGTCTTTGCGGTGCAATGGGGTGGTGTGGGTGATGTGTGGGGATATATTTAGAGGTGTGTTGTGTGAGGTGCATGGATGTTGTGTGAGGGAAGGTGTTGAGTGCCTGTGGATGCTATTGTTCTCTCTGGTGGTGTCTCTCTCTGGCCTTCTGTGGCAATTGTTGTCATAAGGGTTTGTGGGTGATGTGGGTGTGTGTTTTATAGTGTATTGAGTGTGTGGGAGTGGTGTGTGTATGTGTATCAGGTGTGTGTATTTCGAATTGTCCAATGTGGTTGTGTTTTGTAAGTGAATGTGTATTTTGAGCGCGGCGGTGTGTACCGCCTATGGAATACCGCGGTTGAAAGACCGCTGCATGGATTCGTGGGTCGTGATAGTGTGGGCATATTCCTGTTGGCGTGACGGTGGAGGTTTTGTTATCGCCAGTTTATCACTGACCTTTGGTGTGGCAGACTTGTGTGGGTGTCTAGATTTTGGCAGATTCCGAGCTGTGGGTCATAATGGCAGTCGGGTATTCCACGGCCGCGGCGGTGTGTTGGTGGTCTTCTGCACGGCGGAAAGCGGCTTTTACCGCCAATGTTGTAATGACCCCCATTCTCACAAACAGGCCAAAAGTGGGGGTAACGATGCTAGAAAGAGGCTACCTTCCTACACAACCACCCCCCCCCAAACGAAGGACAATAAGGCTAACCTTGGCCAGTTGAGTCTTTATTGTCTGAGTGGTGATAAGTAGAGAGTAGCTCTGCAATAGCTTGATTACTCCCTTTATCATCCACTATATGGTTACTTCCCTGTGGGGATGTAAACCACCCTGTTTGAAGTTTTTTAGCTTGCCAACAATGTGAAGTCAAATTTTCAGAGTTCCTATTAGTATGTTTACGTTTAGAGCAGTGGGAATTGTCCACTGGACCTATATCAAAGGATGAGAATGCCAGACAGGGATGCTGTCTCAGCAAAGCCATAGCTGGGCAAAAACTTTGTCCATATGGCTGTAAGAGAGAACAGGGTTGCTGTTTCTCTTGAGTTAGAGCAGGGCAGGGATGCTGTCCTATGAGCTCCACACTAGGGCAGGGCAGCTGTCCTAAGTGTTGTGATGCAGTGCATGGTTGCTGCACTAAAGTTTCTCTGGGAGGGTTGGAGGGATGCTCCATGTTAACTAAAATGGTGCACTTTTTCTCACCAATATTAGTTATCCCACAGAGAGGTACTTCTACCTTAGGGAGTTCAGTTGTGCTGCCTGATTGTTCCCTTGGTACAGGTGCCACCCCAGGAGAGGTTTCTCCCATCACAGGAATGGTATCCTGAATGGCAGGGTGGGTAGGGGATACTGTGATGCCCTTTTTACCTGTTGTTGGAGAAGGATCCTGAGTTTTCAGACCTTTTCCTCTCCTTTGCTTTTTCATTTCATCTGAAATGAGAGGAAGCAATTCCTCAGGGATACCCAGCATGGCTGCATGGGTATTAAACTCTACCTCAGCCCAACCTGAGGCCTCTAGGTCATTACCTAAGAGACAGTCTACCCCAACTAAACTGAATTATAGCTAAGGGAAGAAACTTAGTGGAGTTATGGACATCAATAATCTTGTACTTTTGTCCAATGATGTGTTGTTCATGAGACACTAGGTTTTCAGTCACCAAAGTGATACTGGCACCTGTGTCCCTGTAGGCCTGAGCCTCAACCCCATTTATTGAAACTGTCTGCCTGTACTTATCTATTGTAAGGGGACAAGCAGCCAGTGTGGCAAGGCCAATGCCACCAGGTGTGACAGAAACTGTCTTGGGACTGACTACCCCAGTTTCTATGATGGGCCCATAAGTGAACCCAGCTACACCCTTATTTTGACTGTTGCCAGCAGTCCCACCACTATTACCACTACTGCTAGGGGCACTAGAGTTTGAAGTATTAGTGGTGGTAGGCTCAGGGGGATTACCTGGACAGGACTTATCCCCTGGCCTATGGCCTTTATTTTTACACACAAAGCACCAAGGCTTTTCGATGTGTGTGTGTTGTGAAGAAGAGGAAGAATTTGATTTATCCCCACCCCCTGAAGAGGGTTTAGGATTTGAAGAAGGATCTCTGGTTTTACCCTTATCCCTATGCTTATCCTGAGATTTCTCACCATCTTTCTTCTTGCCATCCTTGTCACCTCCTGTATGAACTTTTCTGTTCACTCTTGTTCTGACCCATTTGTCTGCCTTCTTTCACAATTCTTGGGGAGAGGTCAGATCTGAGTCTACCAAGTATTGGTGTAACAAATCAGACACACAATTGTTAAGAATATGCTCTCTCAGAATAAGATTATACAGGTTTTCATAGTCAGAAACTTTACTGCCATGCAACCACCCTTCCAAGGCCTTCACTGAACAGTCCACAAAATCTGTCCAGTCTTGAGAAGACTCTTTTCTGGTGTCTCTGAACTTAATCCTGTATTGTTCAGTGGTTACACCAAATCCATCTAAGAATGCATCTTTCAAAACTTTGTAGTAATTGGCTTCACTTTCTCTAACAGTAAGAAGCCTATCCCTACCCTTTCCAGTGAAAGATAGCCACAAAATAGCAGCCCACTACCTTTGAGGGACCAACTGTACCATACAGGCCCTCTCAAGTGCAGCAAACCACTTATTAATGTCACCCCCTCCTTGTAAGGGGGGACTATCTTGTGAAGATTCCTGGAATCTTGCTCTTTAACAGGATTGCTATCAGAAATACTGCTGCTGCCACCATGGGGAACTATCCCCAACCTCTGTCTTTCCCTCTCTATGTCTAGGAATTCCCTATCTAAGGCCAGTTGCTGCTATTTAAGCTTCAGTCTGGTCTCTTTAACCCTCAACTTTTTGAGATCCCTTTCTAACAAGTTATCCTCAGGTTGGGTGGGTTGGGAATGCTTTGACACAGAGGAAATGTGGGAAGTTTCAGAGGGGGACCTATCCCTAACTGTCTGGATCAAGTAACCTGGCCTCTAGGGGTGAAGGATGCCCTACTGTTGTGGGACCCTCTATCACTACCAGTATCACTAGGTGCCCTGCCAAGGGGCAGGACCTGATAAGAACCCTCCCCAGCTTTCTCAAGGAACTCCCCTGAGTCAGACTGGGAAGCTTCCCCATTTTCTAACCTCTCCTGAGATGGGCCAGACTGGTTCTGGTCATCTACAATGAGCATGGGAAAGAGAAACTCTTATGTAGGATTCTTTCCTATACTCAAACCTCTATCCAGGCAGAGACCCCTCAAACTTTTATAGTTTAAACTCTCATATGTTGCATTGACAGTTTTGGGAGGGGGCTCTACAACAGACATGGTAGTATAGGTTTAAGGATAGTGAGAAAGAAAAAAGTTTTAGAACTTTAGAAAGCACAGAAAAAAAACTTTTTCAAACTTTGGGAAAACTTTTAGAAGTTTTCAAAAACTTTTCAGAACTTTGTTAAAAGTTTTAGAATAGAAAAGTAATTTTTTTGGTTAAGTGCACACATACTGAACTATTTGGTATATGATTCTCTTATGAAAAGTACCAAATGACAAAGTGGTAAAGCAGTTGCAAGTACTTATCCCACCGCTGCACCACCAATGTAGGAGGCTGGCCTGGCTTATAGTGGGTACCTTGTGGTACTTACACTCTGTGCCAGGTCAAGTTATCCCTTATTGGTAGAATATAGGTGTTTCTACCAGCTTAGGCTGATAGAAGGTAGCTATGGCAAAGCACCTTAGGCTGAACTAGGAGACATGCAAAGCTCCTACTATACCACTTATATCATATAGCACAATATCATAAGAAAACACAATACTCAGAGTTACTAAAAAATAAAGGTACTTTATTTTTATGATAATATGCCACAAGTATCTCAGTGAGTACCGTCAGTTAGAAGGTAAGTAATATACACAAGCTATGTGCACACAAACCCAAAGCAAGTAAGTAATAGTAAGAAAAGTAATGCAAACAGTGTAGAATTACAATAGGATGCAATAGGTGAACATAGGTCTAGGGGCAACACAAACCATATACTCCAAAAGTGGAATGTGAATCAGGAATGGACCCCAGACCTATGGGAGCTTGTAGAGGGTCGCTGGGACTGTAAGAAAACAGTCAGGGTATCCAAGATACCCCACCACAAGACCCTGAAAAGTAGGAGTAAAGTACCCCTACTACCCCAATAGGACACAATAGTCGTGATAGGGGGATTCTGCAAGAACCACAAACCTCAGCAAAGCACTGAAGACGGATTCCTGGACCTGAGGACCTGCAAAGCAAGGGGACTAAGTCCAAGAGTCGCGATAGTGTCCAGGGGGAGCAGGAGCCCAGGAAACCCCGGATGAAGGTGCAAGAAGGCTGCCTCTGGATGGAAGAAGCCTAGGATTCTGCAACAACGAAGAGAGCTAGGAACTTCTCCTTTGGAAGAAAGGTGTCCCACGACATGCTGAAGGTTGCAGAAGTGTTTCCACGCAGAAATACCGCAAACAAGCCTTGCTAGCTGCAAGGGTCGCAGTAGAGGTTTTTGGAGGCTGCTGGGGACCAGGAAGGACCAGGATGTCACCCCTTGGAGGAGGAGACAGAGGGGGCGCTCAGCAACTCAGAGAGCTCCCACAGAAGCAGGCAGCACCCGCAGAAGTACCAGAGCAGGCACTTAGAAGATTTGTGAACTGGAGCTGGCTCAGAGTCACAAAGGAGGGTCCCACGACGTCGGAGTCCAACTCAGAGGGTTGAGCACTGCAGGACGGAGTGCTGGGGGCCCAGGCTAGGCTGTGCACAAAGGAATCCTTGGAGAAGTGCACAGAAGCCAGAGCAGCTGCAAATCACGCAGTACACAGGTTTGCAGTCTAGCGTGGGGAGGCAAGGACTTACCTCCACCAAACGTGGACTGAAGGATCACTGGACTGTGAGGGTCACTTGGATAGAGTTCCTGTGTTCCAGGGACCACGCTCGTCAGGATGAGAGGGGACCCAGAGGACCGGTGATGCAGTCTTATGGTGCCTGCGTTAGCAGGGGGAAGATTCCGTCAACTCACTGGAGATTTCTTCTTGGCTTCCAGTGCAGGGTGAAGGCAGACAGGCCCCAGAGCATGCACCACCAGGAAACAGTCGAGAAAGACGGCAGGGTGAGGCGCTACAATGTTGCTGGTAGTCGTCTTGCTACTTTGTTGCGGTTTTGCAGGCGTCCTGGAGCAGTCAGCGGTCGATCCTTGCCAGAAGTCGAAGAGGGAAGCGCAGAGGAACTCTGGTGAGCTCTTGCATTCTTTATCTGAAGAATACCCCAGAGGAGAGACCCTAAATAGCCAAAAAAGGAGGTTTGGCTACCAAGAAAGGAGGATTGGCTACCAAGAGAGGTAAGAGCCTATCAGAGGGGGTCTCTGACGTCACCTGCTGGCACTGGCCACTCAGAGCAGTCCAGTGTGCCCCCAACACCTCTGTTTCCAAGATGGCAGAGGTCTGGGACACACTGGAGGAGCTCTGAGCACCTCCCCTAGGAGGTACTGGTCAGGGGATTGGTCACTCCCCTTTCCTTTGTCCAGTTTCACACCAGAGCAGGGCTGGGTGATCCCTGAACTGGTGTAGACTGGTGTATGCAGAGATGGGCACAATCTGTGCCCATCAAAGCATTTCCAAAGGCTTGGGGAGGCTACTCCTCCCCAGCCCTTCACACCTATTTCCAAAGGGAGAGGGTGTAACACCCTCTCTCAGAGGAAATCCTTTGTTCTGCCTTCCTGGGCCGGGGCTGCCCAGTCCCCAGGAGGGCAGAATTCTGTCTGAGGGGTTGGCAGCAGCTGCAGTGGAAACCCCGGAAAGGCAGTTTGGCAGTACCCGGGTTCTGTGCTAGAGACCCAGGGGATCATGGAATTGTTCCCCCAAAACTAGAATGGTATTGGGGTGATAATTCCATGGTCTTGGCCATGTTCGGAGTTACCATTGTGACGCTATACATAGGTAGTGAACTATGTATAGTGCACGCGTGTAATGGTGTCCCCGCACTCACAAAGTCGGGGGAAATTGCCCTGAACGATATGGGGGTACCTTGGCTAGTGCCAGGGTGCCCACACTCCAAGTAACTTGGCACCCAACCTTCAGCAAGTGAGGGTAGACATATAGGTGACTTATAAGTTACTTCTGTGCAGTGAAAAATGGCTGTGAAATAATGTGGACGTTATTTCACTCAGGCTGCAGTGGCAAGCCTGTGTAAGAATTGTCTGAGCTCCCTATGGGTGGCAAAAGAAATGCTGCAGCCTATAGGGATCTCCTGGAACCCCAATACCCTGGGTACCTAAGTACCATATACAAGGGAATTATATGGGTGTACCAGTATGCCAATGAGAATTGGTAAATTTAGTCACTAGCCTGCAGTGAAAAATTTAGGAAGCAGAGAGAGCATAAACACTGAGGTTCTGGTTAGCAGAGCCTCAGTGATACAGTTAGGCACCACACAGGGAACACATATAGGCCACAAACCTATGAGCACTGTGGTCCTGGCTAGCAGGATCCCAGTGACACATAACAAACACACTGACAACATAGGGTTTTCACTATGAGCACTGGGCCCTGGCTAGCAGGATCCCAGTGAGACAGTGAAAACACCCTGACATATACTCACAAACAGGCCAAAAGTGGGGGTAATAAGGCTAGAAAGAGGCTACCTTCCTACAGCTCGTATCAAAACTTAGTCTTGCACCAGTCAAATACTGTGTTTTCATCCTTGTCAGTAAGATCTCAACAGAGTGTGGTACCATTACCGTCAAAGGGTATCCCATCACTACTCCCTCACATTGTGAAAGACTTTGACCAACTGCGGCCACTGCACGCAGACAACCTGGTAAAGCTGCTGCGACTTGGTCCAAGGTAGCTGAAAAATAGGCTACTGGGCAATGAGCACCTCCATGGACCTGTGTCAAAACAGATAAAGAATAAGCATCACGTTCATGGCAAAAAAATATGAATGGTTTTGTGTAATCAGGCAATCACAACACTTGAGCTCCGCACAAACTCTCTCTCAATTCAACGAACGCTCTCATTTGAGCCTCATCTGGGGTAATGGGATCCGTAATTTCCTTATGTGTCAACTGCTGTAAAGATTTGGCAATCTCAGCAAAATTTGGAATCCACTGTCGACAATACCCTACCATTCCCAGAAACATTCTGACATCTCTCTGTGATGCTGGGGGATTTCTCTGCAAAATCACGGGAATTCTCTCCCTGGAGATTCTCCTTGACCCCTTCTCAATCTGGTGTCCAAGGTATTTCACTGACTTTTGACAATACTGCAGTTTCAAAGGTGACACCATATGTCCAAATTTTCCCAAATGATTCAATAGGGCAATCGAGTCGTACTTACACACGTCCCTTGTCCTGGATGTAATCAGCAAATCATCAATGTATTGCACTAGAGTCTATGGTACGGTAACTCCAATGACTCCAGATTCTTTTTCAGGATCTGATTAAACAGTGATGGTGACTCCGTATACCCTTGTGGAAGCCTGCACCAGCTGTAGACTCTGTCTAGGAATTTGAAACTAAAAAGAAACTGACTATCCTCATGAAGAGGCACAGAAAAGAAAGCTTGTGACAATTCAACCATTGTGAACCACTCTGCATCACAAGGAATCTGAAACAGTATCACTACTGGATTTGCCACCACTGGACAACACTTGACCACCATGTTGTTCACTTTTCGCAAGTCCTGCACAATGCGCACTTTTCCACACGGCTTCTTTAAACCCATTATCGGTGAATTACATGGACTGCTCAACACTTCTTTCAAAACTCCCTGTTTGAGAAAATCTCCAATTATTTGTGCCACTTTCATTAGGACATCCTGTGCCATGTTATACTGTGGAAGTTTGCGGGAATATTACGTTTGGCTTCAATGAAATCTTAATTGGTTCTACTCCATTAATCAAACCCACTTTTTTACCTGTCAGGTCCCACACATTTTCTTGTACTGCTCCCTGTAAATCCGTATGCAATTCTTTAACAGTGAACGTTGAGAAAATTCAATCAATGGGTATTCCTCATTAACATTGTTGACCATCATCTCAGACACCTTTTCTTCTTCATCATCACTATTAGTTTGTACCTCTATCCCAGTGTCCGAACAACTAATGGAGCATTTTGTCTTGCAAAGTAAGTCCCTTCCCAGTAAGGATACTGGACTTGAGTAACATACTACAAACCTGTGTAGTCCATGGAAGTTACCAATCTCATCCTGCACTGGATCTGTGATTGGATTTGTCAACTGCCTTTTCTCCACTCCCACAACTTGAACTGTTCTGCCTGAAAGAGGTAAATTTGAAACCTCTGCACTTCTCACTGTAGAGTGTGTAGCTCCTGTGTCCAATAAAAATGAGACCTTGTAACCCATCACTTTTCCTTTCACAAAAGGTCCTCTCTGATCGCTGCAAGCATATACGGTCCTTCATCAGAACTGTCACTCATCCATTCTTCTTTTATTTCATCCTCACTATGAAATGGGAATTGGTGTGCTGTGTCATTACTTCTGTCTTGTCTCTGACCTGTGACCTGCTGAGTAAGCATCATCTGTTGCTGTTCCATTGTGGCTTGAGGTATCTGCATTTGCTTTCTAGGTACCATGGGAATCTGCTGCTGTATTGGTGGTAACTGTGTCCGTTGTGCACGCGGCACTTGCACCTGCTGCATGGGTTGGAAACTCTGCACTTGGCTCTGAACATTTGGAATAAATCCTCTCATTGTTGGGGCTTTCACAGTTTGAAATGTACTGACATCACCACCTTCCTGAACAACACCACCCTGCACCATCAACGGACACCCCCGCTTGCAGTGTCCCATGTTTCCACAAAATGACATGGTAGCATCTTTTTTCATTCCCTGCATGTCATTCTGAACTACCACAGTACCCAAATCCAGACCACGTGTCATGTCAATTCCACGACCTCTACCTCTCATCTGAGGCTGGAACATAATGGTTCTCTGCTAATGCGGCATCGGTTGTACTAAAGCTCCTTGCACTCCTGTCTGAGCTGCCTTTATTTGCAACACCATTGCTTTTTCTTTCAGCTTTTTCTGCTTCAGTTCAATCTCATCACTACAGTATTCTGCATACTGCAACACCTCATCAATCGGCTTCGCTTGCCAACAAATCAAATGACTCTTATTCATCTGTCCTACTTTTGGTCTCAACCCTTCGACGAACCTGAACACAAAATGAAACATGTCTTTCAGCTCAATTGCTTCCTTACCACTGTACTCTTTAAATGCATTAATGCCTTCAGCAATCTCTCATAGTAGGTATGTATTGACTCCTTAGTTTCTTGTACTGTTCTGTCAGTTCTTTGCCAATCAATATTTTTAGGAGAAATTCTCATCTTCAGGAACTCAATCACCTTATAGTAATCTTTCATCACCTCAGTGAGGGCGCACCTGTAACTCTGTCCTTTTCCGGTTCACTTGTCGGCCAATCAACTGCCCTCTTGCATTCGACCCACAAATCAGCCGGAACCACTATTTCCAACAATGTATTCAAGTCTTCCCACAGACATTTAGAGAGTTTCACAAACCTGTCTGTCTGCTTATACCACTCAACCGGTTTCTCTCTCAGTTTCGGGTAATCATTTGTAAATGACAATATATAAATTCTGTGCCATGGGACATGAACAAACTGCCCTCCTGGAATCTCTCTCATTGGAAGCATTTTTACTGGATTCTTTTCTTTCTGAACACCTTCAGACCCTTCTTGTGAATCTCGTTTCCACTTATCCTTCTTCTTTGCCCATCTACCTTCCCACTTCTACAATGCTCCCCAGATCTGTGCAATCTGCAACAATTCTTTTAAATGAGCCTTCATTCCTGCTGACCTCATGTGCTCAAAATCCTTTGCCTCGAAATCTAACCTGTAACTTTGTTTCAAATGTTTTGTTTTCTCAATCTTGATATGTTTCTCTGCCAGCTCTGCCAATTTATGATGTATCTTACTCACTTCCCTTGTAATCCTTGGACAAAAGTACCTCAGCTCTTCTTCTGTGTAGGATTCTAACCTGTTCACTCCCATCGTCCCCTCAACTAGCTCTGTTACTTCTGTAGCTAACTTTACACGATTTGTCTGCTCTTCACCTTTGGATGTATTTGGAGGTGTATTTAAACTGTCCAGCCATTCACTTAATTGCTGAGCTGTCAATCCCTGTAACAAAATATTACTTGCATTTGGCACTGGTACCTGTTGCCTCGCTGCACCTGGAGTTTGCGGCGTCAAACGTTTTAAACTCTGACTCGCACTCAGGCCATCTACTGCATTTGGAAGCGCTACAAGTGGACTAAGATCCATTAACGGTCTAGATCCATTAAAGGTCTGACCCATAAATGACACCATCTGCACATGATCACTCACTCCCCTCCTCACGAGGCTCTGTGACATTTCACTCTGATCTCCTGCACTTGCTTTCTTTTGTGCAAATAGAGGTACCGCTGGACCAACAGTAATCGGTAGCGATATCGCACCTGGGGCTGCCCTGACACTCGCACCTTGTGGAAAAGTTACCCCCATAGCCTGATTCATCACTGGTTGGGCATCTGACTGTGTCCCTGTTATCGGTGTAAACTTCGGCAGACCCTGTGGCTGTACCGGAGGCAATAACATTGGAGCCAGCTCAGTCTGAACTAGCATTGGCCTCGGGAGCACTTGCTCCGATGGCACCACTAAGTTCGAAATTGTCTCAAGAACTGGTACATCTGGATAAATTATCTGTATCAATGGTGGGTGCATCTGAGCTTGGACCATAGAAGTAGTCCCTGCATTAGGAATACTCTGAACTATCCCTTGTGCCTGTCCATTATCTGTCTGCACTGGTCCCACTGTCCCCAATGCTTGTGCTGGAGCAGTTGGGGCAGAACTAGTACTTGGACCCCCTGCATGGGTCGCATATGGCGGAGGTCGATCCCTCAACAACTGTGTAATAAGATCTTCAACATCTGAATCTTCATCTTCTACAGAGGGCTTTTTCTTTGTCCCTAAACTCTCATCACCCTTAGCAGTATCTTCTTTCTCTGACTCATCTTCTTCTGCAATTCAAGGAAATACTTTAATTCCCTGTAGTGTCTCTGTTCTCCACCTGTTCTGCTTCCAATACCACCTGGCTTCTGCCAAGGACTTTTCCACCTTCTTTATGCTCCTCTTGAATTTCAACTCTTTTTGCTGTCTGGCTACCAGCTCCCAAACCGCTAAAGCCTCAAACTGTGCTGATCTCAGTAATGGCTTTGTCTCATATAATGTCATTCGCAATTCGTCCAAAATTCTCAAATTAAACGTCCCATGCTCTAGAAACGCTAGAGCTCCCAATTTCTTTGTCATCTTGCATCACTGTTTCAACCAAAGACATGGTGCGACACCTCGCTCCTCCATTACAATATACGCCAGAGAATTCTCTGGTGGGGTTGGCTCCCCCACTGACGCCTTAATATAAGAATCACCCTTCATGGCACTTCTAAACGCTTTGAAAAACGTAATTTTGTCTATTTTATTTATTTCGATTCAATAATGAAATGACTTTTACTCCCAAGATTCCTTTCACCCGCTTACTCAACCAATTGCCTCTTGCGGACGGCTGCCAATCCGCTCGCGACTCTTCTTATTAACCAACCTATCCCAGTGTGGCACACTCTGACATCACACTCACACACTGTGGCTGACAAAGTCTTGCGGCTTGTCCTCCTAGACCTCAACTCACACAAAACGAATGTGAAATATTGTGAGCACTAACCAAAAACCAATAACCAAAAACAAATCAGCTGGTTTACTACACAAAGGTACACAATCGCTTCAGAGACCTTATGGATTTTCACTAATGGCCCTTTCGCACTTTTCCTCTTTCTCAGTCTCCCACATTCACAAGCAAAATTCGACCTGAAAATTTTACTCTCAACTGATCAATGGGTCTGTCCTGGTGCACATAGGACTCGCCAAATCTCAGTCGAAAATTCCTCTTACTCATTTAACTCACACACCGACTTGTTGACCATGCCTAATCAACCTGCTAAACCAGACAGATTACAACATATAACCAAGTGTCTCCTACACTTATCAATATACTCTGGAGCCTTAGACCACGCAGGGTCCGTGCATCACCAACAACCACGTGGACACTTTTTTAGCACAAAGCGCCACACACATATGAAGTTCGATGACTTCCCTACTCTCATACTGCGGCGTACGCACACTCCTACTAACCTCAACTGGAGTACTCAAGCTCCCTACTTTACCTTGCATGCATCACAATTCACCTGCGATTTGCTTAAGCCTCTGCAAGCGCTACCAACCACTTTCATACCATCACAAGAATGACGAGAACATACTTATCTTTATTAGCGGGATCCAGGATCTGGGAAAGTCATTTCAGGGCTTAAGGGGACATTATCTTTGCTACAATTGCGATTTCAGAAAAACAAAATTCAAACCTCATAAAAATACGAACAACTAACCCTAACTTAAACTACCACCATAACTAGTAATCACCACATAACTGGTTTTCCAAGGAAAGTAACCATCAAGCTGCTACCAAAAACGACTAGCGCGCCTGGTCCTTAGTAAGTAAACTTACAAGGGGACGTGTATAGGTCGATTAACCTTTTGGATCGCATGAAATATCCTAATCATGTAGTGATTACTGACATCAATAATCAGCATAACAAACCAACAATATTTAATTGACAACATCTAAAAACCATCTATTCATGAATAACCACATCTCGGTAAATAGTTAAACAATTTTATTTCCCTATTGGTTACAATACTAAATCATCTGTTAGATCAAACTTTGTTCAATCAGCTCAATTATTAGTTCATTAATGAAACGTCAATGACAAAATCAAATCAGAACTTGAGGAAAACATATGCTTGAATGCCTCTACATAAGCCAATAAAAGATTTCTAGCATCAATAACAGAGTTCAGCAGATAGCTCGTCAGTCATTTATCACTGTCAATGTCACCCCTAAGAAACCTACCTAACCAAGATTAGCATTAGCATGTGGGGCTTCATGCAAAACAATTTAGGAAAACATGCATTTGGAAAACATCTTTCTAAGTGAGAATCTATAAACAGCGCAGTTGGTACCTAGAAGAAAATGCACAAGTTAGTCAGTCACATTTTCGTAGCTACCTATCCACAGAATGGATCAGCAACAAAGTCAGTCTTCGTCTTCAGGTCATCAATCGATCAGCTATGCATCAGGCTCTCAAGAGTATGAGCCCAATGACAGAATCTCGAACAGCATCTCCTGACGTCATCAATGTCTCACTCCTATTCTCCCGCATCTAAAGTTTAGCCCCTTGTCATGACTTTTTATTAGGGTCTCCCAGTCCATCCCCCTAATTCCCAATGGGTCAGTCAGTCAGCAGATATGACTTTAACCTATAGTATTTGTTTACCAAATCTATAAATTTTAATATTAGTCCTTTCACAAGACGTGGATTGGTCCACTATACTATGTCCTCATCATCCAGCTCATCGGGTATCTAAATTGTTGCATGTTCCTCTTCAGTCAGTGCTTCCACTGTTCAAGTCCTGGGAAAGTACATTTAGCCTACTTTACACATAATTGTATTAAATTGTCTTCATCATCTCCTGTCTGCCGGTACATTGCAGAAAATTCTAGCTAAGCAACTTTAACATCGGGCAGTTCAGGGTCGAGTCATACATTTGCTTCTCTACAGCGCGTTAGTGATTCAGCCTATCTTGTGAAGCCTGGAAAAAGGATAGACCTTGCAAGCGCCTCTGGTCCTTAGTAAGTCAACTTTCAAGGGGACGCGTATAGGCTGATGAACCTTTTGAATTGCATGGAGTATCCTAGTCATGCAGTGACCATTGGACCAATAATCAACATCAATGACCAAGTAACATCTTATACGAAAACAGCTCAAGACCATCTACTCATGAATAACCACAACTCAGAAGGTAGTTATCAGTTTTTATTTCCCTATTGATTACAACTCTAAAGCATCTGTTAGGTAAATCTTTATTCAAAACCACTTCTTTCTTAATTCATTAATAGAAACATCATCGCTGAAAGAAACGTATACGACAATGCAATTTCATAAACTAAGAATACCAGCATTAATAACAAGGTTCAGCAAAATAAGTTTGTCAGTCATTTGTCACTGTCAACGTCACCCTTAATAGCCTGCCTAACCAAGATTAGCATCAGCATGTGGGACTTCATGTGAAAAAGTTTTAGAGAAAACATTAATTTGGAAAAATCTAAGTAATAATATCTATAATCAGCACAGTTGGTACCTACAAGAAAAGGCATAAAAATTGTCAGTCACATTTTCATATCTACCTATCCAGGATGGATCCGCAACAAGTCAGTCTTCGTCTTCAGGTCATCAATTAGTCAGCTACGGATCAGGCTCACAGAGTATGAGCCCAATATCAGCACCTCGGACAGCATCTCCTGACGTCATCAATTTCCCCTCGCAACTCTGCACCATCATCTGCAATTTTAGCCCCTTGTCATGACTTTTGTTTAGGGTCTCCCAGTCCATTCCCCCTAATTCCTAATTGGTCAGTCAGTCAGCAGATATAACTTTAACCTATAGTATTTGTTTACAGAATCTACTAATTTTCATATGAGTTTGTTCACAAGATGTGGATTGGTTCTCCAGGCGGTGTTCTCATCATCCGGCTCTTCAGGTATCGAAACTGTTGCATGGTCTTTTTCAGTCAGTGGCTCCATTTTTCAAGTCCTGGGAAAGTACATTTAACCTACTCTAAACATAATTGTATCAAATTGTCTTTATCATCTCCTGTCCGCCTGTACATTGCAGAAAATTCTAGCTAAGTCACTTTAACATCGCGCGGGTCATGGTCAATGCATGCCTCTAGTTCTTTGGAAAGTGCTCAGTGATTTCAGCTCTCCATGTGTGTGAGGCCCAGGAAAACTAGGCCTTTAGTTTGGCTAACTTAACACTAAAAATTAATGCAAAACATAGGTTATACAACTCATTATGACATATTATTACATTTTTCTCGTATATTTTCATTAGTTCATACAGTTTGTCATATTAGTACACATGGTGATCACACCTGAGGGCACATTTTCAAACGTGCACATTATTTTTCTCTATGATTAATTTCTCTACGCATTTCTCATTAGTAAACACACATATCATTAACAATTTTCTTAATTAGCATATCTGCTTCAACAGTCCCTCCTCTCATGACTAAATATGTCATCACACCTTTCTTTACCAATACTTTTACAATTCAGTTTCTGATGTACTTTGTCTTCTTCTTGAATTATCTCTATAGATTCTTCCCCGGTGTTGTTCTTCCCTCCTCTGATCATTTTTAGACCTTTTTAATTTTATCTTTTGCCATAATTTGTATGTACCCCATAATCCTAATATACAAGCAATCACAATTAATATTACCTGTACAATTTTCCATAATACCCCATTCCAAATTTGACTAAACCAATTGCCTACTGAAGCAAATCCATTTCCAACTTTTTCCTAGTTGGTTCATTCAATTCCTTCAAATCCTTACTTGAATTAGTTAAGTTAGTAAGTCTATTATCTCCTTATCACTATTGGGTATGTAAGAACAATGCCTAGCACTAATCATCCTACAGACTCCGCCGTCTTTCGCTAAAAGTATGTCTAAAGCAAGCCTATTTTGATGCATCATAGCTCTATCCGCAGCTAATTCAGTATCTAACAGGAGTATTGCCCCTGTAAAATTTGTCAGAATGTTATCCACAATAGTAGACAACTTTTGTATCTTAATTGCATTCAAAATAACTCCCACAGAAAGAATTACTGCACCAAAAATATCTCCCACAATTGCAGAAGAGGTTTCCCTCCTCTGTCACTCATGATGTAATTTAGTCACTTTTGGAAGCTTCTTTAAATCATCTATCTGATAAATTTTAGGGACTACTATCCCCAAATAACATATCCCATACCATCCTCTAGGAAGACGGTAATAGCTAATAAGCATTAAGCCCACAAATATAGTGGATCCCAGGAATTGCACGGTCGTGACCATTCAACATAAAAGTCCATTTACTCTGAAACAAAAACACATGCCTACATTCACTTGTTCCCACAAATAAAGTGTCAGTACGTGATCTTGGCCTATATATACAAATATTCCCTACATGTAATGCATCTAAAGCTAATTTCACTTGCGTTTTAATAGCAGTGTAAGCATAATCAATCTTATAAGTTCTCTTCTCTAATCCTTTCTCTAACTTCTCCTTCAATGCCTTTCTCTTGTCATCAGTATGGTCTATAAAGCTCTTTTCTAACGGGGTAAGTAAGCATGTTAGGTTATTTTTAGGAGCGTATGCGGTACCAATCGTTAATGTCGGTTCAAAGAAGCCTCTAGCTAATACTATATCATGCTCTTTAGCTACTTTACTCAGATATCTAATAATAGGAACAAAAGAAAACACAAGGTCGTAGTTTGAATACAAATACTGAATATACCTCTTGGTTATAGAATCTTGTTAGCAGCAGACTACAGCTTATGCCATAAATTAGAGGCACACTATGGTACATAACCCCTTCTTCCACAGAGGAAGGAATTTGCGTACACACAAGACAATTCCTTGCATACATCGTCTCAACATACTCACTCAACAAATGATAGAATACATTAGAAGAACGCTCTCCTTGAGCATTAGTATAGTCATGCAAGTATTTTTCATCTAACTTAAACCTTTCTAAAGCAGTTAGTGTAGTAGTCTCAGGAACAGAAGCAATAGTAGCCTCCTTCATTTCATGAACAGACATTCCCACGATCATTATTATAAACATTATTCCACACATAATTGCCAATCCAACACTCAAATACCTACAATATCTAATATTCCTAATGCAGTTATCTAATTCAACCATGATCTGTAAAGAATCAGAAAGTAGAAATAACTCTTAGATAAAGTGCAACAGAAGAATTTAAAAAAATTAAAATGAAGGAAAAATATTTATTTCTCACAGTTCAGTTTCACACGTAGGAACCCTTTCTCCTTTGTCAAAAATCACTTAGCAGCTTGTCACGTCTGGGTTTTCAATTGTCACATCAAGTTATCAATGCCTTTTCCCGTTTTATTTTTAGCAGTCTCTCTTTTTCAGGTTTCTTCAGATTAGCTCAACAACTCAGTTTATTAATCACCTTTAGGTTGCATCAAAGTACTGATTCGGAACTTCTCTATCAAAGCAAAAGGACATAAACTCATTTTGCCATTCACTTGTTGCGCCATATGCCCACTCAGGACCTGCGTATCTTCTACTTGCTACTCTCTTCCTTTTCAACCTTCGTTCACCACCTAATTCTCCTTCACTCAGTTCTTCCTTCCTTGTAGTATCCATTTCTTCCTCTATCATTTCATTTATGACAAATTCGTTCCTCCTCCCAATTTGCGATTCAGGCCAATTATCTCTTTTTCTCGTTTCTTCTGTTAATATTCTTCTCAGGATTGGACTCTTTTCCTTTTCTTTCTCAATGGTGTTTTCTCTTGATGGACCTGCTATGGGTTCATGAGGAGTCGGATCACCTTGACTTTGATCCGTCTCAACTCTTTCCCCCTCTTGATCCAGCACTTGCTCTATTTGCTTTTCAGCACTGTCTGCTTCTGGGAGAACCCCTGCTGTGCTCGGTTCTCCTCGTGTATCAGTTAAATTAGGCTCTTCCTCACCCTCCTGTAATTCTTCACACTCGTCTCTCACAGGGGTGATTGACCCATCCTCCACAAGCTCAGGTTCAACTTGCTCTTGTTCCGGCTCAGGTATAGCCACTTGTTTCGCTGTTGTTGGTGCTCTCAACAATACTTCTTCATGATCTTGCAGACTCACCACTCTCTTTGTATGGCTTGCATGTATCCAGTTCGGCAGTCCTACACACTTTACAGCAGTTGTAGTTGTTAGCACCACCTGGTATGGACCTTTCCAACGCGGTTCAAAACAAGTTTTGCAAACGTGCTTTTTTATGACGACCCAATCTCCAGCTCTCAGATTGTGACCTGGGTCATGGATGCGATCAGCAAATCATAAATGTACTGCACCAGAGTCGATTGGTATGGCAATTCTAATGACTCCCGGTTCTTTTTCAGGATCTGATTAAACAATGATGGTGACTCCATATACCCTTGGGGAAGCCTGCACCAGCTGTAGACTCTGTCTAGGAATTTGAAACTGAATAAAAACTGACTATCCTCATGAAGAGGCACTGGAAAAGAAGGCTTGTGACAAGTCAACAACGGTGAACCATTCTGCATCACACGGAACCTGAAACATAATCACTGCTGGGTTTGGCATTATAGGGCAACATTTTACCACAATCTTGTTTATTTTCCTCAAGTCCTGCACAATTCGAACTTTCCCACAAGGCTTTTTCAGACCCATTATTGATGAATTACATGGGCTGCTCAATACCTCTTTCAGAACTCCTTGCTTTACAAAATCCGCAATTATTTGCGATACTTGGATAAGGACATCTTGTGCCATGTGGTACTGCGGCACCTGGGGAAACACTGCATTCGGCTTCACTTGTACTTTAACTGGTTCCACTCCTTTTATCAGTCCCACTTCCTTTCCTGTTAAGTCCCACACTTTCTCTATCACTGTTCCTTGTAACTCAGCTGGTAAGTCAGTCACTGTAAGCATCGGGAATAAGGTTATCAAAGGGTAATCTTAATTTGCGTTTTCCGTCTCTAATTCTGAAAACTGACCGTCCTCGCCTTCATCATCAGTTTGCCTGCACCTCAATTCCATCATTGGAACAGGTAATCGAGCATTTCGGTTTGCACAGTAAGTCTCTTCCCGGGAGGGACACGGGACTTGAATCGCAGACTACAAACTTATGCAGTCCCTGAAAGTTGCCAATCTCAACTTGCACCGGATCTGTGATCGGATTTGTCAAATACTGGTTTGCTACTCCTACCACTCTTATGATAAGCCCTGAAAGTGGCAATTTCGGAACTTCTGCAGTTCTGACTGTAGAGCGTGTAGCTCTGGTGTCAACCAAGAAGGAAACCTTGTAACTCATTACCTTTCCCTCTACATAGGGTCCCCTCTGATCTACTTCTAGGGACGCTGCAAGCCTGCACTCCTCACTGTCTGAACTGTCATCCGACCATTCCTCATTCATTCCATCTTCACCACGCAATGGGAATTGCTGTACTGTATTATTTTGGCTCACTACTTGACCTGTGACCTGCTGAGGAAGCATCACCTGTCGCTGTCCCATTGGAGCTAATGGTAATTGCATTTGCTGTCTAGGTACCATGGGAACATGCTGTTGTACTTGCTGCATTTGCGCTGGTTGAATACGCGGCATTTGCATTTGCTGCATGGGCTGTAGCCCCTGCATCTGAACCATGTTATTTTGGAAGTTCTGATTTTGACTTCTCAATTTTGGACCTCTCCCATTTTGAAATGTACCGACATTTGTGCTTTGTTGAACAACACCATCATGCACCGCATTCGGGCATTCCCGCTTCCAATGCCCCATGCCCCTGCACGTGTGACATGGTGACATATTTTTCATCCCTTGTATGTCATTTTGAATTACAACAGTGTTCAAGTATGAACCGCAACTTACAAAACCTCGACCTCTCGGTTGCACCTCAACACACCATTCCCTTGCGGTTGCTGCTGTATCATCTGCTGGATTCCATTTCCCTGCATACCTGCCTGTGCTGCCCTTATCTGCATCACCATCACTTTCTCCTTCAGTTTTCTCTGCTTCAGCTCAATCTCATCACCACAGTATTTCGTATACTGCAACACCTCATCAATCGGCTTCGCTTGCCAACAAATTAAATGATTCTTAATCATCTGGCTAACCTCTGGTCTCAGCCCTTCAACAAATCTGAACACAAGATGGTTCTTCTCTTTCGGCTCAACAGTCTCAGTACCACTGTAATGTTTGAACGCTTTCAACAACCTCTCATAGTAAGCATGGATCGATTCTTTAACCTCCTGTGAGGTCCGGTCGATTTTCTGCCAATCTGTCACTTTCGGCGACACTTTCTGCTTCAAAAACTCAATCACTTTATGATAGTACTTCATCACCTCCTCAGAGGGTGCTCGCCTTATCCCTTGCCGGCTCCTGTGTCGACCAGTCTACACCTCTCTTGCACTCAAGCCATAAGTCGGGCAGAACAATGATCTCAAACAAGGTATTTAAGTCTTCCCAGAGACACTTTGCAAGCTTTACAAACCTATCTGTCTGCTGATACCACTCTATCGGCTTCTCCCTCAACCTGGGATAATCATTTGTGAATGACAGAATGTCTCCCCTAGTCCACGGTACATGGATCAGAACCCTACCAGCTGTTTCTCTCATCGGCAACATCTTTACTGATCCTGTATCTGGTAAAGCTTTAGCTTGACTTGATCCCGGACTGTCACTTTTCTCCTTATCTCTTTTCTTTGCCCATCTGCCTTCCCACTTTTCTAAGGCTCCCCAGATCTGAGCACTTTGCAGTATTTCCTTTAAATGTGCTTTCATTCCGGCAGACCTAATGTGCTCGAAGTCCTTTGAGTCAAAGTCTAATCTGTAGCTTCTTTTCAAATGTTTAGTATTCTCAATATCGATATTGTATTTGTCTGCCAGGTTCGCCAACCTCTGATGTGCCTTACCTACTTCTTTAGTGATTTTAGGGCACAGATACCTCAATTCTGCTTCGGTGTATGACTCTAATCTGTTCACCCCCATTGTTCCTTCCACTAATTCAGCAGCTTCCACTCCCGGTCTCACAAAGTTCAGGTATTCATCCTTCTCAGACCTTTCTAACTTCTCTACAGCTGCTGCGGTCTTTGGAGTGTAAGTCTTTTCTAACTACTCATTCACTTGTTGCACCGTAAAACCTTGCAGTGAAATATTCCCTGCATGCATCATTGGCGACTGTGAAGCATTTGTACTTATTGACTGTGGTGTTAGCACACCTAGCCCTGCCTGTCTCATTGCCTCCAAAGGTGTTTCAACCGGACCAAGGTCTAACAAAGACCTCGGTCTTTCAACTGATTGCTCTCCCGGGGCCAATATCTGGGGAGTTCCTATGGACCCTCCTCTTGCATCTTGGGTCATTACTCTCTGATCACACATACCAGGCTTACCTGGCGCATACAATGGCACCGGTGGACCAACAGTAATTGGTAACGATGTGGCAGCTGGTGTCTGACCTGGTCCTGGACTCTGCGGAGCAGTAACTCCCAGAGCTTGACCCACTGAGGCTGGGGCAGGTACTAATGGAGGTCCTGCTGCTGGATTATACCCTGGTATCAGCTGTTGCTGCGGCTGGGGCAGCAATTGTGGAGTTGGCTCAATCTGTACTAACCTTGATTTTGTATATATCGGGTCAGGCGGCACTATCAGATTTATAGTAGTCTCTAGTACTGGGATGTCTGGATAGATTCTCTGTATCTGCGGTGGAGGTTGCAACTGTATCTTCATGTCTACCGCAGTGGGTACACTGTCACCATTCTGTATCAAACCCGTATCACTAGTCTGTACTGTATCAGTAACTCCCTTCTCCTGCGTCTGGTCCCAGGACCCGCACTGGAGCTCGGAACATTTCCGTCTACTGCATAAGGTGGCGGGCGATCATGCAATAACTGATTAAGAAACTCCTCATCGTCTGAGTCATCTTCTTCTATCCAAGACCTCTTAGTCTCTTTAGGCTTATTAGAGTCCTTGTCTGTCTTACAGGTGGCTTTCTTCCCCTGCGTCTCGTCTCCCTGTGCTATTGCTGGGAACAATTTGAGTCCGTCAACTATTCCCCGTCTCCACATTTTGCTCTCTTTGTCCCATCTAGCCTCAGCTAAAGTCTTTTCTGCCCTTCTCATTCTCCTCTCGAATTTCTGTTGTCTCTGTTTAATAGCCATTAAATCCCAGACTGCTAAAGCCTCATACTGAGCTGGCCTTGGAGGTGGATTTTGTACACTTAACATCCACCTCAAGTTCTCTAAAATTCTCGTATTGAACGTTCCGTGCTCCGGAAACGCCAAACATCCCTCTTTTTCTGTCAATTTGCGCCACTGTTTCATCCATAAGCAAGGCGCTACGCCCTTTTCTTCCATGACTATATAAACTGGAGTACCCTAGGCGGTGTAGGCTCCCCTTCACTCGCCATAATGTATGCGTCTCCTTTCAGAGCACTCCTAAAAGCTTTGATAAAATTCATCTTTGCGTCATTTCTTTTGTTTGTATTTAATCAGAAAGTGACTTTAATTCCCAGGACACTCTTCACCCACCTTTCTCAACCTATTGCCTCTCACGGACGGCAGCCAATCCGTGCGCGACCCCTCTCGGCAACTGACCTATCTCAGCGAGGCACCACTGACGTCACACTCACACACTGCAGCTGACAAAGTCTTGCGGCTCGTCCGCCCCTCACTAGATTCACACCAAACAAATGCAAAACTACTGAGAGCTCTTTTAACAACAACAACAACTCAAATTTGCCGGTTTACTACAGGAAGGGTAACACAGTCGCTTCAGAACTTTACAGAGATTTCACTTGAAGCCTCTGCCGCTACTCTCTCCTTCTCAGTTCCTGCACCCGTAAGCAGAATTCGACCCGCAAATCCTACTCTCGACTTGTCAATGGTTTGCTCTAGTGCACTTTAGAACTTGCCAAATCTCCATCGAAAGTTTCACACATACAATTTGACTCAAACTCGACTTGTCAACCACGCTGGATTGACCTAATTAAACCGCACAAATTACAACATAAACCCAAGTGTCTCCTACACTTATCAATATACTCCGGAGTCTTAGACCACGACGGGTCGGTACATTAACAACCAACCATGTGGGTAATTTTTTTGCACAAAGCGCCACACTCATATGAAGTACACTGACTTTCCTACTCTCATACTGCGGAGTACGCCCACTCCTACTAAAACAACATTACCTGGCCTTAATACACACAAACTTCACAAATCACCTGCAAAATGCATAAGCTGAGCAAGCGCAAATCCTACACCACACATGCTAAAACGCCGAGAACATCCCCAACTCACTTACTTACGCCGAGATCCCAGGAAAGTCATGGTGAATTTAGAAACACATCATACCTCCAATTTGCATTATCTCAGAAAAACAATTTAAACAATAATTTTCCGTCCTAGGGCCCCAAAGGCCCAAACTGTCGCTCTGCTACCAGAACTGTTAACGCGTCCCTTATTGATAATTTATTACACATCAGGACTCGTTTTAGGTTAATGAATCTTTTGACCCAGTTGAGAGACACCCTTAGGACGAGATAGCTAATCAATATGTCAATCAATACGTCTATAATGTCATCAATATCTATCACAACAATACATTTCACTTTAGTCAAAGTCATTAATCAATTCAAACACTACCATGATCTTGCAGTCATGAATAACCACACCAGTTTAGTAGAATTTTATGAGTTTTATTCCCTAGTGGTTACAATTCTAAAAGCAGATGCGTTAATCTCAAAACCAAGAAACATAATAGCATAGTCACGATATAGCAACTTTGGTAATATTTCATTAAGGCGAGAATCACAAACATCAGACCATAACACGGCGTAAACATAGATCAATTTAGCAGAGTGTCAATAACGCGTCAGTTCAACAAAGCATAGATTCAGTTGTTTGTCTATTTGCGTCAGTTTAGTGAACACCTGTCCTAACCACTAATTAGCATTGGCATGTTGGGCTTCATGCAAAATAATTTGGAACACCAATTTGGAAAAAATCTATCTATGGTCTCTGTCAAAAGTAAGCAGTTGGTACCTAGAAAGGAAAAGCAAACAGACAAATCACAAATGCATTGTCATAATTACCCTACAAGGTTTAGGTTACCGCACAGGTTCAGGCTTCATCTTCAGGACATCAGTCAAATCGCTATCAGTCAGAACTCAGCTCCGGGGAAAAGGGGCACTTCCCTTATAAGGAGGTAAAGTGCAATATGGGCAATCTAAGGAAAAGGATGGTTTAAGTAAACCAAAGTAAGTCACCAGACAGAGTGACAAAGCTTCTGGATAAAATCAATAGCATTCCCTACCTAATTCTAAATGGCTCCCCGTGTAATGGTTTTTATCCCTTTTTCGGAGTACATTCCCTTAAAATTCTATTGGACATTTGTTACACCCCAGTATCTTTATCCTATTAGAAAACAGATTATGTCATTAATCTTTCACCCCATATTATTTTACAAGCTTTTCATTGGTCCTCATGTTTAATGTCTTCAGAGGTAGCACGTCCGGTATGATTTCATCTTTTTTGTAATTCTTTGCACATCTTTTGGTCAGTAGCTCCATTGTTTTCACCGGTTTGAACGACCATGTACATTACATTAATCTACACTGTTGCATTTTGTCTAATATCATTCTACAAGCAATGAGGAATTCATGGGAACGGATCTACTATGGTTACATTGAAGAAAACAAGGGGTCATGTCCTTTTGGGAGTCAGCACACTGCAAGATAGGAAAAATACATTTAATATGAGAGTCAAGCAGCTAAGCTTCGGTTCATGCTCACTTAAGGCCTACAAGGATTTCAGCACAAATTCAATAACGCAATCATTAATAATTAGTATAAAACTTATTCAGTATAACATTTTATAACCATTTTAGTCATCATCATTAGTCCACTTATACATTGGAGGCCACTCCCCGTGGTCACATTTCAAGTGCATGTTTAAGCAAAATTCACTACTTCTGTTTCTATGCGGCATTATCACATATTAATTCATAAAAATTGCATGTTAATATAGATTATATAAGCTACGCTCTCTCAAGGGGAAGGGCTTCCCCTTCCATCCCTGCTTGGGGGGGGGTGGGACGGAAGCCCACCCTCTGAGCTCAGTGGTTGGTTACGTCCTCGCCACATGAGCACTGTGCCGTGACCCGAAACCTTTACATCCGCGGCACAGAAGCGGTTAAGTACTTACCTTTGTGTATGAAGCAGCAAAGAAAGAGAACGGATTTAGTGGATTAGTACATATATATGGGAGTGTAGACCCTGATTGGGGGGTGATGTCGAGGCTGTGGTTTCATGGGAAATGTAGTTGGAATTTTTATTGGCTGCTCTGTGTTTACAGTACAAGAAAGAAGCATAATCAGAAGCCTCCGGTCCTGACATAGAATCTGTTTTCGATTAGGGGAGGAGGCTTCCTCAAAAACAGCTGAACTTCTCGGTGCTGTTGCAGCTGGTATCTCTGCCAGAGCATGTAATCGCCCACGTGACCATCCTGTCTTGCCTTGCACGTTTTACCTATGCGTGTTTTCTAGTACTTTAATTATGCAGATCAAAATTTATTTGGATGTCGCCATTGTGCAACTAAACATGTTTGAAATTTGTAAAATACCGACTTTTTTATTACACAGTCCTAACAAGCGTGCTTATGCATAGTGGGAATTAAAGCAATTTGTTTCAATGAGCAAGGGACTAAACACGTGAAAACAATTGTTTGGAAGGAGGACGCCAGCGTTTGAATAATGTGACTATGAAACCTTAACCACGAACAACAATCTTGTACACAATCCCACTTTCGGTATTCTGTCCATTTGTCTCTCACAGCAGCTAGCACCTCCGTGCTTTAGTCTCACGAGGGTCGTAAAACAAATTTCCCTTCGTCACCTATAAACACCCGGAGATGCTCGAACACTTTAGTCCAAGTCGAGCGATCTCGCGAGATCAACTGTGCCAGCTCTGCAGGTCCTTTTACTTTGAAGTGTGATGTAACGGAGTCCGGCCGGGCGTTCGCTGATTGGCAAATGGACCTCCTATGAATGGAAAGACTTCACCACAAATAACAAATGAGCGGCCACACCCCGCCGCGCCCCGCCCCGCGTTAAAGTGTCAAGTTTACATAGTGTATCCTGTTCAGGCAGCAGTAAATCGAAGGAAAGGTTATAGTCAGTGGTAGCAGCATGTCCTCCAGGTAAGCTGCAATTTGACGTGTCCTTGTTATTCAGTCTTTCTCAAGAGTTGCAAGGGCGGTTGTCTGATAGGTTTCTTTATGGAGCTTGAACACTGATGCACGCACACAGCTGTTGTGTGTAGCCGTGGGCTATAAGGAAGCGGATGCCATGCTTTCTTAACTCTTAAGACGGGCACGCGCTGAGTGAGCGTTGTGCGTGGGTAGATTCAGTGCAGCCAGTTTCTCCATATTCCCCGTAACTGCGCGTTGTGTGGCGGGCCAGGGTCTGCTGATGGCGGTGGTGATGGAGCTGCCGTCTTCTATGGACACATTCCTTTTAGTAGGGACTAACGTGCCACAACATGTATTAGCAGTAATTCCTCTCCCATGGTGATCTCCACAACTAGCGCAGACATTTTCCACGTTCGTACTCTAAGTCCTCAGTTATCAGGGTCAGGAGCCGCCTAGAGACTTCAACATAACTTGAACCAAGCTTTACAGAATCTGTAGCTCAGTAAGATCCCTTTCACTGTGTTTCATATCCCTGCGCAGATGGCCTTATCGGTGTGTGCTGCACGCCAGTGACCCACACTTCCGTTACACAACCTCGTCTGGGTTTTATAATTCAGGTTTGGCCCAATAGGGGGAGGAGGGTACTTTTTTGCACACCATCGACTAATCGTGCTCGAACGTCCCGGGCATTTGAAGAGCGAGAGCATACCCAATAACTTTATTTGCTTATTTTATGTTGACAAATATACACCCGATAAAATAATCTCTTCAAGAACCCCACGTTTTGTTGCTATGAGGGAGTTTAGTGACATATGTTTGTCGTGTGAACTATAATGATAATGTCTATATGGCTGCTTTATAATACATTGACGATGCATGCGTGCTGTATTTGTTTGTAGTGTCTTTTCTGTGACCAGATTGCTTCTGCTCCGAGACCCAGTTTTGTCATTAATTAAGACACAAGCACTGGCAAAGTCAATCAGTCGCACCTCTACAAGAGCTATTGGCTTTGGCAATATGTTTTGCCATGTACACCAGTGCGGCTGCTGTTCGGCGTCGAGTGTCCGACTGGAGTAGGGGAGTAAAGTGTCCTAGGGTGGATTTGTTGGAACGTCGCAGAGTGGAGTTGAGTAGAGGTGGGTATAGTTAAGTGGTTCAATGATGAAGTGAGTGGAATAGAGTGGAGTGGATTGAGATAGTGGAATGGATTAAGGTTGTGACGTGGATTGGAGTAGGGTTGACTGAAATTGGCTGAAGACGATGGGATTGGGGTGGATTAGATTAGATGGGACTGGGGTGAGATGGCTTGACTGGATTGGAGTGGGGTGAATTATGAATGGGTGGATTGGATTGGGGTGAGGTGGATTAGAGTGGGGCAGATTGTTTTCGATTTGAGTAGGTTGTTTGGGATTGGCGTGGGGCAAACTGGAGTGCAGCAGATTGTTTTGGATTTGAGTAGTCCAGATTGGAGTGGGGCACATTTTGTTAGAGTGGATTGGTATAGGGCAGATTGTATTAGGGTGAATGGGAGTGGAGTGAACTGGATTAGGTGGGAGTGTGGTGAATTGGAATGGGGTGAGGTGGACTGGATTTATTGGAGTGGGGTGGATTGGAGTGGAGTAGATTGTTGCAGATGGGAGGGTGGCGGATTGGAGTGGGGCAGGCTGTTTTGGATTACAGTGGGGCACCTTGTTTTAATTTGGAGTGCAGCAGATTTCAGTGTGGCAGTTTGTTTTGGATTGGAGTGGGGCAGTTTGGAGTATGGTAGTGATTAGAGTGGGGCAGATTAGATTGGAGTGGTGGGGGTGGCTTGGATTGGATTAGGGTGAGTGGTTTGAATTGGAGGGGATGGATTGGAGTGGGTGGTTTGGAGTGTACTGCACGATTATGCGTTAAATCATCATTTCTGAAATTGCATATAATAAAGAAACAATGTCACTTGAACAAGTTGTTATCTTTTGAGAAGAGCACACACGAGCAAAAACAAGAGTGAAAAGTGAGAAAAGACAACTTGGCAAAATAAAAGAAAGTTAGCTTAAAAAAGATATTCTTTGCAATTTTGTTTGTATTGCTGGACATGTTTTGCTAGTCACAAGCCTTCTGTTTTCAAAGTACTAGAAATTAAAAAGAACAAAATAGTATCTCAATCATGTTGGGAGCAGTGGACATGCGCTAATTAAGTTGAATCACGTCAGAAGCAGCAGACGGTCATTAATTAAGTTGAATGATAATGATGCCAGGCCTTTCTTGAATTACGAGGCTGTAAATAAGAGTGCCACACAAACCATCAAATGGTGAGCAATAGGCAGGCTCCAAACCCTTAACTGCACACAACATAGTTTCGCAAACAAGACGCACGCGCTAGTGCATGCACTCACAGGGTTGACCCTAAAAAGGTGGCAGAGAGAAATAGAGTGACGTATCCATTCTCACACAACTTACTCAAATGGGAACGCAGGGATTTCAGCCTGGCTTTTCCCAGTTAGTCTGTACTTTGGACACTGGCTTCATAGTTCCTCTCGACTTTCACATATATGAACGTCCTTTGCTTTGTGCATTCCCAGACCGTCATATGTGTCTAGAAGTAAGTTTTTAAACTGTGTTCCAAATGGATATGAAGCTCTCATGTTTTCCGAAGACTGACTAAACCGACATATGGTATGTAGATGCATTGAATATAATAAAATCTTTGTGCAGAAGTGATGCTTTGAAGTTCTACTAGTGTTTGTAAGAAATGTAGAGTACACGTCAGTAATAATTGTAAATTAAATCTTTATACTGAAATTATCGACATAGATTTTTAAAAGCGGAAACAATTTCAGCTAGCTATGTGGGGCAGAATACAAACTATCAAAAGGGTAATGCCCCCTAGATTCAATTAGGTGTTTGACATGCTACTTCTCACTGTCCCACATGAGCAACTACAATTAATTGATCGCACTATCAAAACCAAAAACAACTGGCATCAAATTGTGCATTTGTGAGCATGAATCTTTTTTTCTTTTTTAGTAATTACACGAAAACCCAGTTATAGGCATTTTTAAAGGAAAACTCAGAAATACAGGGAAACAGACAGTGGGACAAACAAGGGATGCAAAAGAACCTACATTGACTCGGATAACAACACAAGAAGTTAGAGGCAGTGGAAATAGGAGACATGATGTGGAATCAAGACTAGACTGTGTTAGTATCCAACAATGTCGACGTTAGGCAGTTTTTATGGAGATATCCTAAGGGGGAAAAAAAAACTTTATTGCTTATCTTTAGTCCTATCTTAATGAGTGATACAGTTGTCATGATACATTTTTTAATTAATTCACTTGTTTTATAAGTGGTGCTGTAATATACATGCAATAAACATTTACAGATTATCCTATAATACAAGGGATTCTGCAATTCCTGTATAAACATAGACCTCTAATTTCTCTATTATCGGTGCCCAGTGACGCGCTCAGGCGCCAATTATAAAGAAAAGAAGTCGGAACTCAAGTGTAATAAGTATTTGCAGTCGTGTTCTGATGTCACAATGCCTGCTGCCATGAGCCGAAGTGAGAGGCAGGTCAGGTCACGGAGCAGCTGTTTAAAGCAAGGAAAATTAAACTTTGCTTTTATTTCTTCTGCTTTGTTATCCTAGCCTACAGTGACTAGTAAAAAGAACATTATTTTTCGAATTCCTTAGATAATTGTAGAAAAGTAAGAATGTTTCTGGACGTTGTAGGTTTCTGCATCTTTTTTTAATGACTTGTGTTGAAATATTTTTAATATCTTTTTGCAAAAAATATTTAACAGGCTTTTGAAGTGTTTGATTTTGCACAGCGGTTCTATTTTTATTCTTCATGTTTGCAAACATACTCTTTCTTTCTGAAGGAGCTATACACCAAGTTTATAAGTGGTTTGTAGGAAAGGGGATGGTGTGACCATGTATTATATATAGAATAAAGTACCCCCTGCTGTACATAAGGCTATTGCAAGTCACCTTGCAGTTCCATAGCCTCATAAAGAAATTTGCCCTTTGGCCTCCTTCCTCTCTGCGGTTATGGAACTTCTCGGTTACTTGCAGTATACTCATAGTGTATGGCAGGGGGTCCTTTATCTCTTGCATAATAGATGCTCTCCTTTCACAAAAATCTTGGCAAGAGTCAGGGCAATCTGAATGTATTTGGGACCACAGTGATGAGAAACATCCCCCTTTTTCTTAGCACATTTTGCACCTTCTGTTTAGTTTAATTCTACATAAGGCTGTTTTCCTTTATTTGCTGGATATGACTGGTTCCATTGTAAGGGAGTTACATTTATATAGCGTTTTAGTACGCACAACAAGGCATTGGAGCACTTTACCCTCAGCAGCACTCTGGGGTGTTGTGCCTAGAGCGATATTCTCTTACAGCACTCTGCAGCCCCACCAAATATAAAACGCAGTCTTTGTGTCTGTAGGCTTCGTGTACATCATCATATCAAAGCGAGGGTAGGCACGGTGTATGACATACAATGTAATGTGAGCCCCGTCTATGTCTACTCAGCACCAAGGCTGTGACTGTCTGCACTGTTGTATCCATTGTGGAAAACACATTAATATCCTGCTGTTGAATGTCTGTGAAATATACCATATCTGTGACAACCAACTAAGTCTAGAATCATGAGTTATATTCAAATTACAGTCATACCAACCCTCATTTATATTGCTGAGTAGCCTTTGTCTGGAGACAGGAGCCTTATTAAAACACTACTTGTGCAGAATCTGGCATGAACTTGCCTGGTGTAGGAAAGTGCCACTGTTGGCATGGTTACCCCCTACTTTTTGCATAGTGTTGATGCCAACTTCGATTGAAAGTGTGCTTGGATCCTGCTAACCAGGCTCCAGCACCAATGTTCCTTCCCAAAATCTGTACCTTTGTTTTCACAATTGGCACAACCCTGGCCCACAGTTATGTGACTTGTAGAAGGTACCCATGGTACCAAGGGCCCTGTGGCCAGGGAAGGTTCCCAAGGGCTGCAGCATGTATTATGCCACCCTAGGGGACCCCTTACCAAGCACATGTACACTGCCTATGCATCCTGTGTGTGATGGTAGGGAGAAAAAGGCAAAGTCAACATGCCCACAAAACACTGCCTGTTGCATAGGTAAGTCAACCCTCTAGCAGGCCTTACAGCCCCAAGGAAGGGTGCACTATACCATAGGTGAGAGCATAGCTGCATGAGCAATATGCTTCTACTCTGTCTAAGCCCGTTCTTAGACATTCTATGTGCACTGTAACCATATTGAGTATATGGTCTGTGAGTTTGTCACTACGAACTCCACAGTTCCATAATGGCTTCACTGAATACTGGGAAGTTTGATAACAAACTTCTCAGCACAATAAACGCCCACTGATGCCAGTGTGGGATTTATTTAAAAATGCACACAGAGGGCATCTTAGAGATGCCCCCTGTATGTTATCCAAACTGCTAGTGTAGGACTGATCGGTCTGTGCCAGCCTGCCACTTTCAGACAAGTTTCTGACCACATAGGTTGAGAGCCTTTGTGCTCTCGGTGGTGAGAAACTAAGCCTGTCTTCGATGGAGGTGCTTCACACCTCTCCCCCTACAGGAACTGTAACATCTGGCGGTGAACCTCAAAGGCTCAAGCCTCGGATTACAGTGCCCCAGAGCACTCCAGCTAGTGGAGTTGCCCGACCCCGAGACAAAGCCCCACTTTTGGCAGCAAGTCCGGTGGGAAAATTAGGGAAAACTGGGAGGAGTGACCACCCCTAAGGTGTTTAGAACAGAGGTGACCCCCCTCCCTGCAGAATCATCTATCTTGGTTTGGAGGACAGGGACCAATAGGATTAGGTTTGTGCCCCCCTCCCCAAAGGGAGGGGACACAAGGAGGGTGTAGCCACCCTCAGGGACAGTAGCGATTAGGGGTCAGAAGGCAGTAGCTAAAACTCCCATAAATCTAGGATTTAAGGGCCTCCTTGAACCCAGCTCACCAGATTCCTGGCGACCTGACAAGAAGGACTGCATAGCTGAACCCCCCAGCAGAAATGAAGGAAGACGACCACTGATTTGGTCCCAACCCTACCAGCCTGTCTTCTGCTTCAGAGAACCCGCAAAAGAACAGCAACGCATCCAGTGGGACCAGCGACCTTTGCCTAGCTCCAGACGACTGCCCTGCACCCAAAAGGACCAAGAACTCCTGAGGACAGTGGTCCTGTCTGAGAAGAATCAACAACCAAGATCTCCAGCCTCCCGCTGAATGCGTGAGTCCTGACAACTTTGCACACAACGCCGATCGCCAGTGTTCAGGTGGCCCAACCAGCTAGAGAGGATCCCCAGGTGATTCTGAGAGAGTGCCCACCCTGGGTTGACCTCTCCACCCCTCTACGAAGACTCTTGCAGAGGGAATCCTGAGGACCCCCCTGACCACAAAAGCTCCGGATGAAGATATCTGACGCCTAACGACCCACTCAACCTGCAGCCCTAGGCCTTGGCGAAACCCACCTCCAGTGCAGCAGTGTTCAGCAGGCAGCCCGCCTCTCTGTCCAGCCTGTGGTCTACCCGAGATGAATCCCCTTCCCCCCCCCCCCCCCCCCGGGTACCCTCATAGAACAGCATTGGGAGCCCAATGTCTTGTTTGCACCCTGCACTCGGCCGCCCCTGTGCTGCTGAAGGTGTGTTTGGTGCCTACTTGTGGCTCTTGTGCTCCTCTAATCCCACCTGGTCTGACCTCCGAGCTGTGGGTACTTACCTGCAGGCAGGCCCGTGTCTCTATAGGAGCCTACGTTAAGGTTGCTCATCTTTGACCTCTGCAACCAGTGTTGCTGGTGATGGCTGTTTGAGGTTAACTTAAACCTGACCAGCGGACTTCCTAAAACCCGGAGACTGAAACTGTAAGTCGAATACTTACCTGCAAAATTGAACTAACTTTTCTTCCCCCAGGAATCGTTACTGAAAATTGTAGTGTGCCCATTTTTATAACAGATCATTGCCAATATTTCAAAAAACTGTATGACTTATCGATTTCAAACAAAGTACTGTTGATACATGTGCAAATTACAAATCTATTGAAGTTCTTACCTGCAACTTGAATCTTGTGGTTCTAAAAATAAATTAAGAAAATATATTTTTGCTATATAAAAAAACATTAGTCTGGAGTTAAATCATTAAGTGTGTGCTTCATCTGTCTGTGTGTGTACAACAAATGCTTTGCACTACTTTCCGATAAACCTAACTGCTCGACCACAGCATTAGTATTATCTACTTTAACCTCTGTTAATCCTCTGGGGAACCCCTGGACTCTGTGCACACTATAACTCATTTTGATATAGTATAGACAGAGCCAGCTTTCTACAGCAGGCGATTCCTTTGAATAAGGAGGTCCACTTGATGCACAGTTGAGTAGCGACATGACCACGCACCGTACCGGAGACTCCCTGTGAAATCATGAAACACACTATATAATGCTGAGGTGCAGAATTGGACAAGAACATTCCTTAGTTCCAGAAATGTCATACTAAGGAGCAAACTTGTATATCTGACACAAACCAAGATAAGTCACCGGCAGGTCATGAGGTCCTTTTGGAACCTCAGGCACAATGCAAACCAAGTCTTTACGCGAGATGGTGTGGCTTAGTGGCATCAGCTGCTGACCATGTAACAAGGAGAACCAGGTGTGAAACCGGGCCTTGACTGTGCGTCCTGTGAATTCTGCAAATCTCCCTGTGCTGAAAGAACAAAAACACGCAAGTAGCCTGTGCCTATCATGGAGTGCTGCTATTTCCTTGGCCAAGGTTTGTGCTGTATAGAACTGTCAAAAACAAAATGTGGGTTCTGCCCATGACCAATGTTTTAATCTCATTCTCCAAGAGTTAAGAACAGAGTATTAACCTTTGATGTCAGAAAGATCTACCCCGCTAATGGCTGAGTTATCCAGTATGACATTCGAACATCTAGGATCAGTCTGGGATTCCCTGCTTGACCAAATTGTTTGATCCTAGGCAAATACTTTTTTTAATCAAGCCTTTTTGGTGTTAACACACCGTTAAATACATGAGTTCAAGCTGTGCGTTTTACAAAAGCCTCTCGTTTTATTTAATAGCCTCAAATGTTGCTCCATCCAATGTAAGAATCTGTACTTCGAATAAGGTACATAAGACAGCTGACCTGTCACTTAGTTCATTATTAGCATTGTCATTGGGGCGGGGGCAGGAATATTTCTCAGTTGATGTTTAAAAACAATCACTTTTAATAAATACTTCTCAAATTATTTGATGTCAAAGGTGAAACTGTAGGAAGTATTCACAACACGTTTTCCAGTAGGAATGTATTTTATTAGAGAGCGAGCTAAGGCATATCTATCCACACATTACAACCGCTTCACCTGTTCACCCATAACTCAATCGCCTCCCAACATTCGAGAACCCAGTGACCCAAAATGCAACAGTAACCGAGATACCAAACATCTCCCCCCTTGACACAGATATATTTACCATTCCTATATAGCTTATAATACAACTATAGTACTCCCTAACTTAGAGAATAATAAGGTGCAAGACAAATGACTATATACTCAAATACATGAGTACAATACTTTCTTTACCCCAAATAACAATATTTCTCAGCTAAAGGAATTCATAACAACATCATCCCACCACATAATCTTTATACTTGGCCAGGAGCAGAGATGTTCTACCCGATTGGGTAGATGCACTAGATTTCTTATGCTGACCCACTCGACAACATGGTAGGTTCTGTTCGTTCACATTAAGAATGCCCACATAACAATATAGTAAGGGTCAGTTTGATCACATTCAGTATGTTCCAATACATTATCCAGACCTCGCAGGTCTTGGCTTTCATTATTTTCGCCTCCTCCAAATGCAGAGAAGACATTGTTATCCCCTCTGTTTGCATTGTCCTCATTTACTCAATCACATTCATCCCTCTCCCACAGCCACAAGTTCTGTTTTCCATCCACATAATGTACACCATTATCCAGTTTTCACACCAACATTTTATTGCACTTGGTGAACCTTGCAAAATGCCACATTTTCTCCATTACTTTTTAAGGAGCTCATATTATTTACTATTTCTTTCCTAACCAGAATAGCCATTTTAACTCTCATTCAATCACCTTCTTCTAGATCTATTTCCTTTACTCCATGTTTCTTGTCATAATACTCTATGTACAAATTTTGAGTCTTCTTTAAATTGGCAACTAATGCAGGAGACAATTTACTGTGCAGTCACCTAGTCATCCATGAGGAATTGTTCTAAATGTTTCTCTTCCCCCTCAAGATTCGGATTGTCCTATACCCTGTCTAAGTTGGTGTAATTCTGTACTGCCAAATCATGCTGTTCAGTCCTTTCCCCCAGTCAATCTTGCATTGATGGCAGCTTGTATGCTACTCATTATTACACGATTGAAGCGATCTACCACACCATTACCCACAGGTTGATGCACTGGTTTGTGTGTTACCTTTCCTGCATAAGAAAGTTCTTAAGCATTCAGCAGTAAATTAGGTTCATTGTCTCAACAGAGACTTGGGAATGCCTTCTCTCAAGAAAATTATTTCAGGGAAGGAGATAGCCACAGCAGCATCTACTTTGTCTGCCACATCAGCTGAAGCCACTTTGAAAATAATTCAAAAGAACAATTACATACTTAGTTAAAATCCAAAATGGGTCCGATATGTCGATTCTCAAGGCATTTCCAGAGTTTTCCTGCAGCCTAACCGTGGTCTAAAAACAGACACTGAGTTAACAGCTTTAGCAAAATTCTCACATGACCTTACAAACATTTCCATGCCTGAATCAATACCTGGCCACCAATACGAGGACTTAATGTTTCTTGGATTTTAGAATGCCTAAATGACTCTCATACATGATACCTGAAATATTTGCCCTGAGACAGTCTGGTCGCACAACTTTCTTCTCTCAGAGTGATCCCATTATCTCTTATGGATAACCTATTCCTCAGTTCCCCAAAATACTTTACAGCATCCTTTCAACTTCCCCTTACAAGGCCAGCCCTCAATAATAAAGCTCCTTCTTGTAGTATTTCATCCTTTACATAACCAGATATCCAGTTGCTTCTCATAATAGCATCTTTCAACTCTGATATCAAGGCAACACTAAAGGGGCTTGGCTTGAAGAGCCAACATTGATGGCAGAATTTGAAGGAGCCCCGTCACAAGGCCCATTTATCCTTCAGTTATCCGCTTACAGGCGCTGCATCGAGCGGTGTAGGACGGCAGCTAGCCCGCGACACACCCAGGAGTTGCTGCGCGGCTGAAGAAGATGACTGAGTTTTACTCCGTCGCACGCAGGTACCGCTGAGGATCGGGGCTTGCTGCTGCAAGAGCGAGGAGGAGGCCGCCTGACCGGTGAGCATGGAGGGGGGAGCCGGTTCTCCTCTGCAGCAGCCACGGTTGCTGGAGATGTGGCGGCTGCCTCCAGGGTGGCCCCGGTGAAGACGATTAAGGCCTCTGAGGCTGAGGGCGCAGGCCCTCCTAAGGCATGTGACCCCCCCAGCTCACAAGTAAGGAGGAGACTGCCGGGGCAGGTGAATGGAGGCGCGGTGGAGTGAGGGATCGGTGCTCTCGAGTAGTGGGCAGCGGCCGCAGTCTGTATGGCCACTGGTTCTGGCACGTCCTCAAAGGAGATGCTGGGCCATGTTGTGGGCTGTGCCCCGGGAGAATCGCAGACTGGGGGCTCCCCTGTGGGGTTGTGCCTATCTGGCTTGAGTACCCCCCGTGAGTGACTGTGCAATCTGCTTTCTGAGGGTAGGAGGAGGCGCAAGATGGAGTGATTGGCGGTCAGTCTGGCCTTCGGGGACCGGGAGAGCACAAGGGAAAACCCGAGTCTGCCATAGGGGCTGGGGGTCAGCCACCTGGGGTAGCATTGCAGATTGGAGGCCAGAGGTGCTGAGCGCGACCCAGCTACTGGAGGTGGCAGGCTAGGGTCCCACCTAGACTGACCTAGAGTGACTGGAGCCTGTCCCCGCCCACACCCTTTTAGAAAGCTGTTGTAAGAGGGGAGCGCTGCACTGACCTGATATGGGCCGCTCCTCCCCGCCAAGGAACTTTGTTGCAATGTGGCTCAGGGAGTGAGAGGTGTGGAGGTGGACTGCTGGCTCTGCACCGGCTCTCCCCTTTTGGTGTGACACTGTCCCAGGTAGTGACGGAGACCAGGCCAGCCATTGCTGTTGTGACACGCATGAGCAGCTGAGCTGGTAATTACTGGACTTCCATTACCACTGGTCCCACCACGTTGGCGCAGCGGAGTGGGCGCGGATCACCTGCAGTGAAGTACTGATTGAGTGGCGACCAGAGTCTCATTGTCCTTCGTGCTGAGGCACTTGAGTGAATACGACCGCACAGCACTGAAGAGTTGAGCAACTGGTCTCGGCTGCTGTGCAATAACCAGCATTCTGTTGAGATGAGGGGACTGGGGTGACCTGTCCACAGACGCCTGCAGCATGGGGTGACTGCACTCCAGGACTGGCGGTCGCTCCTTGTCCCCGAGCACTGGCTTTCTGACATCGACAGACAATAAGCTAGATGCGGTGTTGGAGGCAGTGGAGCGCCTTAGTGCATCTTTGGACCAAACCAGAACATCTCTGGAGCATAAGATTGACACTGTGGCGACTGGTATCACTTTGATTCATCCGGACCACTGCAAACTGGCTGGTAAGTCTCGTGCCATGGAACACACCCTAAACAAACTTGCCCCTAAAGCCCAATGAGTGGAAACCTCTGTGCAGTCTTTACTTGATCAGGGAGCCACCCTGGAGCACAGAGTGGATGACTCAGAGGGGTGCTTCAGGAGAAATAACATCCAAGTGGGGGTCTACCCAAAGGGGTTGAGGGAAGTGACCCTGTGTCCTATGTGGAAAAGTGGATAAGGGAGCTGATCCCCCCCCCCCCCCACTGGGACACTCACACCATTCTTCACTGTGGAGTGGGCTCATTGGGTACCGGCGTGCACCGTGCCCTCATTTGCTCCACTTGCTTCACTACGCAGAGACTCCATACTGCGTGAAGCAAGGGCGCTCCAAAAAATCCAAGTTGATAATGGCAAGGTCATGTTGTTCCCGGATTATACCATGGCTGTGGAGAAACAAAGGAGCTCATTCTTGTCTGTGAAACTCCAGCTACGGAACCTCAATTTGAAGTATTCTCTCCTTTGTCCTGCGAAGCTCTGTGTTGTGGCACAGAGACAATCGAGATTCTTTGTTACATGGGAGTCAGTTTGGAAGTGGCTGGAGTTGACATTCAGGCCCGACGGACTGTGTCACCTGAGGCTCGAGGCGGGACACAGTCCTGGGCGCTGGCAGACCGGGAATGCCGCGGAATCGCTTCTCGATGATTCTCATGCTCCTGACCTGGAACAGATCATACGGAACCGACAACGTGCATTATAAACTGCAGTAGCTATTGGAGAGCCTGTGCAGACCTTGGACCTGAAGTAAGGAACTGGCGGGGCAGTGAAGAGGAGTCCCTGAGCTGTGATCATTCAGTGGCTAAGTCTGTAGCCCCTCCGGACATGACACCACAGACAGCAGATGAAATTGAGATTACAAGTCTCCTTAAAACCACTGTATCTCATTACCACTGTTATAAACTATAGGTTTATATAACTACATACCTGTCGACCACTTGTAGTGCATCAGGTCTCTGAAGAATGCTGTTCTGGCCTTGTCTTTGATCCTGACCCTTTTTGCCTGCCCCCCTCCCCTGTTATCTGCCCCCCGTTTCTCCTTTTCTTCCCCCTTCCCTCCCTCTCTCTCTCCGCTCATTACAAAAGTGGTTTGCATTTCTGATGGGTGAGGCTGTATACAGGTCAGTGTAAAATTTCTCTGCTTTGCTTGCCTAAACATAGTAGACTGGGACCTCCACAGTAGCACTCCGCTTGTTGAACCCCCTTATTGGTACTTTCTTCCTTGTTCCTAGTTGAACCGAACTGAGAAGTTTGGGCGGAAGCTCTTTGTCTCTCTGCCCTTTTGGTATTAGCACTATCTGTTTTAGCGGCACTTGTTCTTGTTTTACCGCATTCGTTTGTTACTCGATGGAGCATCCACTATTGATTGCTTTACCCCTGCGACCCATCCACCGACCATGGGGTGCTAGTGTAGTGCCCTCTTCCTGGCTGTGACGCTGTCTCCTTCCCCACTAACTACCAGTGGCTCCTACTAACATTCTCACATGGAATGGGAGAGGTATACACACACCAGCACATAGATACTCCATTTACTCATACCTCAAAAGGCATTCAGTTCACATTGGATTTTTGCAGGAAATGCACCTCACATTGTCAGAGGCCCCGACTTAGCAGCAGTGCTGCTGTGTCAGTTATTCTCAATTAACTTCTCCTCCTATGCTAGGGCTGCTCTTATATGGGTTAAACTGAGTACCCCCTTTGTAGCTGAGGAGCAGGTAATTGGCGTTGAAGGTCGTTATGTATTTTTCGCAGACGTTTAGATGGACGCTCCCTAATTTTAGAGTCTATCTATGCACCAAATACAGCCCAGGCTTTATTCTTGCACAGACTGCCTGAATTGCTGTCCCACTGGAGTGGTATTCCGTGGCTCATGTGTGGTGAGAGGGGGTCGACTTTAACAGCGTCAATGACCTGGGACTTGATTGCTCCTTTCCCTGCTTCCCATGGCATCTGCGATGCATGCTCCAAGCTCGCTGTGTAGCTGGCTCCAGCACTGGCGCTTGACAGATATTTGGAGCCACCAACAAGACCAGGTTCGAGTCTACTCGTACTATTCTTCCCCACACATCCTGCATGTGAGACTAGACGGAATCTTTTTTACTGACAACTTAATACCCACTGTGTTACACACAGACTATTTAGGCTGCACCCACTCTGATCATAACCCACAATACTTACAGCTGTCAGGCGGCAATTTTGCTCCGGCCATAACTACTTGGCATCTAAGGCTCTGGAGGATGCACCCTTTCAGGAGTCTCTCAGTAGAGCCATCACAGAATACTTTAATAGCAATGACCAGACGGCCTCATCACAACGCCTGGAGTGGGGCGCATTCAAAGTCACTATGCAGGGCCATTGTTTAGATACTTAGTGGAACATGCTCAGGTTGTTCGAAGGGAATCTAACACGGGTGAAGGAAACACTTTTAAATCAAGAAAAACATGCACTACAGCAGTGGTTCCCAACCTTTTGACTTCGGTGGACCCCCACTTTATCATTACTGGTACCCGGGGACCCCCACTCAATCATTATTGGAAACCGGGGACCCCCCCACTGAGTCCTTACTGAAAGCTAGGGACCTAATCTGTTAATATTATTCCATTTTCTAAGCATTCGCGGACCCCCTAAGGCTTCGCGGACCCCCAGGGGTCCCAGGACCACAGGTTGGGAACCACTGCACTACAGGATCCAATGGGGCAGCGTGGCCTAGCAGACAGCCACAGGGAGCGAATATCCCTGCTGGAACGTCTACGTTGCCTAAATTACGCTGTATACTTAGCTCGTACACATGCTGTGGTGGAATGGTCAGGTCGGTTGTTGACTTTGCTGATACGTCAGGGACGCGCCACCCCCACAGTATTGGTGCTGCACTCTGTAGCAGGAACTTTGCTGCACACCCATTGGGAAATACACATTGAACTTGTGTACCACTCCACACACTTATCAATCGATGGTGATGGCAGGCCCTGCGGATTACAGTGCATTTTTCTTCCCACTCCCATTGCCCAGCCTTACAGATAAGCAGCTGGAGGAACCACTAATGCCGACTGAGTTACAAGAGAGTATACGCGCTCTTACCATCGGTATGACCCTTGGGCCGGATGGCCTCCTAGCTGAATTATATAAAGCTTACGCCCCTACGATTGCCCCTCACCCACTGGGTGTGTATGAAGAGGCAATATCTGTAGCCACTTTATTTGCTTCTCAACGTGAGGCACTGCTGATCTCTCTTCCAGAACCTGGCAGGGACCCAACAATGCAGGACTCCTATAGACCGCTAGCTATGCTTAGCACTGATTTATAAAATACTGGCTAAAGCACTTGACTCGCTTTAGCTCCTTTTGGTCTCCACACTGGTTCACCCGGACCAGAATGGATTTATACCAGTATGCAGCACAGTATTGAACCTCTGGCGCTTCTTCCGTGTCATGAAATACTCCACACAGCCATGGCCTACTGCTGGATGACTGGTGCTCGACCTTGAAAAACCATTCGATTCACTGGAATGGCCCTTCTTATTTGGAGTCCTGGGCTGCCACAGCTTTGGCACCTGCTTTCTGCGACTACTACGGCTGTTATATATGCAACCTTTGATCAGAGTCAAAGCTGGTTCTGTTATCTGGACCGATCCCAATAGGTAGAGGAACCAGTCTGGGCCGCCCCCTCTTTCCTCTACTCTTCTTATTAGCAATCGAACACCTGGCAGCGGAGCTCTGCAGACGCGATGCCGGTTGGGGCATCCCATTGGATGACGGGCTTCACGTGATGTCCCTCTATGCAGATGACCTACTCCTCTATTCTAGAACGATCTCTGATATCCCGCTGTAGTGTTGCAACGCTTCATCTCCTTGTCTGGCTTACATGTCAACTGGGGCTAATCCTGTTTGTTCCCCTTTTACCAGGAGACGAGAGACCAAGCCCTGGTGTTCTCTTGTGCGCCGGTCCTTTTGGCAACCCAGAACATTTAGATATCTCTGGATCCGAATGTATCATTCACCGACTGATCTGCATGATGGCAACCTTAAACATGCAGTCACCTCTAGTCTCTCTCAAATGTCCTTCTGGCAGACCGTGCCCTTATCGGTGATGGGCTGAGTGGTTCTCCTGAAGATGGTGGTGCTTCCGCGCCTTTTGTATGATTTCTCCAACCTGCCGGCTTATGTCCCGGACAAGTTTTTCAGAGAATTTGGGCCCAGGATTAGGGAATTCATCTGGAACACAGGCCTCTGCCGAGTAGCACTGGCAAAACGTTATGTGCTGCTGGATAGTGGTGGCCTGGTGGTGCCTAATGTGGAACACTAGTACCTGGCATCCCAATTACAATGGGTAGCTAGATGGCTCTCAAGCCTACAATTATCAGACACAGCTACAGCGCTGCCACCATGGACTTTCGCCAATGTGTCTAACTTATTCCACCCAAACGTGCAGGGTAAAGCTCCATAGCCCCTTCTCCCAAGTGTGACGCACCAATGCTACTGCAGAAGTGTGTACCTCACATGATCGCTGACTCCCCATGCTCCAGCCCTGGCCTTACTGGGTACTCCCAGGAGCACCACTATTGTATCTGCAGTAGAGTTGGAGACCTGGCATCTGTTAGGACTATATACTCTGGGTGACCTGTATCAGGACAGAACTCTGACCCCCTTTGAAACACTGGCAGCAGAGACTGTTTTACCAGCGGGACAATTCCTTCTTTACAACTCTTTGCGGGCATCCCTGTTGCATCATTGGGGGGCGGGGAACATAGCGAACGAACCGCCAACTCATATGACGATGCAAAACCTACAGGTCATGGACCAGGGTAGGCATTTAGTGCATTGGATAGTTAGCTCGTTGCACAGACACACACTGCATCTGCGCATGTTGTATTACGCGCCAAGTGGGAAGGTGATCTTGCCTGACCTCTTATGGACAGGGAATGGGAAATGGGCCAGGAAAGTCCCTCCCACATCTCGTGTATTGCGGGCTTTTGCCTGATTCTATTTTACATACTGCATAGGGCTTATCTCACCCCTGAGAAGATTAACAGGTATTTTCGCCGCATTGATGCGTCTTGTCCCAGATTATGTGCTGGCTGCGGCAGACTTCCTGCACATGATGTGGTCATGCCCCTCCTTGCTCGCTTACTGGCAGGGAGTGACATCCCACCTCTGTCTGCACGGCGTGTCCAGCACTACCTACCTGAGAGGCATGCATAGTGGGCTTACTCCGCAGACCTAAGAAGCACAAGGCAACCTCTAGACTCTTGGGCCTTTTGACAGCTAAGCGCCTCATTACTAAAAGGTCTCAGAACCCCCTTTCCTGGTAGCATGGATGCGCTCCTTCTTGGTGTGGGCGCAAGCAGAGGGGTGGCGCTGCGTAGAGAGGACAACATGAGGCTGCGCAAATACCTACTTTTCTCTAGCTGGGAGAGCATGCTGACAGAACTGAGGATGCTGTAGGGTGGGTCTGAGTGTGTGCCTTGGCCCTAGCGAGGCATGCTGCACAGATGAGCGGTACTGGATGGGCAGCTTGTAGCCCCGTTGAGAGGAATTGCAGGGCACTGGTGGATTCAGCCACGACCTTGTGCTGTTACTAGGGTGCAGGTGTGTCTGATTGGAAGAGGTGAGATGGGAAGCAAGGAAACAAAACGTGACACTATAGGCACGGGCTCTGGTTAGAATTGTTGAAACTATTGTTGTTGCCAACTGTTATTCCAAGTTACACTAAAAAAGAAAATAAAGGAACAGCCGCTCCGATATGAACGGTTAATCATTATGGGAATACCTGAACTCAACTGCCACTCTACGCTAACACATGCTACGACAATCAGTGCTCTGGGGGACTCCGGCTATCGTGGCCATGCTCCCCTCCCAATCATGTACAATGTATTTGATGTTACTGAAGACACACATGTACTGTACTCCCATATGTGGATTGGTGGAACTAATGACTACCGGGGATGTATCCCTCAGTGTTATTTGTTATGTCTATAGTGTATGATGTGAAGCGGGTTAAAACGTAAAAAGATTTAGGAAAAAACATCAAGGCAACGTTGAACTCATCCTATTCATTATACGTGTGTTACTTCACTGTCAAAGGTGATTCGCTTAAGTACTCTAACTCTGTTCTTGTGATCTGGAAGATATTCCACGCTATACCTGTAATCAAGAATGTGTAATGATAAACTTGGTGTGGCCCGTCAGACCCTGTCAATATTGGTTCATGATCAGTGCACATGATAAATAGTACACCCCATAGGTATATTCAAAATTTCTCCATAGCCCATACTGCTACCAACATTTCTCTCTCAATTACTGAACACTTCTCCTCCACTGGCGTTAAAGATCGGTAGGCAAATGCTATTGTGCTTTTCAGAGCCATCATCTAAGATTTGCACCGACACTGCTCCCATCCCTTTGCAACAGACATTACAGTGAGCCATCAAGTCAAAACCTTGCAGGGGGGTCGTTTTACATATGTTATTTTTTATTGTTGTCATTCTTTCAACTATCATAATCCATAGGTTTTAACTGCAACATTTTCTACAGATTTTGAGTTAACTTCCATTAGCCGCAAAAAGGTTTAACTTTGTCCTTGCAAGTGGTTGCAGGAGAGTTCCCAATGGATTCTACAGTGTTTGTTTAAATGTAAAACATTTTTTTTTTTTTTTTAAAGAAAATTCCCTTCCTTGCTTACTTCATGCAAATTTTCAGCTATTTAAACCTTTTTCCTCCAGTATCTCTAGGACTAAATTCAGCCTATGATCATGTTTGTCAATCCCCATTACTAAAATGTCATCCTGAAAGCATGTTACCCTTTTTATATCCTTAAGCAGAAAGTGTGTGATACACTCAAACTGCTGAAGCAGAGGCAAACCTGAAGGCCATGCATATAAATCTGTAGCATCCAGAAGAGGTAATAAGAGATGTTAAACTTTTACTAGCAGGATGAAAATAAATTTGACGGTGTGTAGATGTGAGTTCTGTTGTTGAGAACCAATTAACCCTTATAGTTTTCTGCAAAAGTTTATGAATTTTTGGAAGTAGAATCTTGTCCACCAATATGTATTTTTTTATATTTAGATCTTTAAGATCAACACAGTCTTATTCCGCCATCGGATTTCCTGGAAACCACCAAGGGCGCTAGCCATTCTGCACATCCTACTGGTTCTATAATACTGCCTTCCTTTAATCTGTTTAACTCTCTAGCCACTTATTCCCTTAAGCTTAACCCTATATTCCTTACCTTATGATATACAGGTTTCACTTCCTCCTTCAATACAGTTTTATGTGAAAACCCACACAATTTTCCAAACATGCCCAAAAATACTTTGGGAAACTGTTTAAGTGACTCCTCTTCCATTTGTACCAGTGGGTCCCCTAGTAACAAAGCCTGATCCTTACTGTTGGGATTAAGAGTGATTCCCAATGTACCCTGATCTATCTATCCTAAGACTGACAGGCCTTTTTGTGATGCATATAACTTGCAATCCGTCTTTGTACCTTTGAACTCTAAGGTAAGAGTTCTGAATCCTACCAAAGGGGTTCTCTCACCTGGATGAGTGTCAGTGGGTCTCACCTTGTCTCCCAAGACTATTACAAATTTGTCTTCCCAGACAGAAGTTATATAATTGTGTCTGGAGAACCCAAATCGGCTACAATATTTATCTCTATATACATCATACAAGTCAGCTTGTTTTTTTAGCAAAGAATCCACCTTGAGTACTGGGCATTCTATGCCCTGGATACTGTCAGCAAACACTGTTGCTTCATTCCCTACCTGTCGAAAACCATCCATGACACATTTAATTTTCATATGTCAACTCTTTTTCTTGCATACTTTTGCGAAATCATCTTATATCCTGTAGTAAGAATATTGAATTGATGGCTGGACAGTTCTTGTCTTTAGCTAAATGCTCTTTGTTTCCACATCTAAGTCAAATAGAACGCTTCTCCATGTTTGAATTGCTGCTTCAAATCTTAATGCTAGTATATTTTCCCATCTGTTTCCCACTCCAAATCGGATGCTTTGCATACTAAACTAGGTTAACCTGAATCCGAACCCTTCAAAGCAGTCTGAGCACTTTTTTATATATATATATATATATATATATATATATATATATATATATATATATTTGTTTTTTAATTAACAATATTTTCTTTCAACAATGCATCACCACTCACCCTTGTGTATGCATGAATTGTTTGAATGCATGAATTGTTTGTGTGCATGACGATCTGACCTCTGATAGGCCCTTCCTGTAACGCACCAAATTTGCATGAAACAGCCAATTTCTTAAGAGCAGATACGTAATATTTTACTGTTTCCTGCTTCACTTGTTTCCTTTGGAAGAAATTGTATCTAACAATAGCTGAACAAACCACATGTTGGTAATAGCAGTCTAAATATTCCAACGCATGCTGAAACACATCTACGTCTTCTGCAGATCTTGCTTGCTTTCCTATTTGTCCAGAAACCTGTAGGCCTTCTGGACTTAAACTGTGCAGTACAATTGTTCTCTTCCTTGTCGATTTTAAAATTCCTCTACTCCCTCCTCTTCTAAAGCTGAAATGAAGTTACGAAAATAGTCCTTCCACTCTAGCCCTTACATTTGCAGTTCCCAGGAGCAGGAAGGAAGGTAACAGAAGTGGAAGAGAAAATGTTTGAGCACTCGTAATATTGTATCTACCAAATTTAACCAAAGCGAAACGTAAAGAATAGACACCAAGGATAATACTATGTTATAATAATAATAAGAAACAGAAATACAAGAATAGAAAAAAAATGTAAATATGGAAGGAATCTCTTATTTTGAAATGTAAATAACCGGAGGTACGCACATACTGCGCACAATTTACGTGATCCAGTGTGCACATAACAGCAGACACGTTGGTAAATTTAATGCCCAGTACGTCCAACAAGTTGAGTTGAGTCTCCACAGATCTAGTGTGGATCCATATGAAGTGTTGGTTACAAAGTACTGAAAGATACAATGTTCCTTAACGTACAGTATTAGAGCTCACCAATACAGACTTGTATTAATAAGGTGTGCCCATCACCAGAAGTGTGACACACAAACACTGCCAAAAACGTCACATTTGTTCAAGCAGCTCTGAAAATTAAATTTCCTGATACAGATTCATAGCATTCGACGTTGTGAAGTGTTGTATGTGTCCCAATGTGAACTGGCAGCCTGGCATTGCATCAGACATCTCACAATGGCAGACATCGCGATTAATCTTTACCTGCAAGCTTGTTTCCTTCTCCTAAACTGGCAGCCAAACGTAGGTTGGACTCCTGAAAATTCCTTCAGCCCATTCTGCGGGTGGGGATTCGTGTCACAGAAGACCGCCAAGCTTCATATCCTGCTTGCTCTAATCTTCATTGCACTGGATACTGAGACCTCAGAGCTTTGCAGAATTTCTTCTGTATGAGGCTACCCAGGATTGATATAAGTGGTCACTTTCTTCCTCGCTGCCAAATTTTAGGAAGTATTCATAACACTTTTTTCAGTAGTATTTATTAGCAAGCAAAGGCACATCCACCCCATATTACAAGTGCTCCAAATGTCCACCCTAACTCAGTCAACCGCCAACGTTCTAGAACCCAATGACACAGATGACAACAGTAACCCATATAAGCACAGAAACGTTTCAGTTAAAGAACTAGAGATTTTTACATTTTGAATACCTCTTATGTTCATTAAATACCAAATATTTTCAGGACTCGTGCCCGGTTTCACCCTGTTAATTTGTTGGCTCACCCACATCTGCTCTGCAATTCACACATTACAATGTGACACTATTTTTTGTGAATTACAGAGGCAGCAACTCTCAATTCAAGAGACCCCTAGTGATATTGATACCTGCACAAGCTCAATAGCTAACACTCTGCAAGGATCCCAGCACGCCAAGCCAGGTCCCTGTCAGCTCTTGTCGAGGATCATACATTTAGACAAGTGATCACTTATCTAGGTCATTTTGTTAGAGCTGAAATCCAACATGGAGCTTACCTTGCACAGTCAGGTCTTGCATTCATCACTATCGTCCGGCCCACCTAGTCCATAGCATGCCCAAATGATGGTCAAAGGTGCTTGGCCAAAAGAAAAAAGCCAGGGTGTCTGATATCCGCAGCTGGTTCACTCAGGTTAGTTGTTGCCTGTCCATATTACCATGCAGGGACGGTCACTTCCCAACACAATCTAAAGGTTAAATCTTTTTGCTCAAAACTTTGAAAAGGGGTAATAAAATATTCCTACGTCACATCTTATTTAGATTCCTAGGCACCTCTCCGTAATGGCACTATAGGCAATGCAGCATGTTCCATTTATTTGGAGACCGACCTGTTACAGCTGCTCCCACTGTGCACCCAAATTGACCATCTTAGATTATCCCATTGCTTATAACGCGGTGTGTAAACAGGATTTTAACCCCCTTTCCCTTTCAGTGTTTAGGTATTTGGATCCTGACTTTTAGATTACAAAACCTAATTGAGCAAGTGGTGCATCAAGTTAGTTGAACCTGTGGGTGTTAAGGCTTCTAATCAACCCCTACCCGCTTTGGATCCTCCCATACTAATTGTTTCATGTATACACAGTGCCTGTATTTAGTTTAGGGATTCCCGATGTTGATCCAGAAAGGCCGGATTCATTCCAGATTCTTGTGGTAACCACTTAATATGAAAAGAATCTCTATTTAGATTAATTATATATTAATTAGCTATGAAAATGTCCTGAAATTGTAGTACAAATTTACCTTCCTGGGCGTACATTGGACACGCTGATTTAGTTAGTCTGTGTTTTCAATTGTTTGTGAATGTAGCACCCTATGCAGGATGACTCCTGTGAAGCATATATGACCGTATAAGGCTGACTTTGGTGTTGTAGTTGTGCTTCATACTTGGATCAGCTTTTGTTTCCCAAACATGTCATTAACTGTTGGCAGAAAGGGAGTGTTTTCTTTAAGCATTTTGAAAATGGCACAGCCATTTGGAGGGAACACGAGTATAGAGGGGGATAGTTACTATAAAATATATTGTAACCCAAATTGCTGAAGTGTAATAAGGGGTTGGATACAATAAGGGAGCTAGGACCAGATGTATGAATGCATTTTCTGGTTGCAAACATTTCCTTGTCACAGGGTTTGGGACAAGAAACTGTTCTTAGAATCTACTGAACCCCAAGACACACGTTCCCCTTTGTGAATAGTCTATTGGGAGTAAGGTCCAGTGAACTACTGCCTACTGTGGAAAAAATATTGTAAAAACTTGCTTTGAACACATCCATTAAAAATAAAATAGTTGCTTTATTATTTATTTAAAAGCAATCACAGACCAGGTGGTCTGCTGATCCCAGCAAGCCACCATCCCATAGATGGCAGTGAATCGTCGGGGTCACAATTTGCAACCTACCTCATTAATATTCATCAGGTAGGCTGACTTGAGACCCACTACAATTCGGAGCATCGTGAACCGACCCATTAGTAACGAGGTAAGTTTGCAAAATTCACAAAAAATCGGTGCACAAATTGTGAACACCTTTTTGTGAATCCTATTCAAGTACATCTGGCCCATAGTTATTACATATGCTCCTCATCCTCGTTTCACTGTTACTATGGCAATAAATGGTTTCTTGAAAAGGAAAATCTAAGTTTTTGTTTACATTGAAGGCCATGGAGCAAGGTATGGATACTACATGGCCTGAAATATATATTACAATGACGTCATAGTTGGCTCTGAATTTACTTGTACAAAACAATAGAAATTCAGCAGCTGTAATTGGTTATTTCAAGTAACTATAACTTGCTCCTCCGCCATACATAGCTTTTTCTTTAATAATTTGACTGCTAGTGTTTTATTGATGTTATACAAGCTGTCATGAATGCTGTAATAGCTGGGGTAATTGGCAGTGCATGGCGAGGGCGTGAGTTATAGTTACCATAGGGCGCTAGTTACAGTTACTTAAAATAACTAGAACTGTTGAATTTCTAAGGTTTTGTACTAGTACATTCAGAACCTAACTATAATGTCCCTGTAACATTTGTTTTTTTTTTAAAGTGAATTTCTATGCTTTTTTTTTTTTTTTTTTTTTTTTTTTTTAAATTCTATTTCCCAACTATAACGTCCCTATACCCTTTGGTTTTTCAGTGAATTCGATGTTTCCTTTATTTTATTATTTTTTTAAAATTTATTTTTTTAACTTAAATTAATTTTAAATACTATACGTTAATCCAACCACCCCTGCGCACTGCTAAAGGCCGTGCACAACAGGGACTGGCTGCATGCAGGGCCTGAGGCCAACCCCCTATAACCATCCAGCCCCGCACTGCGCCCAAAGGCCGTTGTGACGGAGGTTTACGGCAGGGCCTGGCTCTTTGTATGTGAGAATAGTTGTGAAAGGGTGTCTCTGCATGGGAGAGTGTCTGTCTGGGTGAAAGAGTGGGTGCCTAAGGGTCTGAGTGGGTCAGTGAGTGAATGATTTAGTATATGAATGATTGAAAATTGTCGAAATTCACAAATTCATTGTGACCTTATATAGGGGCCCTGCTGAGCGTCGCAACATATTCATTAATATCTTTAGTGATTGGGAGAGGAAAAAAAATAATTTTAAAGATATAATTTGACCCTCAAAGACCCCTATAATCACACCCTTGGGATCAGGGTACCTCCACCCTCAGCCCTTTTACCACTTATTATTTTATTTTTCAGCCCCTGTGAACGTATCTCATAACCTTAAATGGCAGCCACTACTTTCTGGTCCAGGTGCGGCCAGCCAATCGCAGCATATGTAGTGTCATGCAGCATGCATTTGCGAATGCACAGCATTTGCCGTGAAAACATTGCAACGGATCCACGACCCTAGATACATGAATTTATTTTCCCTTTAATATCTCAAAATACTGAACGGATTTACGCCAAATAACAGAAAGCACAATCTGCATAAAACAATCTAGCTTTCTGCTGAATTTAGTGTAATTCTGTCCAGCAGTTCGGGCTGTAGCCATGTTCCTATGGGAATTAACGTGGAGAAAAACAACAATTTTTATTTATTTCTTTGAATTTTTTTGAACACCCCCTTTTTCTTGGACCCTGCATGGCAGATCACCCTGAAACTTTCCATGCGCAGAAGAATCACCGGCCCACGTTTTTTTTTGGGGGGGGGGGGGGGGGGGCTACTCAAGATTTGTCCTAAGGCGCCAAAGATATTGGCAAGTCAAAAAATGCTTTCCTATGGAAACATGGTCCTAACTAACTACCTACTGGTGGCCCCAGTAAGGGGGTGGGGGGGGGGGAAGTGTGTGTGTGTGTGTGTGTGTGTGTGTGTGTGTGTGTGTGTGTGTGTGTGTGGCCGTTATAATTAGTTATCTCAAGTAACTATAACTCGTGCCTTAAGGTAACTATGATTTGCACCCTCGCCGTGCACAGTGTTTTGGTCAAACATTTTACCACAAATATTACATTGATATTATCAATTATGTTATCAAAGGTGTCATGAGTGCCATCATTTGTAAGGTAATTAGAGTGCTTGGCGAGGATGCGAGTTATAGTTACCTTGGGGCACTGTTCTAGTTACTTGCGAGAACTATAACGGGCGAATTTCTATGGTTTGGTACGTTTAAAATGTGAACCGAATGTGAATTTTCATTACTATCTGTTAATCCAACCAAAAGCCTTGCACGGCCCTGCAGCCAACCCATATAACAACCCAACCCTGCATTGTGCATGGCCCTTAGGCTGTGTGTGGTGGGAGTTGGTCACAGCCTGTCTCTATGGGTGTGAGAGTGTCTGTTTAGGTGTGAGAGTGGGTGCATCAGTGTCTTGGTGGGTATGTCAGTTTCTGTAAGTGGGTACATGAGTGAGCTGGGTCTGAGTGGGTGAAAGGTTGAAAAGAGAAATTGCGAGAGCGAATGGGAGGGAGAGGGGTGTGTGTTTTTTTTTTTTTTTTGTAGGCTTTGATGGATGATATGCTTAGAATCAGATTTGTGGACAGATTGAGAAGAAATATGTATTTATCAATTAAAGAGTAAGATCAGAAGAGGGGTTGGGGGGGACAAGGCCATCAGTGGCTCCACAGGGGTGGCCGCGTGGCCCCCCTCCAACAAGCATAGTAGCGGGGGAGGTGGTGATCCAAAACGGACTCTTAACTTTTTTTAATTAGAGCCCCAGGGAGGTGCACTTCTATTTTTTATAAATTACCCCAGGGAGGTTGTGGTCACTGGTGGTGCTGCATGTCCCCACACATTGAATTTGAATAATGCCCTGTTAAGGTGGTGGTTCCTGGGGCAGCGGGGAGCCAGTGGGACCCCCCCGTACACATAATAATTTTGCCCTGGGGAGATGGCTGTTAAAATGTCAATGCCCCCAGGGATTTGGCCCCCCCGGGAGCTCCTCTGAACGAAGCTTGCTTTGTTTTATTTATTTTTAAAATGTTTGTTGGATCCGTAGATCCACCATGAATCGCAGCGAAAATGATCCCAGCACCAGAGCTAAGGTGTCAGGGTGACTCTGCCCTGGCCCCTTTCTTTTTTAACTTTTTTTCTGGGACACTGCTGAAGCTGAGTCCCAACATGGCTGCCAGCACTTCCTTGTTGAAATGTTGGCAGCCAGTCATATCTCAGTATGAGATCGAGTATTTGTGGAGCCTTTGCGCCCCTATCTGTACAAATTTGGATTTTCTTAAATTTTTCAAAAACTACTGAACAGATTTACACCAAATAACAAAAACAGCTCTTTCTGGACCAGGAGCTACCCTTTTGCCAAATATGGTGTAATTCCGTCCAGTGGTTCGTGCGCTATTGCTGTTCAAAACCCCTTTGGAAAAATGAATGGGGAAAACACGTTTTGGGACCCCCCCCCCCCTCTTTTTCACCGCACCCACTTGACCACCCCAACATTTTCCAGACAGCAGCTGAAGTGAGCACTTTTTTTTTTTTTCCTCTTGTGAGGATTCATCAAACGGCACCAAAGTTACTAAAACAAAAAAATAGCCTTTTCTATAGAAACTGGGCCCTAACTTTAAACACTGAGTTTTTTTTTAATTTATTTTTATTATATATATATATATATATATATATATATATATATATATATATATATATATATATATATAAGAAATGGTTTAAGGAAACAGTTGGAACTGGTCAAATGACTAGAAGTGCTCAGGGTCTGTAAATCAAATGCTAATAGTGGGCCTGTAGCCACCCACCTTTGTAGCCCTGTAAACGTGGCTCAGACCTGCCACTGCAGTGTCTGTGAGTGCAGTTTTAAACTGCCAATTCGACTTGGCAAATGTTCCCACTTGCCAACTTCCCTTTTTATACATGTGAGGCACCCCCAAGGTAGACCCCAGGTAGCCCCATTGGCAGGTTGCAGTGTATGTTAAAGGTGGGACATGTACTTATGTATTTTACATGTCCTGACAGTGAAATACTGCTGAATTCCGTTTTCACTGTTGCAAGGCCTATCTCTCTAATAGGTTAACATGGGGGCTGCCTTTAAATATCATTAAAGCGCAGATTCCCTTTGGTAGCAGATGGACATGTAGAGTTTGGGGTCTCTGAGCTCACAATTTAAAAATACATCTTTTAGTGAAGTTTGTTTTTAGATTGTGTGTTTGAAAGTGCCACTTTCAGAAAGTAGGCATTTTCTTGCTTAAACCATTCTGTGGCTCTGCTTCTTTGTGGATTCCCTGTCTGGGTCAGTTTGACAGTTGGGTTGTATGCATCTCTCATCTATACAGTGACACAAAGGGAGCTGGGGTGTAGCCTGCATATCCTGATGGGCCATCTGGGCTGAGGGGAGGAGTGGTCACTTAGACCTGAAAGGGCTGTTTGTGTGACTTCCCACTGGTGAAGAATTTCCAAGGACTTGAATTGAGCTTGCCTCCTGTTGTTGAAATCTCAGCACTTGGGCTTTCTGTTGAGAGTCCTGCCTGCCAAGTGGTGCCCTGACCGTTCTCTGGACCCTTGAAAGGTGCAGCTGGTGGAAAAGGACTGAAATCCATGCGAAGACCATTGTGCGGGGAAATTTTCGATGCACCACCCGCTTTGTGGCTGAAAAACGCCGTGCCACCGGTCTCGTGGCTAAAATCAACACTCCACCTGCATCGCGGCTGGGAGATCGACGCAATGTGGCTGGAGAAATGACGTGCCACACCCGTAGCGGCTGCTGGTAATGACGCAAGCCCCCATGCAGCGCGTTTTTTTGACACGGTGCAACTGGATTTCGACTCGACATCGCTGGGCGTGGAAAATCAAGGCAAAGCCTGCCTGGAACTGAGGTGCCCGTTTGGATCGACGCATCACTCTCTTGCAGGAGAAAAGAAACGACCCACACCAACCCAACCAGAGGAGGAACAATGCACGCTCTCATTTGCGAGTGAGAAATCGACGCATCGCTGGCCTTTTCCGACGCACACTCGCCCGTGTGGCTTTGCTTTGATACTACCCAGGTACTTTTGTACGCTAAAAAAGTTCTCACTGTTTGCTAAAGGATTTAAGACTCTGCTTTTTAAATTCATAACTTGACTTGTGTATGTTGGATTTGTCATTTTGGTCTTGTTTTGTTTAGATAAATATTTATCTGTTTTTCTAAACCTGTGTTGGGTCATTTTGTAATGTTTTCACGGAGTTACTGTGTGTGTTGGTACCTATAATTTACACCTTGCATCTGAAGTTAAGCCTGCCTGCACGTGCCAAGCTACCTAAGAGGGTGAGCGGGGGTTAACTAAGGGTGATTCTCCTTTATCCTGACTAGAGTGAGGGTTCTTGCTTGGACAGGGGATAACCTGACGTCCAACCAAAGACCTTATTTCTAACAAGACCCATAAGCTTTCTGCCCTTGGGTACACATAACTTACAGTGCATATGATTAATTTGGTAGTGGGAAGTGTAATTGTTGTCTGAAATTGCTGCTTAAACACCAGACAAGAAAAGTTTATTTGTTAACTGGCCACCTAAAGAATCAGTTCTATCAAACAATTTATCCCAATTTATATGAGTAATTGGCCATTTCCAATTGGGCTGAAAAATGTACCTTACCTGGGAGGGTCCATTTGGTCTCCAGTATTCTTCAAACAAATACTTCTACATGTTCAGCCATAAATAGGAATTCCTTACATAGCTCCCTGTGCGTCAGTTATTATGCTTCTGTTGCAGAATTCCTTGTTAATTCAAATTGCATTTCACTAGGGCATGTCCCTTTTAGTAATTTTACAAAGTGATTATTTTTCCCAGAAGCTACCCTGCTTTTATGTGGAGTTTGTGTAGAATGTTTTAATACTACAGTGTTCACTAGCGAGAAAATGTAGAGCAGCGGGAAGGCAAACATCACACAGGTATCTTGACTTCCAAACTCACTAGGAGCCACCGCGTGTCACACTGTTTTGGCTCCAATAACATGGTCACAGGGTGAGATGCTGGAATCACTCTGTGGAAGGAAAGACCAGCTGGAAACAACTGCACAAAGTGGCTATCCAGCCTGTCTTTGGAGGCAGTTAGAAGCCAATGTCCGTTAATGGGAGTGAAACCACCGCAGAACCTCTGCTGCAACCTCAGTGACCCTTTTGATGGGGGGGGGTGTTATTTTGGTGGTGGGAAGAGTGCCTCTTGGATAGATCTCAGCATGAGGCCCCGACCCCTCCACACACGGTGAAATATACTTAAAAGTTGTCGGGTTTGAGTATCCGAATGTCAAACACTGGGGGACTTGTATACTGTAAAACTCAGAGAGGAGACGTTGAATGAATGTAATTTCTGATGGTAGTCATGCCAATGCAGATGTGCAGGACAATGATGCATGTATACAAAAATGACTGCAATTTTTTTTTTTTTTATCCATGTTCATGAGCTAAAAAGTACTTTCAAGGTTTTCTGCCGGAATGTCATTATCGTTTCTGCGAAATTAAATTGAGTAAAAGGAAAAGTTTTCATGGTGCAGATTAAGCACAGTATCGTCTAATTTGCACTGTGCACCTCGATTTTGAACACTGCATGTTACTGCAACCATGGAGACTGCCTGGTTTTGTTAGGAGTTTGTATAAAACGCATTTATTTGCCTGTTTTCACTGGAACAACATGAAAATAAATGGTTACAGACTCGCTTACCCTGGCATGGTACCCATCTGGAGTGTCTCTGTGGCCCTTACCCCTGCAGCCCAGAAGGAGTGGCACATATTTTTGTATTTAGCACAAACTACTCAGAGCAACTCGCATTCGACTTTATTTAATGTTCTCATAGCGTTTCTCTACTAGTTGGGTGTTACAGCATGGAATATCTTCTGTTACTCCATAAGTACCACTTTATATCACCCACCATCTCTGGGGCAGGAAATGGCTTCAAGTATTAATTCATTTTTTACAGTAAGGTAGGAGCGGTTTTGGAGCTATGCCCATTGTTTGATTTTCATGAAGCAACTCTTCTTCGTGGTTAGTTTAGTGTGAAAGAGTCAAAATCAATGTTCCGCCCTTCCTGAGGTTACCGCTCCACAATGAATATGTACAAATGAGAGCTAGATTTAGGAAGCGAAACCGAGGCCTACAAATAGCTGTGTGATGTTAAAAGAAACACATAAAGAAGAAGTGAGGCTGTAGCATTCGAAACAGCTGCACTTTTGAGCAGAAGGTTGTAAGGTAGCTTTAATATCCTTAGTCCTTTAAACAGTGGAGCAATTGAGTACTAAGCAGCATCTTTGAGCAATTCAGTACAAAGAACCATGATTACCCAAACTAATTGGCAGTTTGCTCCCAAGTCCATTGCCTCTTCAGCAATGTCTACAACTTAAAATAACCGAATTGGCTATTCTGTGAGAATTGGTCACTTTGTAAAATGACTCCAGTGACATACTACGGAAAGTTGTGGTACTTCCCCTGTATGCCATAAAGTGACAGCTGCAAAGTCCCCTTTCTGCAAAACCAGAATTGCTCGCAGTCGACAACAGATGAGCCTTACAGGCATGGCAAGCAGTGCTTCTGCCATTCCGGGTGGAGCTGCACCTTAATGAAGGGATATTAACATGTCTCAAATAAAGGCTTGAAAAAGTCTGTAGGATTAAAGATGGGGCCAATGATACTAAGTATACTGATTTTGACCTTGTACAAAACAAATCAATAATTCCTCTTACTACTTTGCCCAGCGCGAAAGTCATTTTGGTATTGAATGACTCCCATCCGTGGTCAATATAGAGTAATTTTCTTCTTTTTTTTTTTTTTTGCTGAATTATTCTCTGGGCAGGTGTAAGAAGTTACATTTTCAGTAGAATCTTCACTCCGCTTTAAGCATATGCCACCAAACTAGGCCTAGGTTTGAATGATCTAGCAGCCCCCTTCGTCACCCCTGTATTTGGCAAAAAAAAGGACAGACTGACAGATGTGCAAAATAACAAACATTTAAAAATGCATTCAACAAAATTCACAAATCATTGCATCTGTCAGACCTCTTAAAATCTGTTTTTCTGATTTTGTGTATTTTCTGGTGTTTTGTTCTACGAAAACATGCGTCAGTGTGTGGTTTTTAAAAAAAAAAAATTTTAACGCCGACCTACAAATAAAAATCTTAAAGGATATACGCCCAGGCAGCATAATCTTCAGCAACCTGAACTATTACAACCTAATCCAATTAGAATCTACTCCAAAGTCTGCCCCTGCACATATTTTAATAGGTGTATCATATAGCCTAATACCTAAAAAGGTAGATAAAACATGAGGATTCAGAGACCTAGTCATATACTGTTGTGGTGTTGGTGAAGTACAACTAAAATTCAAAATCTGTCCAATTTTCTACTCATTGCACAATATATGTCCTATGTTAAAGTGGTTGCTTTTCATTGAGCAACGGCGTTTGTTTAAAAGCTTCTCGTATACTTTGGTCCTGCCATAAGCCATCTAAATTATATTTATTATATAAATTGTACATGAAGTCTCTCTCAAGATAGAATTTAAGGTTGTAACACCCACAGATTTTACAGCCTGATAAGAGATGAGGGTATTTAAGAAAGGTAACTTCTGTTTGGGCAAATGTGGCCATTGGCCCCATATTAAGGTGATAAACAACCCAATTTGTGTTATTACGAATATTAAAAATGTATTACTGACTTGTGCTCATTTACGTTCTGAGTATCAATACAGACCATTCACTCCCCAAAATGCCTCTATGTTATATCACAATGTTTTTCATAAGTCTTCTCCCGAAACACTTGAAGACTGTTTCAGATGATATTTCTCTGTGAGTGGGATTAAACGTAATGCCCTTACCCCCAAAAATATCTAAGGCATCTTAGTTTCGAAGTTTGCATCTGCAACATCCAACTTAATTTATTGTCAATAGTTGTTCCCAAGTATTCCTACTGTGATGCACAATCAATAGTGCCACCTGCAGTGCATCAGCTGAATTAATTTTTAATCTTGCCGAACATGATTTTAATTTTATTGAGGTGTACAGTCATAAAATGAGTTTGCTGAAACACATCTAGTTTTTTAGGAGGTGTTGATTCTGTATAGACGTAGAATAAAAAATTACAAGATAGTTGCCACAAGCTAACATTTGTAAATGCATTCTATCCAGGTGAGGTGGGAAAAGGTTGAGTCATACACAAAATAGTTGGGAGGTCACTTATGTATAGACTGAGTAAGCAAGGGGGGTTACACTACAGCTTTGCCATTGGACGTTACCTGTTGTAAGTCCTTCAGAGTAAGACTCATCATGACCAAGCTGTTCCCTTATTCAAGTATTACATTGTAACTGTCCTCCTTCGATACTCCAGGTAGGAAATTTCTCCTTTGAGATGCCCCTTTCTCTTATCGAAGGCATGAAACAGCACTTAATATCTAAGCTTGATAATCGTCCTTATGTTGTTATTTGTACACATGCCTGGGCGACAGTCTGACTTAGAAAAGTGTAATATTCAGTTTTCCTTTATTCATTCATACAGATTGGCCAGTGGATTTGGTATTTTCATCTGGTGAGGATGTGGCGTAACTGCCAGAGCTGGCGACTATGGAGCTGGGAAGCCAGCTTTGAGTTTGTGTCTGCTCAGCATCCTGTGATTCTGGGGAAATCACTCGGGCCTGATTTAGATGTTGGCAGTAACGGGTCCGCCGCCACTTTTTTGACGGAAACCCTGTCAGCCGGCTTGGCAGTCCAACCGCCCAATTTAAAGGTTTGTGGTCCTATAGACTTTAACCCAACCGAGTCCCGCCGTCTCTGCCAAGGATTCCCATCTGCCACGTCAGCGCCATAGGAAATTGTGGCTGACAGTGAAACTCCAACCACACTTACCAGCAAGAAGATTTGGATGTGCTTTACCTAGAAGCAAAATGTGGTGGTGGTCTGATCTTCACTTACGAGTTGGCAGATTTGGTGGGGAATGCTTGGCAGTAGGGGGAAGAGGTGAAAACGCACTTTTTGTTTTGTTGCGATTCCACTTCTGTTAACACCCTCTGTCACTGCTGCCACTGGACCATGGAAAAAACACACCGCAACAGCCCCCCACCCCCCAGACACGACGGTAAGGAATCTGTATTGGCTGTGTACGATGGTAGTCACTGCACAGGAGCTCGGGACCACTGCAGAAATATACATGTCACAGTAACTTTTAAAAATCACTGTCACATGCATATGTTGGAGACACGAGTGGATCACACAGATAGGGACACATTGGTACACAACGCATATCACATACACTTACATAAGTGTCATTTTGATGTCCGTATTCAGTGTCAAATGAATACTGGCACCACAAATATGGTGCAGTCCTACTTGTTGTAGGAAGTTGGCTCTGTATATACTATGTGCACACTATATCTCATTTTGATAGAATCCAGGGGATCCCCAGAGGCTTGACAGAGGCAAAAATAGATAATACTAATGCTCTATTTGTGATAGTGTGGTCGAGCAGTTAAGCTCATCATAGGGTAGTGTTAAGCATCTGTTATACACACACAAGCATTAGAAGAAACACACACTTGATGACGTAACTCCAGCCCAATATGATTTTATATAGAAAAATAATTTTTTGTTACTTTATAATTAGAACCACAAGATTCAGTTCCGAAGTAAATACTGTTGCAGGTAAGTATTTAGCATAGACGTCAATGTAACTTTTTTTTCACTTTAGTCAAGTAAACAGTTTTTAAGAAAACAGACCGTATTTTAAAATAGGACACAATGCATTTTCTGAACAGTTCCTGGGGGAAGAAAATAAAGTAAATTTTGAGGTAAGTACACAACTTACAGTTCCAGTCTCCGGGTTATAGGTAGTCCACCGTTGGGGGTTCAGGTTAACCCCAAACACCCAGCAACACTGGGACGGCCGGATGCAGAGGTCAAAGTTGAGCACTTTTAAAATGGGCTCCTACGGAATTCAGTCTACCAGCAGGTAAGTACCTGTGGCTCGGAGGGCAGACCAGGGGGGATTAGAAGAGCACTGGAGGGGCCACAAGTAAGCACTAAACACGCACCCTCAGAGGCACAGGGGCGGCCGGGTGCAGGGTGCAAACAGGACGTCTGGTTCCCAATGTTGGTCTATGACTGGACCCCGGGGGTCACTCGGAGGCTGCAGGTGAGGTCCAGGGGGGTGTCTCGGGCACACCACCTGTCGGACAGGGAAGAGGGCCGCCTGTTGATCATTGCTGCACCGGGTGTCAGTTTCTCCAAGGCCGGAGGGCTGCGGGTGCAGTGGGTCCTTTGGCGTCGGATATCTTGGTCCAGAGCTTTTGCGGTCCGGGGGGTCCTCAGGATTACCTCTGCATGTGTCCTCTTGTAGGGGTTGAGGGGTCAACCCAGGGTGAGCTCTTGCTCTGAATTGCCTGGGGACCCTCTCTGGCTGGGGGGGACCACCTGGACATGGGCTGCGGGCGTCTGGTGCACAGTGGTCAGGATTCACGCTTCTGGAGTGAGGTGGGAGTCCTTCAGAAGAGGTTTCTTCCTCTGTTCTTCTTTGGACAGAGCTGCTGTCCACGGGAGTCCTTAATCCTCTGTGATGCAGGCAGTCCTCTGTAGGTTTTTGGGAGGTTGCTGGACCTGCAGGATGAATCGCTTTTCTTGTGCAGGTTCTTTGAAGCCGGAGACAGGCCAGTAGGGCTGGCGCCGTCAGTTGTTGTCACCTTTCCTTCTCTGCTGGGGTTTCAGCTAAGCAGTCCTTTTTGTGAGGTCATCAGAAATCTGTTGAGCTGGGTTCAGGGAAGCCCTTAAATACAAGATTTAGGGTCGTTACAGGGGTCAGAGGGCAGTAGCCAATGACTACTGTCCCTGAGGGTGGCTATACTCTCCTTGTGTCCACTCCCTTTGGGGAGGTGGGGCACATTCCTAACCCTATTGGCCCCTGTCCTCCAAACCAAGATGGAGGATTCTGTAGGGAGGGGGTCACTTCCGCTCTGGACACTTTAGGGGTGGTCCCAGCTGAAGGGGTCACTCCTTGTTTTTCTTAAGTTTTCTGCAAGCTGGGCACCAAAAGTGGGGGTTTGTCCGGGGGGGGCGGGCATCTCCACTAGCTGGAGTTCCCTGGGGCACTGTAAAACTAGGCCTGAGCCTTTGAGGCTCACCGCCAGGTATTAGAGTTCCTGCGGGGTGGGGGGCGGAGGTGTGAAGCACCTCCACCCAGAGCAGGCTTTGTTTCTGGCCTCCGAGGACAAAGGCCCTCACCTCATGGGGTCAGAAGCTTGTCTCTTAGTGGCAGGCTGGCACAGACCAGTCAGTCCTACACTAAAGGATTGGGTAAAATAAAGATGCCCTCTGTGTGCATTTTTATTAAATCCCACACTAGCACCAGTAGGGGGTTTATTGTGCTGAGAAGTTTGATACCAAGCTTCCCAGTATTCAATGAAGCCATTATGGAACAGTGGAGTTCGTAATGACAACATACTTAATATGGCCTCACTGTACTTACAATGTGGAAGAATGGACTTAGACACTGTAGGGGCATATTGCTCATGCAGCTATGCCCTCACTTGTGGGATAGTGCACCCTGCCTTTGGGCTGTAAGGCCTGCTAGATTGGTGACTTAACTATGCCACGGGCAGTGTTTTGTGGATATGGCACCCTGAGGGGGATGCCATGTCGACTTTGCCTTTTTCTCCCCACCAACACACACAATCTGCACTGGCAGTGTGAATGTGTTTAGTGCGGGGTCCCTTAGGGTGGCACAACACATGCTGCAGCCCTTCGGGACCTTCCCTGGTCACAGGGCCCTTGGTACCACTGGTACCTTTTACAGGGGACCTATCTGTGTGCCAGAGATGTGCCAATTGTGGAAACAATGGATCCTTTTTAGGGAAAGAACACTGATGCTGGGGCCTGGTTAGCAAGAACCCAGCACACTCTGTGAAGTCCGCATCAATATCAGGCAAAAAGTGGGGGGTAACTGCAACAAGTGCCAGTTTCTTACACTTGTCAACTGTGTCCATGTGTGCACATTGCAAGGGGACCTGTACCCTTCATGTTGTGCTGCACGTTGTGCTGCACGTTGTGCGTGTGTGTGCGTGTGTGTGCGTGCGTGCGTGTGCGTGTGTGTGCGTGTGTGTGCGTGCGTGCGTGTGTGTGTGTGTGTGTGTGTGTGTGTGTGTGTGTGTGTGTGTGTGTGTGTGTGTGTGTGCGTGTGCGTGCGTGTGTGTGCGTGTGTGTGTGTGCGTGCGTGTGTGTGCGTGTGTGTGCGTGTGTGTGTGTGTGTCCGCGCGATTGGTTGGGTGAGGTGGAAGGAGCTGGAATGAGTGATGTCACTGTGTCAGTATGTGTGCCACTTGCAGATGGCATTGATGTTGTGTTGTTGCGTGCAACATTCGGGTAAATGTTCTGATGCGGTTGTTGTCAGTTTTGATGTGTGTTTTGATGTGTGTTTTGATGTGTGGGTGTTTGTGTGGATGAGTGTGTAGTTTTGGATGTCATGTGTGGGTATTGTATCAATAGTGTGTGTATGTCATGGATGTATGTCAATGTGTGTTTGCGGCATGTGCGTGTTTTGGTGGAATGGCAATAGATAATGGTGTGTTGTGTGATGCAGGTGGACACGTATGACAAGGGTACTGTGTGTGTGTGTGTGTGTGTGTGTGTGTGTGTGTGTGTGTGTGTGATTCACCTCTATTCCATATCCATCATCCGATGTCCATTGGGTTCAGCAATGTCCTCCCTCCGTCAACAAACCTCCGCCAGTACAGGACCTGCAGGACTGTAACATCTAAATACAGCAGGCCGAACACATTCGGCTTGACAGTCTTCTCAGGTCTGCCTTTGCAGAGGTTTGGTGGTAACACGGCCAAGATCAGAATCAGGCCCCCCTAATCTCACCATGCTTATGAAAAAATGAATGTGTCCTTGTTTAATGTAACTGGTGCTCATGTAAAGCGCTCCTATACCTTCATGTCGTGTTTGTGCTGTATAAAACTGCAAAAATCTTTTTTTTAAACTAAAGTTCAAAACTGTTTTCAATGGAGTGCTTACACAGTCACAGGCTGGACATTTTTGCTGTGGAAAAAAGGTCGGAAAATATTAATTTTCCATTGATTTTAGTTATTATATTTGTGTTAAATGCCATCTTAGAATACACTTAGTTTTGCCTATAATGGCCCAGACCCCTTTACGTTTAGTCCTATAAGCTTTAAGTAGTTTGCCCATTCTCTTTTATTGTAATATAGCTTGGCTTGCTGTACTGGCTTTTACAGCTGCACATGGTTTCTATTGATACAAAAAAATTGCTAAATGAATCTATATATCCTATCTACAATCATTTATTTAAGACCTTAGAAAAGTTCCTACAAGCACTAGTAAACTATGGCAGACTAAGTGTACTGTAAAGGTTCTTCTTACCATTGAACAAATTGTATTTTGTTTGGATGTATAAATCAGCTTATAACAAAGAAAAATATAAAGAGAGCATTGTAGGCTACCAACTGAACAGAGACCCCTAGCATTGAAGGATTATTATCACACCAAATTGTTTGGAGTCAAGTTATTCTCGGAGTCAGATTATTTCCGGTTCATCTGATTCTCTCACATGTAAACTCTAAAGACTTTAGTTTATGGGCATATTGCCCTTTTCTCACACTGATGTTTTCTGTAACCATTAAAGATCTTATCTTACAAACCTGGAGAGAGGACCGCTGGTGATCTGTAGCATCTGTGGCAAGTGATCATTTGATAGAAAATGTAAAACTTCAAAATAATCCACCAAAATAAAGGCTGAAATATTAAACAATGAGTAATCAGTAACTAATTTATGACCTGTAGAGAAATAAATTGTACAACCAGATGATGGGTTACCCAGAAACCTTCCGTTGGAAGACCTATGTTCTAGAGAGCATTTTATTATGAAGCCAATTAGACAAGTTCTCAACAGGTTTGTTCTTTAGTGTTGTTCATATGAATCCTCTGCCTTTTTCTCTTGTGAGTGTTCTTGACCACCTTGATATCATACTAGTTTTACAGGCCTACAGAAGTGGTCCTTTATCCTCTTCAACTAACATTTTTTAAAGTGAGCAGTACTACAGTGAATTCTAGCTAGCATCCTACTTTGGCTGTTGCACTGGCTTAAGTATCAACAGTCATTTTTGTACCAGTAAGCATTCACCTGAACAGTATATATTTTTGTCTTTTAAAGAAAACCACTAACCCAGCTCCAAATTTCCCTACAATTTTTATTTGATTCACCAACAGTTCCAGCATTGAAATATGACAGCTTTATGATCTTTCAATTGTTGCCTATAACAAGGTCTCTTCTAACAGCTGTGGTTAAAATGTTAGTCAGTAAAATAGTTGGTTTACAAAATGGTTGGCCAAGGAAACCAGTATTGGCAAAGCCTGTCATTTAAATGTGAGGGCATGACCAGTTACTGTATGTTTACGCATTGGCTGTTTATCTGTTTGTTTGTGGGGCTATTTTTTTCTTTGTTTCCTGTTCATGTTACTGTTTGCCAGTGTAAAGCTTCGGCGCCCGTAGCTGCTTGCATTTTAATGCAACGTTTGTCCCTCCTACCTCTTCCCATGCCGCTGCATGTCTGCCCCCACCTACCCCCTGCGTCGCATCAGTATTCCAGACATTGAATTATAAATATCATGTTTCCAAATGTGTTTGGAAAAGCGAGCAAAGTTGCCCATTGATTAGTTCATTCCTTCTATTTTTTTTTTTAATGACAGGAGGAGGCAGGGGTTAGAAGGGCCACAGTGAAGCACTGTTTCTTTGTTAGGATATGCCTGTTACATGCATTCCTAACCCCCACTCCCACCACTCTAGCCTCTTACCAGGTACCTCGTATGTGTGTGCGTTAGTGGTGGGCTTGAGCTAACTGAAATGTAAGTGGTGATTGAAGTGTATTGAAGAAGCTCTGACTGTTCCAGTTTTGCTTCTTCTTTTTTTTCTTCTTTTTTTATTTTGTGGCCAGTTCACAGAGGTCTGGGAGGGGAGGGAGGAAGAGATCATCTGGTGCCCTGTTGTTTTTTAAAGACAACACAATGCATACCTTGAGACACACTTTCCCTTACATCCCTCATTTTCTTATTCCTGGCTATTGGTTCCTTAAAAAACCCTCTTTACTCATTACATTTCAACTGGGGCTTTGCATGCATCATTACCTCTGCATGTGTTTTATTTGCTCCTCCTTCCGATTGTGCTCTTCCCCCATGTCCCTGTCCCATGCGTTTGTCCTATTCACATACTATCCCCATTGTCCAACCCCTTTACTCTATCCCCTGGATTTGCTTCAGTTTCCTACATACCGTAGCACTCCATGCCGTATCCAGAGCTCCCCCCCCCCCCCCCCACCTTCCTCTCTCATGATCATTATTGACAGTCTGCATGTTTATTGTGCAGTAAGCTTTGCTACAATTGATCTCCCTTTGTAACCTTGTGTTGTTAAATGGTCAGGTCTACAACATAAATATTACCTGGAAATAAAGGGGCCCAGGAGTTTACCAGCACCCTAAAGTTTTCTGCACCATCAGCAGGGCCATTGGAATTGCGGGATTATAGAGCCGCAAAGTATAACATGGCTTCTTCATATTGGTAAAGTCATAGGTAAGACCTATTGGCTCTACCAATGCTGGTTCTTTGTGGCAAGAGCCTCTCCCAAGATGGTCACCAGTGAATTGAGATGCATGTACATGCATGAGTGGCCATTTTCAAACTGGTTGTTGTAACACACTTGCAGCCTTTCTGTCTTTTTTTCTTTGTAGGTTTAGATTCCATTCCTGGATGTCTGATGGCATTAAATAAAACAATAATTTAAAAAAGCATGAAGTGTGGCAAAAATAAAGGATCAAGTGGCCCAGTAGTAATGTGCAGCTGGTGGGCCCTTGCTCACAAATGGATATGTTGTATATGTATATTCTGTTTATTTTAAAGAACATTAAAAAGTAGGTGTTGGGAAGGGTAGACGAACAGTAGTGTGGAGCGAGTAGATCTGCAGCAGTGTGCAGCTGCCTGACCTTAGGAAAAAAGAAGGGAAAAAGGAGGGCATGTAGGGGTGTGGTAACAAGTCAAGTGCACAGCTATAAGAAATATATTACCCCCAGGTCCCCCTAGTCCTCGTCCCATTCATCATTTATTGGAGATATCCATCTCAACGACATAAAAAAGAACATGAGGAATGCTGGGATATCCCCTCCCAACCCCCTCCCTTTGTTAGTACATAAGCTGTACTTACCCAGCATTCCACATGTTCTTTTTTTTCTGTCTTCCGATGGAGTGAGGACATGAGGATATCGTCCCTGCTGGGCTCGGGTAACGGTAGTTCCTGGGTCACTACCCACCAGTCTGCTGGGCTTACTGGGGTAGCGCCGCTGTTTGTCTCACGGTGGCTGCTGTGCTGGCCCTTGTTGACAGGTGCGGTGGTCCCTTGTGGCTCCCTGGTGCGGTCAGAATTTCTCCTGCTGTGTCGTGGGGTTGTGGTGTGGTCAGAATTTCTCCTGCTGTGTCGTGGGGTTGGGGGGCGGTCAGAATTTCTCCTGCTGTGTCGTGGGGGGGGGGGGGGAAGAGTCTCCAGGGCGGCAGGGTCCTGGTCATGGGCCCTTCCTTGCAGGCTGCCGGTTCGGTGTCAGCGGTCACTGGCAGCAGTTTGGTGTCTTCAGTCTCCTGGGCAGCTGGGAGGCGTGCGGTTGGAGCAGGAGGCAAGGGGCTTGCCTGACTTCCTCCTTCGGTCGTTGTGGTTGCTGAGCATACGCAGGAGGTGCACTTTCCGGCTTCCTGGCTGGCTGATCGTGGAGTAAGTGCCGCTTGGCGGTTTCTCCTTTTTTTCTTTTTAACTCAAAAATACAAAAGGAAAAACAAAACCCGATTTTTAACCAAAACAAATAATTTTACACTATAAAGGCAATTATCCCAGAGCTGTGCTGCAGCTTGGGTGGGGGTCACGGCCTGGTGTCCGGTGACGTCGGGTCAGGGGCTCCGCTTGTTTCACTGATGGTGTCCCTGGTGGTGTATGGGTCATGTTCTCTGCCCTCCCGCTGCAGGGTGTGGGACTGTTCCAGAAATGTCTGCTCGTCTTTCGTCCCCGAGTGGTAGCAGACCCTCTTTTGGTCGGTTGAGGGTTCTGCCCCCGGGGTGTTTGTTTGTCTCCTGCGTACTGTCTCAGGCTGCCTTCTCTATGGTGGGCGGTTGCGGGCCCAGGCTGTACGGCACTGGCTCTACCGTGGGGGGTGGCTGTTGTGGTGCCCCACCCTTTCTTTTTTCCAGGGTCACGTTCCATAACGCACGGGGATTTCTCCTTGTGTGTGATGGTTTGGGCGCTTTTGCTGGTAGGGCAGTGATCACATTGGTCTGCGCTGTGTGTTCTTGTTCCTTTCACTTTTCTCCAATGGTTACTGGGGTTGCTCTCCTCCTTTGTGTTGGTCGCTGTACCTGTTCCTCCCACTTTGCTATGCTGCACTGTGTGGGGCGAGGGTCCAGTAGTCTCGGTGTGTGTGCGCCCTCTGGTTGTTCAGGCCCTGTTTTCCCTTCCTGTGGCCAGTTGTCGGATGCTGGTGTGTCGGGGTCTTGCTTTCCTTGCAATTTGGGGTGGTGTCCCTTGGGTGTTCACGTTTTCAGGCCTCCTACTGCGGTTTATGGGTTGTGTTCCGCGTTTGTATGTGGCCGTTCCCCTCTTGTGCTTTGCAAGCCGTTGCCTTTCCCTTTTGGGCATGTGTCGCACTGCCAGTATCCCCGGTGTTTTCTTCCGGTTGTGGTTGTGTTTTCTTGGTCCCTCACAGTGCTGAGTGGGAGTTCAGTTCAGCCAGTCTCTGCACCTTTGCCTCCTTTTCTTTTCTTTTTTTTTTTTTTTCTTTTCCCTCAGGGCTTTGGGGTTTCACTATGGCGTCAGGCTCTGAACCATTGTTCCTTGCCCGTTATGTTGCGGGTTCTTCTCGGGTTGTGGTCTTGTGGTTATGGTCTCTGCCTCTCATGTCGTGGGGGTGTGTTCTCCTCCAGATATGTCAGTCGCCGTTTTTGGCTCTAGTTCCCGTTCAGTCTCTCTTACTCTCCCTCCTTTTTTGGGGCTTTTGGCTGGTGCAGGCACCTTCAGCTGGGCCTCCCGGACAGCTCAGGATACAGTCTGCGCTTAGCAGATTGGGAGGGTCATGCCTGGTTTGTGCTGGCTTGGGTCGCCTCCTGTGCTTGCCTTGGGCTGTTGGTTTCCCACAGTGTTTTTTTGGGATATGCCTGTTGCCTATTGGTTGCTGTCCCAGCCTCTTCTGCTGTGTGTTGTGGGTTCTTCCCAGGTATTTCTTTGGACGTTTATCTTTTTTGGGGCATTGCACTGTTTCATTCTTTTGACCATTTGCACCACTTCTCCTGGTGCAGTGGGCTTTGTGGGTGTGGTGTGCTCCCACTTGGATTTCCTTTTCTGGCCTGCTCTGCAGTGGCCAGTCTGGTGAGGGATTCTTCTGAGTCTTCTGGGGGTGCAGCCCATTGTTTTTGGTGTATCTTCCTTCTGTCTGCTTCCCATGTGGCACTGGCTGTTGCTTGAGTACCCAGCCCCAGAATGTGGTCCTGCCCTGCTGTTGGGATGCATGTGTGGGAGTGGGGGGGGGGGGGATGAGAGGTTGTCTTGGGTGGTTCCTCAGCCTGGCCACGTTATTTTTGGTTGTGGGGGTCCTGTGGCCTTTTGCCGCTTCTAGGGTGCATCATGTTCTTTGCCGGTCCTTCAGGAGTCATTTGCTGGCCCTTCCACGTGGTATTCTTCCCTTCAGTTTGCTCCTGCTGTTTGGGTGTTACCCACTTTGGTTTGGGGTGTGGTATTCGGTTCCATTCTTCTGGCGGGTTGGCCATTCTGTTTTATTTTGCCTGGTGTGTAGTTTATCGGCTCTGTGCTTCTTTTTTGGCTGTCTTCCTTTTGGGATGTTTGTCCTCCACTTGTTTTTTCCTGTGTGCTGTAGGGTTCTTCCAGGTGCGGCAAATAGGCGGGATACAGTTTGTTGGATATCTCTGTGTTGGTCTCCGGTACCCCCCCCCCCCAACATTTGTTCATGGGGGTAGCAGTTCCACTAGTGATGCTCCTCCTTCTCCTTCTCTGGAATGTCTTTTGTCTCTTTCTTTGGTCCCTTGGCTCCTTTCTGGATGTGGCTCCTTGGCCTGGTGTCTGTTGGTCTCTGTTTCCGGCTCTGCCTTTGGTTGGGGCCAGCGGTCCTGTGGTTCCCCACACAAGTTTGGTGCCTCCTTTCTTTGGTTCTGGCTCAGGGAGTTTCTTGGCCAGGGCCCTGTTCCTGCCATTGTTTTTTTTTTTTCTGCTGTTGACAAGTTTTCTCCTCGCCCCGTGAGTTCTTCGGTTGTCTCACCTTGGGGCCTTTTGCATTGTTCCTGATATGTCTGGTGACTTTGCGGGTCTTGTTGTGTCTCTATGGGCTTTTTCTGTTGCAGGGGTTTGCTTCCGGCCCCACCCTTGTTTCTAGTTACTGTTGCTGCTTCCTTGTCTACTTCAGGCTTTTTCCTGTCACACCTGCTGGTCCTGTCAGTTAGTCCTTTTCTTGGAATGCTGTTCATGCCGCTGCTTGTGCTTCGGGCAGGTTTTGTCCCACTGTGGTGGGTTCCCTCGAGTGGTGCGGCCCAGGTGGTGCGCTCTGCGTACCGGGTGTCTGTGCTTTTTTTGGGGGTCATTCAGGAGTTCTTTGTTTCCTGGTCCCTCTCTTGTTTTTTTGCCTCTGTTCGTTGAGGCAGTGGGGGGAGGTTGCTGTTTCCTGCATCCAGGTCTGCTCACCCTCTTGTGTCTGTTGTTCATGGGGGGAGGTCCCCTGGCCCTGATATCTGTTGTGCTTCTTGCCTCTGCTGGCATTTTCACCCTGTTTCTGCTTTGCTTCCGGGTCGAGTTCTGGTTGGTGCTTGCTTGTTCCTGGTTCTCTCCTGTGGTCGTGGTTTCGCATTCTCTAGGGGTTAACTGTTGTGCGACCTTGGCTGCTTCCCTTTCCTTTCCACTCTGGTTCTGTGGCCGCTCTCTGTCTGGTCTTTGTGTTGCATGGGCTGCATTCTGGGGAGCTTCCCCGGTTTCTGGTGGTGACTGTGCGGTGGTCTGGTCTGCGTGCTGCTGTTTTCGGCTCCTATGTGTCTCTAGAGATGGCTGCTGTTCCACTTTCCTCCTTTTCGGTGGTCTCCTGGTTGGACCTCTCTTTGGTTGGGCATCTCGGGGTCCTGCACACCTGTAGGGCTGGAGTGCTCTTCTTCTAATGCCTCGCTGATTGTACTATGGTGGAGGCTTCCTATTTGCAGTTCGAGGGAGGTTATCTTGATCTGCAAGTTCACTGTCCTTTTCCAAACTGGAAAAGGTACATCAAGGTGGTGAAGGTTCTTTGCTTCGATTTTTTTAATTCTTGATTGTCTGAGCTAAATGCATTTGCCATGGTGTGCCACCCGCCTTGAAGATTACTTTGGGTTGTGACATAAGCGTGGTCTTGGGGGGGGGAAATGTGGAGGGAGAGAATCATAGAATCCTGATGGAGCACTTTAAAAGGTCCCCTTGGCGATCAAGTTCCATTCTCCTGAGGCCTAGCTCCAGTTTTAGCCTCACTCTTCGAGCTTGCAGTGGTCCATGGATTTATTATTTTTTTAAATGTATTTGTTTATATATGCCGTAATTTGGATGTTATTTAGTTGTGTAACCAGTGCTCCAGGGAAGGCTAGATGGTTGTAATTTTGTGCAGGGATCAGTTTTACTTTCATAACTATTTGCATGGATTCTGCAGATGGACTTTGCAGGTGGCTGTTGAGGCGTTTTAGGCAGTGGACGGCTCCTACACCTTTGGTCTTAGGGTGCTTCAGGAAAGCTGTTTGTTTGGACTCTTCTGTGAACCAGACACCTAAGTAGTTATAACTTGAGACTATTGTTATTCTTAGATCCCCAAGCCACCAATATGCTAGTTTCTAGTGGGGGTATTTCCTAAAGATGATGATTTTATGCTTACCCTGGTTTACTTGGAGTTTATTGGCCTTATTGTACCTGTGGAGGGTGTCAAGGGCTCTCTGAAGGCCTGTCTTAGTATGGTCCATGACAGTGCTTAATTTGTAAATAAAAACGTGCCAGTGCTCAAAGCCTGTCTCTTAAACAGAGAGCTGCAATTAAATACGGGAACACAGAATACTGAGGCGGCGTAATCCTGAAGCCATCTCTGCCCTCTAACCCATATAAAGCCACTAACTGCCCCTTCAGCTCACTCTAGCAGCTTTCTACTTTCTCCCTTTGTGACGATTTTTTTGTTTTTCTCTTCCTCCGTCTTTTCCATATGTGTCTTTCTCGCAGCAAATGCTTGAGATAGAAGAATAAGCCCCGGCCCTCAAATAAGTGCCAGTGCTCAGCACCAGGAACAATAAGCAAAAATGAAGCACTGGTCCATGATCACAATATCATCGGCGTACTGCGGGCTAGGGAGGTGCCTTATAATGTTTTGCCCATGTTGGCGGTGTAAAGGTTCAAGAGCAAAGGGGCCAGCACACAGCCCTGTTTGAGGCCCTTGGTTGGTTTGGACTTTGGCGGTCGCTGTGGTGGCGCCTGTTAGTATCTGAACCTAGGTGTAGAGATATTATTGCTTTAAGAAGCAAAAGAGTAGCCCACCCATGCTGTTGTTTTTTTTTTTTCTTTTTTCCCGCAGCATGCCCCAATCCACCCTATTAAAGGCTGTGCTGTGGACTGCGAAGGAGCTGAACAGTGGTGGTTGTTTTCTCCGTGTTGCTTGCTGCACAAGTATTCTAGTGCTGGGACATTATTGGTTGTGGAGCTTGCTGACCTAAATCCTGATTGAAAGTATGGAAGAATGTTGTTTTTCTGGCACTCAAGCCTCAAGGTCATCTAGCAAGAGTCATGCGTAAACCTTTGCTTCCAGATCTAAAAGAGCTATGAGCAGGAGGTTTGTGGAATTTGGGCGATCTCCCTTTTGTGAATAGGAAAGAGAATAGGCCCTCTCCACGAATTTGGGGTCATGGCGGTGGCGAAGTTGTGGTTGTAGAGCAGTGTTAGTATCCCGGCCCAGAAATCTTCTGCTACTTAAACTATTGCATGAAACCATTAGGTCCTGGTGCCCTGTCTTTCCTCATTTATCATATTACCATTAAAGCTGAGGCTTCTGTGAGGGGAGAAGGATGACTGCGGGATGGTCTGATGTAAGAGTTGCCTCATTGATTGGGCAACATTTCGTTCAGTTGATCATTCGTGTAAAGAAGCTTAGCGTAGGCAATTCACTCCCTTTCCTCCATGCCATTTTCCTAAGTCTGGGCAACTGGATAACCATTGTTATCATGAAAACACAAAGGCCAGGGCACACCCAAGGTAAAACTCCAGTGGTCAGAGTTCCAATCGAAATTGACCATGCAATAACACAAGTTCATACAGCAAAACAAGCCGACACGTGTATCGTCTTCTAGACTTTGTCAAGGCTTAGGATTTGCAGACAACATGTAGATATGGAGAAATGAACTGGAGTTCCGGAAAATTGGTAGGTGTAGAAATTGCAGTAGATCAATCATGAGAAATGTAACAAGTAACAAAGATGACCATGATAAGCCTCGTAGAGTGTGGTAGAGTCACGCGCTGATCCCGTCAGAATCAAAATACTTATTGATTCTCATCTACAATAAATATCTAGTATCACCTGTTTGCCGGACTTCGACTCAATTCCTGAAATACCACTTGGACCAACTACATGGAGTTTTTACCTTGGGTGTGCCCTGGCCTTTGTGTTTTCATTGTATAAGCAACCACTCACTTTTCCAGAAGTGTCTGGTCCTCTGACACCCGTGGTGGCGGGTGTATGGCTAGCCTGGCACCCATGACTACTTGCTATTCATAAAAAGACTCTTAAAGATGGACAGTAGATAAACCTCCGTTGATGTGTGAGCACCTCTGGCATTCTCCACCTTTTTCGTTTTGTCTTCAACCATTGTTATCATAACATACACCCTCATTGTAAAGCATGAATTGACTTTCTAAAAGCTGTTAGTCTGATCACTGTGCATTTTACCAAGACTGATTTACTTAACTGGATCAGAACCCCCTTTAGTATGATGAACTGGATTTAATGATACATTGACAATACCCCAACACATGATAGAGATATATATATATATATATATATATATATATACACCCCTGAAACATCTCATGACCATAGAACTGATACACTGCAATGCTGTTTAATCTACAGTTCTCTTAGCTAGCGCGCAATTGGCATTCAATCTAGAATCTGCTTTAGATCTAGGACTTGCCCTCCAATACCAAACACAGTATGCCAATGGCCTCCATACTGCAGAGCACACAACCCTTTTAACTGCAAGTGTTCAGAAGACCACAGACCACAGAGCACTCAGACCTCACATTCTTGCTGCGGAAGCCTCACTCTGCCTGGGGATAAATATGAATGGCCTCTTCTTCCTGTCGGCCAGCCAGGAATTCCTGCAACTGAACTTACTCCATGAGGGCTGACTGAAGCCCCCTGGGCTGCCTCCACCTATCTGCCTCAAGCCTCACTCTGCTGGCCAGGATGATGCTGCATCTTTTCTGTTTATGTTGGGTCCTCACGCTCCCTTTTCAGTCCACTGGTGTCTCGCTCTTGCTGTTCAAGTCCCTGTTGTCTGTTGTTTTGTTGCCCATGGTAGCATTCTGTTGTTTCCAGTAGCTTCACCTCTCTTCTAGGTTTGCGATTCACTTCCTTAATGTGAAGCGGGCAGCTCTAAAAAAATGCAGGAATCGTGGGACAGACAGTGGGGCGAAAGTATATTGAAAAAAAACACTACTTCCTTTCATTGCATCAGTCCTCACTTTGCACCTTGATTGCCGTTATTTACAAGAATTATGTTGAATTTTAATTTCATATGTTACAGGTACTTGTGCACACTGTCTCTTGAGTTCATAAACTATTGCAGAGAGAAAAGATAAAACTGGATTCACAAACGTTGAAGATAAAGCAACCTATTATCGATCACCTTGTTTGTGGGGAAACTCAGTAGTCCATAATTGGATGAAAAAACATAGATACTGTGCCTGAAGTTACAGAATGTTCTACCACTGTGGCAGTGCAAACAGGCATTGAGACTTGCTCATATTGTGGCTTGGCCAATGCTTAATTTCAACAAGCATTGGCAAAGTAAAAACACGAATAGTGCGGTGCTAGACCATACAGCACGGGGGAGGAGCAGTGGGGCCACATTCTGCAGCAGGGAGGCGGGGGAAGTGAGTGAGGGCTCTCTAATAAATACATGTTAAGCATTTGCAAAGCAATAGGTCTCACATTTGCTTGGGTTAGAGCTATTGGCGTTGTAAATGCTGAACTGGACTTTTCTTGCACGTAAATTGGTCAATTCTGCCGTATTATTTGGTCCTCTCTGCCACATAATTTCAGTGGCCCTGCATATAACTAAAGCACTTCCATTAACATTCTTCCTCTACCTGCAGCAAAAAAATGAAAAATATTGTCATTATTATATATTTTTTTATATTATTATTGTGACCCTCACCCCCAGGGTAGTGTGGGAAGCCAGAGATGACCTAGACAGAAAAGGCACATTGTGCAGCAAATGTTTTGTAAGATTAATGCCCTGCAAAGCATTAGGGGGCGAGTTTCTCAGTGCAGTGAATATTGTAGTATCTTGACTGTAATGCTCAGAATAGCCCATTCAGGACACCACTATAAAAATAACATTTGTAAGAAACATTGTCATGCAACCATATAGTCCCCCCCTTGAGAGCATAACCACTTGAAAAGAGAATGGCAGAGTAATGCTGTGTAACCATATATATAGCCCCTAGAGGGTGTAGTGCATTACACATTTCCATGCCTACTAGAATAATATTACAAACAAGGACCTTAAAACACAAACTACTCCCAGCTGTAAAACAAAAGTTCCAGCCATGAGATAACTTAAAAAGACACTGACTGGTGGGATGGGCTATTATTTTACACTCCCACCCCCCTCCCCCAACCTAGTGTGGGGACTAAGCGATGCCCTAAACAGAAAGTGTCTCATGCTGAACATGTTGATGATAGTCCCTTTGTTCTAGGACCACCACACGTTGAGTTATAGCAAAAATGTTTTGTAAAGGGAATGCCCTGGAAAGCATTATGGGGCGAGTTTCCCGAGTGCAGTGAATATTGTAGTATAGGCTCTACTGCTGTGCAGGGAAAGCTGTTTTGAGGATTTTGTAGCTTTTTTTCTGTGTTAAATGCTCCAGTTTGTATATTTTTCAACTGCTAAACTTGTTGAGTGGTACTCATGTAAAGCGCTCCTCAGATGGAGGTCGCGCTATATAAAACTTCACATAGTCATGTAAAGCGCTCCTCCGATTGAGTTAGCGCTATATGAAACTCCATGTCCTCATGTAAAGCACTTCTCCAATCGAGTTTCTGCTATATGAAGCTTTTAAAAAGAAAAAATAATAGTAATAAATAAATAAGAAAGGACTCCTCCCCCCCCCCCCCCACCACACACACACAGCTTACAGCCTTTGTACACAGACACCACAAAGAAATAGTGGCATGCCCAAATCGAGGAATAAGCAATATACAGCATGCAGCGCAAAGCGAAGAGGTGAAAGAAAGTAGTGCACCACACTAAGGTATATGGCCGATCGTGCAGTAATCCATGTAATGGGGGTCAGTCTCTAAGGCAGTAACAAAGCAGGGCAAACTAAAGCATTTACCTACGAAATTAAGGGAATTTTTGAAAGGCAGGCCAAGGAACAAATTAAAGTGATGGACGTAAAATGGGCGTGTGTTGCAAGCCCACAGATGTAGATTACAACATGTCGCGAGACGGTGCTTGGTCGCTGCCTAGGCTTGAGCTAAAAAGGAATCAAAGCCAGTAGGTGTGCAAACTGCTTTTAAAAAAGGGTTTACATCTGCAAAATGCAGTTGGTTCATACCTCTGCTGATTGACATCTGTGCTAACCAGTGCCGAAAGCCAGCTGTAGCCAATGGCTGAAAAGGGTTATTAAAAGCCCCTTTCTGTATATATATGTATCAGCATGTATGTTTTGTGTGGGGGTGTGTGAAATGACATGAGCTTTAGCCAGACAACTGAAGCTGTCAGCAGGCAAAACCTAAAAATGATCTATTGATGTTATATTTTAAATGTTGCAGCTATGTTCTAAATGCCCATTCTATTCCTTTCATCCTCTTTTGTTTCGCTGTTCTTGTATTGGGCATTGGGTGGTCGGAAAGAGAGAAACGTTCCCGGTTGTCTGTGCTGCTGTGATTGCACTAATCCTGGCTTGAGGTCATATGGAGCCTAGTCTCCTTCCCCGCTTCCACCTTTCTGATGGCTTCATCATAACTAACAGCCAGTTCCGTGTTCCTACTCTTTGCCACCTAATGTGAACCAATGGACCTTGATTTACTAATTCACCTACCGCATTTGGCTACACCTCATCCATATGACTGCACCCGTGCTCCCTACCACTACAACCTGAGTTCAGGTCGTGTTTCTGTCTTCACACTGCACATTCTGCTGCCTCTGTTATGTGCATTATTCCACTCATGCCTCACTTCTACCTATTGAGTCTCATTTCTTCCGTATTCAATCCTCAGTCCTGTAGCAGATCAAAGATTGGGTGGGATTGGGGCACTATATCAATCTTCAGACCTCCGTGAAATCCATGTGCTTCTGTTTTGCTTTAAAGGGAAGATGGATGTTTTTTTTTTTTTTTTTATTGGGGTGTTGGGGGGTTGGTTGCACTTTAAACCCTCCTTTCAAATTCTCCAAATAGAACCAGAATTTTCTTATAGCATTGCGAGAAGAATCTGGCAGACACATAGCATTGCTGCTCCAACCATTGGTAGATTGGGGAACTGTTGAAAACTTGTAACAATACTCCACTCCGCAGGGCTCCTAATCACACGCATCTACACATGCACAGAACCAGGTTGATCAGGAGTACGGGCGTTCACTTACATTGCTCCTAAAATGTGGAACGGCTTCTCACTGGACATCATAGCCTCCTCCTCTCTACCGCATGCTCCCTCCCCAAAATCATTGGTAATAAATAGTAGATTAAAGTTTGCATTTCTCACATAATGCGTTGTGCACGTTTTGGTAAATTTGTTGTACAAAACACAGTTGAATCAAAACCCATATTTCACAAGGACCCCTGAAATGTTTTCCATATTTCACGGGTCCTTGAGAAATATGGGTTTCATCACAATGTCGGCTCCCAAACTACATTGTAGATCGATACTGTTTTCAAGGCCAGGAGGACTATACAGCAAAGCAGTGTTTGCTAAATTAAGCAAGAAATATGTTCACATTATGCAGAATATTCTTTGGCAGAGTTATTATTGCCCCTTTGAGGTAGAAACACTATGTTGCAATCAGTAAACTATGTGGCAAGTGCGGAAAATTATAAATGTTTAAATAAGCTTTGCAGCCACAGGACCTAATACCTCCACTGGCCATTGTTTTATAAAAAAATCTGTCTATGAAATATAAAAGCTTCTTATTCCATTTGGTGTCCCTTGTTAGCTGCACCTATAAGAGAGCATCTTCAAAATATCTCCTTTCTACAAATACATTGCTGAGGGTTTCTCTCCGAAAATTCTAGATTCTTAACTATATAATTATGTATTGTTGTGCCCTTTTTTACTTTGGACACCTGAACAGCATAGTCTAGTATTTTCTATATACACATTTCCCAGATTGAAAAACACCCTTTCAAAGCCATGCACCCCAAAAATAACCATTTAACATAAACAGTAGATAAAGAGTAACTTGAAATAAAGCCCTGCATTGCCATCTCTGGGGACCTGGTGACATTTGCAAACCACTTTGCCTTCACCGTCATGGGTTACAATGTGAACCTGACCCCTCAATAGCAACATAGATCTATATTACTCAGTTACCCAGTATATATTAATTACAAACAGTCCCTTCCAAATCAAGAGAGGAGAGACACTCGAGGCACAATCCTAGTGTTGCACAAAAAGCTTTTATTTGGCTTGATGTATCGACTCATTTTGGCACAGGAAGGCCTTGGTAACAATGTTTGGGTGCCACGTATGATTACATTTGTATACGATGAAGTAAAGAAAAAATAAGCAAAATAAAACAAGCATTTGCAATACAATGGGTCTCGTGTTTGCTCGAGTTAGAGCTGTTAACATCTTAAATTACTAAGTGGACTTTTCTTGCCACTTAAATTGAAAAGTAAAACAGTTGACATAAGCGAACCGATTCAAAGCGCCATGGCCACGAGCGTGACCGAGAAAAACACGGGGGAAACGCTAACTCGCAGTTAAATGTATGGGCAATTGTGCAGTTATCCATGTAACAGGATTGATGTTCAAGGCGGTAACCAAACTGCCCCAAGGAGGGACAAAAGTAAAGCATTTACCAATGATAACACAGGATTTTTGAAAGGCAAGTCCACGAATGAGTGATGGTGATGGGCATGCTTAAAAGCTCACAATACTTACAACAGGTCGGAGCGCTTGTGTGCTTGACCTAAAAACGACTTCAACGATGAAACAGTTATTATGTTTACATAATTTGTTCTACAGTGAGAAGATTAGGGCTGGAGGAGAATAGTGGAGCTGCTGGAGAAGAATATAAATATATAGGCAGGCAAAACGTGATGCTATTGGTAAAAGATTGGGGAGGCTAAATGCTGGAGAAGGCTGGACATGAGGCAGGGAGAAGGCTTGAGGGTCAAATTAGGATGAAGCAGGGGGCTGAAAACCTGTTTATAAGAAAAGAAAGCTTGAGGGAAAAAAGTGGAGCTGGAATGACCAGACTGGAGGAAGTAGAATGAGTAAGCTGGTGGAGCTAAAAAAAAGCTAGTGATAGGGGCTGGTAAGAAAAGGCTATAGGTAGGATTAGAAGGCTGAAGACAGTAAAGCTAGGGAGAAAAGTGAAACTGGGGTATGAGAAGGCTGACAAACTGTGGATAGGAAATGTCTGGATAGCAGAGAATACTGGGGTAAGAGGCCTCTGGAGCTGGTGAAGCCTATACCTCTGTCTTTAATATTCCAATTCGTGCACAAATACTGTTTGCATGTATTAGCACATGAAAGTCAGACCTACTGTCTTTGTCAGCGATTGTTCAGATAGTACTGCATACAACAGTTTCAGTGCTTTTGATTACTGTAAATTTCAGCGGTCGCTAGCAATTAATCCATAAGTACTTTACTGATCGATCTCTGAAGATCGAACCGCAGATTTGGCCCTGCATCGATTGGATATTGTGACCTGCAGACATTACAACATGTGAAAAACAGTGAACGCAAACCAACACTAGAACTCGTGGAGAACATTTGGCTTTCTTTTGTAAAGTCAGGACTGTAACCATGGTGTCCCAAGGATATGTAGCAACGTGGCAACCCTATTCCACATTGACGTTTATCACCCAGACTTACTATGAAGTCTGGAAGATGGTTCAAGAGTTTTCTTATTATAGTAGAAAAGCATCATAAACCTTCTTGAAGAATGAGTCTAGAGGCATTGGGATGTTTTTGAAGCGGACACGTAGGTCAGTATTGTGAGAATAGCAATCACAATTTCAAGATCCTTGGGAAAGAAGGCTCAAATGGTTCGATAGAACCTTTATTTTGAGTGGACTGGTCAATTGCAACCCTTGCAAGGCCTTGATAGAGTGCCAGCGTTTCTTGCTACATAAGCAATAATTTCCCACTAGTTTTGCACACATGAAAGGAAAACAAACAACGTTCAAACTGTTTGTCACCTTAAATCCATAGACTAAAACGATAGGAGTCCAAATAAAAAATCCTACTGGAGCTAGGTAAGGAATTATACGCTGAATTCACTCAATGGACTTTATTGGTGATTTATTACGCAAAACAGTTTGCTTGATAATACACTCAAGACAGTGATTAGGTGAGGCTTCATTGCAAGTTTGTGCAGATTGTCAATACCATATTATTATCGTAACAGTCAGGCCTAAACTTACCACCCCGGCCTTTCTCGGGAGAAAGCATATTATATGTGTGGATTGAAATCTTGCACCCACGCACGACTCCAAAATAAAGGAAAACGCTGTGCACGAATAATTTATTGTAGGATGCCTGTAATAAACAAGACTATTGTTTTCACTATTCTGTTAATTGACAAACTGCTGTTCGGTTATCATATTTTTTCCATATTACCACCAGTAAATGAGGCATAACATAGGCAAGTGGTGAATGTCAGAAGTTTTCTTGAGCATACTTAAGAATAACTGAAATATTATATCATACATTTAAAATGAATAACGTTTTATGAATTATTTATTCATGAGCTCTGTGAGTGACTCTTTATCATGAGCACTGGATAATAAACTATCTTATATAATAAGAAAACTGCCCTGAGGAAGTGATAATTCAGAAAATAAAACAGGTGTCAGCAGAGTGCAAAGCGCTGAGAGGTTGGCTAGAATACAGATACGTACGCATTTGTTATAAATAAGCAAATGAGAACAAAAAGCTAACAATACAGACCAAATTGTTCAAATGTAACAAATGAGTTGTGTTTATTAAATAAAAATGAAGCATTGCAATAAAAACCCTATTGCGTTTAAAACAAACTCGATTCTTTATCCAAAAATCTTCCGTGCCTCTTCTAGTCAGTTTATTTATGCTAGCAACCAGAGTTCATTTTCACCTTAAGTGTTAATAATTGACAGGGGAAAAAAACATTTCATTAGTTTGTTGAATTGTGATTTCTGCATCAGTAGAAGGTATGTTAAGTTCTCCTCGGTGAAATTAAAAAGATGTATACCAAAGCAGAATATGAACTTTACATCATAACTGTTTTTTGGGTTTCTCAAGCAAAATGTGTGGGGCTGTTTGTCTTGGTGTGCAGAACACGTTCTGAAATGCTCTGCTGGGGCACAATGTCAGATATGACCACGCACTAAATAAAACCAAGTTATCAGACCCCATTCTGGGGCCTGGGTGGGAATGGCAGGGAAAATGGGGACAACTGGGCCTCAGGTATGGTGTTTGAGGTGATTTGTCACTGATGTTCGGAGTATGGTCTTCTATAGCTCTTTAAATTGGACCAATTAACCCTTTCATCTCTTGACTGTCAGGATAGGGAGAGCAATTGCTGTCTTCTGCGGGAGATAGTGTGAAGGGCATGAGTACAGAATTCAAACAAGACACAATAATAAACTGTTCAGTGCTTACCTATTAGTTTAAAAAGGTGCTTTAATCATGCAGGAAAACTAAATTGTACGACTCCAAAGGTAGGTGAAGTACAGGGTTTATTCTCCTTTGAAGCCTCCTGAAAGCCTGATCCCCTTATATGGTGCTTGCCTTCTGCCTTTCTCTCAGGAAGTTCCCCCTCCTAGAGCGACTTGGGTAAAGGTATAGGTGTAGATTATGTAGACGTACAGATCACACAGTTACCACAAATGTTAGCTTGTAGGCCAGTTGAAAATTCTTTGGGCCCAACATGTTCGAACTACAATGATTAGCCCTCAGCAGCAAACTTCCTCCTTGCTCGTATTAGGCCCAGTCTCAGTTTGTGCAGGCAAAGATCCATCTTCCGACATGGTAAATCAGTGGTGTGGTTGGTGTTAGAGGGAAATCTGTTAATAAAATAAAACAAATCATTTTGACACAATAATATAAGTTTAATCGATTTTCAGCTGGGAACAACAGGCAGTCTCACATAGAGGCTATGACTGAAGTTAAAAGTTCTGGTTCAAACACCAGTAGCATTTATACTGTAAAAACCACAAAAAACTGTGGTCAAGAGTTCAGCATTTACGTAAGCAACTACAAGCAGTACAGATAAGGTAATGAGGTGCCTCTGGAAAGAAGCACTTGCACTTGTTGGCCTCATGGGTGGGCAAGTTACACTGACGTCATTCACCATATCTATCTTTCTGCACAACAAGAGATTATATGTTGCGTGCTGCTCATGGTAGCCCTCCCTTGCAAATACTTATCTGACCCTTTACACAGTTCCCCTTAACACAATATGAATGACTTGTGGTTTTTAGGACCCCTGTGCTAAGGAAGGATACACCCTTCTGTTCCACCCTGTTCATGCTAAGTGAACATTTTGAAAGCAACAGTTGGTGCAGCTCTAAAGAAAAACTCTCATTCTAATGTGGCTTGGGCCTCTTATGTGTTTCAGCACAGGTAACTTAACAATGCAGCATGTGTATATGTTTCCTAAGTAATAAGTGTTTGTTTGTCCTAAATATGACCTGCCTTTTCTATTGATCCCACAGTCTGTCTTTTTTAACATGTCATGTATTAAACCTTTCACTACTTACATTGGTTTACAACTATCTAGCCAAAAATGTGTGTATTGGGATTTGGGAACTTATGTTTGTTTGTATGTGATGTATTCCTATTCTTCCTACATCATTCCTCCCTCTAGTTGATTATTCAACTACATTTCCTACCTTCCCATCTACTAATGAAACTAGGGGAATCATCACATACCCACTACTCTGTCCCTCCCAATTTAGCTGTCAACCTTTTGCAACATGCTATTATTACCTGAAACATAAGACACATCAAAAGCAACAACACAATCAAAGGCAACAAGGCCTTGAACAACCGCGACATCCAGGACGGCACCCATTCGATCCAGCCCTCAAACCACCCATCAGGGGCACCCCCCTCATCAATCATTTTCTTTTGTAAATCATGCAATGTCTGAATGGCCTGAGTTAATGTCCCATTGTCCGCATCATTGGCCGGCACATAAAGATCCAATCTTCTTACACACCCCTCCTTCCATGGCCATCATTAAATCAAATACATATCTGTGTTGCATTAACATCAGCCTAAGGGCTCAAAGTTCTTCCTTGATAGCATTGAACCCATCTTCAATTGCATTTATGGTCTTCATCAATTCAAAGTGCGTGATCTGCAGCCAGCGTGCAGTTGCCTTCGCCTGAATGAATGGTAGGATGCTACCAAAAAATATTTGGGCATCATTAAATAGTCTATGTTCCTGTGGAACGTCTTTCCACACTTCAGTACCAAGAAACTCAGCAGCTCGTTTTGTCCGATAATGGTGAAGCAAGGTTGTTGGATGGCTCATGGGATGGTCATGTAACTGAGAGATGTCCACACCTGGTATCACCAGGGAGGGGGTGTGCAAAGTCACTAGGGAGCAGAGGCCATTCCAGTTCGGGGGTAGTTGCATGTGGAGCCGGGCCCCACACATCCAGTAGTGATCCATCAGGCTGGAGGTGCTGCCCTGCATATCAGCGTTGTAGGTGGTGATGTTGCAGTTGAGGTTACTCCCCACCTTCATTGTCCCATTCCCTCTGAAACAAAGAGAAAACTGTTAGTTTCATTGCTATTCTAGGGTGAATGGTAGTCCCTGTATATCTCTGTATGTTCGCATCCCATATTTCCTGACACTGGCCTATTATCTTATTAAAGCTTAGTGGAGCTTGTGTCTCTGTACCATTTATCATGGGCAAATACTGATCTTGTGATACTAATAACTGGCCTGCCTGCGCAATCAGGAAGCAGGGGTTTAGCTCGTGCAGTAACAGGACTAACGGGAGTTGGCTGTAGCTGTGCTCTCATTCTGCATAAAAATAGGTGCAGGAGACAATGTGTAATGTTTGGGGATACCTTTTTAGGGAGATGCAATTTATCTACTCCAGCAGCATGGGGGATGAGAGAGCATACATAACAACTGGTGTTGGATGTGGATGTGCCTATACTGTGCATGTGCTGATACCACACATTGTCAAACAAAGCAATATGGAGAGGGTGATGGTCAGTATCATTATCAACAGTTCTACGCATGCGTGTAATAATTGATATAGGATCAAAAACAATTAAAATATCCAAGGGCTAAAAGCAGCAAAATCAGTGCAACGAGGAGGAAAAACAAACATAAAATACATAACTTAAAAGAAGAATGGTCTAAGATTGAGGCTTTAGAGGGAGGTTTTACTCCGGTTGCTTCTCCTGTTCTCCCCCCTCTTTTTCCTGCTCGGTGTCCAAAGGGATGGATGGCACTGGGAAGGGTCCATTAAATTTGCAGTTCTTCCACTGTCTTGCAAAATTGCTAAAGTTCCCAAAGGTAATGGTGTTTGTTGATCCTTTACAGGAGATGTGTTGGCGCGCTTCTTGGCTGCATGTGTAACCTGTTTAGAGAAGAACTTTGCAACTTTGGTTAGCTCAGACATGTATTCATTCATTTCAGTTTGTACAACTTCAGGTGCACTCTCAGTCTCCAACTTATGTCTGGTTGGTGGCACAAATGTGCTCATTGTTCTACCTGTCACTATTTGATGAGGAGTCAAATAGTGCTCTGATCCTGGGGTATTTCTCAAAGCAAAGAGGGTTAACAGACTTGGCATTATGGTGAACACAAGGTCCTGCTTCAATCCACCTTGAGAATGGGCAGACTACAGCTATAAGATAGCGATAATGATTGCATCTGTCAATCATATCAATGTAGTCAATGTGCAGTTCCTTAAAGGGACCTTGTGGGCGAGGCATTGTAGAAGCTATTACCTTAGAGGTGGGATTTGGTGAATACTGCTGGCACACTGTGCAGGTGTGTGTGTACATTATAATAATCTCATGTAAGTAAGGGACAAACCAATCCTGACGTATTTGGAGGGACATATTGTCTTTAGCAGTATGTGAAGGAAGATGTAGCTGGTTTAGAGCTATCGGTAGCAATGCTTGGGGCATGACTGGCTTCCCTGTTGATATTTGTCTGTATATTAAATCTGTTCCTGTCTGTGTGCATACTCTGGCTTCCCACAACTGTTTCTCATGCTCTGGTGCATTTTCTTGTATCTGTCTTATATGCAGATGAGCTGTCTCTGTGTAATGTCTGGATGCATTCAAAGGGTCTGAAGATGTCAATGTTTCACTAGCTAACAAAACTGTGGTATGTGTGTCACTAAGAGGGTGTGTTGCTGCATCTTTGGCTGCCCAATCAGCCAGGACATTTCCAAGGGACTCAAAATCTGAGCATTAGTGTGGACTGCGCATTTCACTACTGCAACTGCATGTGGCAGTGTTAAAGCTTGTATCAAGTCCTCCAAAAGGGTTTGGTGCATGACAGTGCTTCCATCATACTTGAGAAATCCCCGTCTATTCCACCCCATAATGCTGGAATGCACTGTTGTAGTGACAGAGGCTGAATCAGAGTATACTGTTATTGTTTCTCCTTGCCCTTGTTTGAGGGCTGCCCCTAAAGCTACTAATTCAGAAGCCTGGGCTGAATATTGAGATGGCAAAGTTATCTGTTCAGTTATCTGCAGTGTGTCTGAAGAGTTGTGCTGCATCGCTCTGACCACTGCAGCACTTGTATGTCTTACTCCTGTGTCCTGATCTATTGTGGAAGTTTCATCCACAAAATATACAACACTACCTGGAATGGGGTCTTCTGTTGCTTGGCTACACACATCTGGAGTATATGTGGCACAATCATGTGCATCATCATCAGTGTCTGAAATGGGGTGTGCAAAGAAGGTAGCAGGGTTGATTTGTGTGGCATTTAACCACCTTCAAGGAAGTTAGTGATAATATTATCTCATAGCCTGATACTCTCCTTGTTGTTAATGTTGTTTTAGCTTTCTGAATTATTGCAAACACAGCAGGTTCAGCATACAGGGTCAAGGGTGCACCCATGACAATGGGAGCACTTTTCTCTACTACAAAGGCTGCTGTGGCTAGTGCTTGTTCACAAGGGTAATTACTTTTCATGACAGAATCAAGTAGGCCACTAAAATATTCAACTGGTTTGTGGCCTAAAGGATACTTTTGGGTGAGGACAGCCGTCATCACCTGGCCATTACAGTGGCAATTCCTTCCTGTGTTTTCTTGGCTAGTTTCTGCTGGACCAATTTAGCTGCTGCTTTCTCTATTTTATCTTTCTCTCTCTTTTCCTTTTCTTGTCTCTTCTTACAAAAATGTATTATGTGTACTTGTATCTCTCTCCATGGTTTGGCCTCTAAGGCAACTATATTATCTAATTGATCCTGCACTTCAGCTGGCAGACGCTTTTTCACTACATTGAAAAATAGTATTGCATTCTGTCCAGTGACATCCCAACTCTCCCCCACTTCCTGTGTCCATTTTTCCTTCATTCTGCTAAGGAATTGGTGTGGGTCCTCATTTGGCTGCATTGCTTGTGCCATAAGGGACCCAATGTCTGGCCTGTCTGGATACATTTTCCTCAGTTGTTTCCAAACAATTCCCCTTACTCTATTAAAGGGTGCCCCATCACATTTTGGGTTAGTCAATGTCACATCCTTTACTCCTGCCTTTGTGAACAGTGTGTCTGTGTCATCTCCTATAAGGGAACTTAGTAAACTCTTAATGTCCCCTATTGCAAGAGTAATCACTGCAGTATGTTTCTCCAGAGCTGCTATCCATTTCCCAGCACCCTCAGAATGTTGTGGCAACTATTTTTTAATATTTTCTTTGTCCATCTGGAGCCACAGTATATATTGAGGCACCCCTGGGCCCTTGAATATCAAGGGCAGTTGTGACAGGACTGTAGTCCTATTGCCAGTATGGTGACGAGAGTCATACTTACAAGCATATCTCTGCCACACTCTTAGGCTTTTCTGCATATAGGGATAATCCCAGTAAGGATCCACTGTGGCCTAAAAAATGCACATTTCTGCATTAGCCATGTCTCAGGGTTCAAAGGAACCCTCTTGCGGCCATGGTGTCATCTGTGATGCCAATCCTGTCCAACCTGCTAGGTTGTCAGTAAAAGGGACAACATTATACCAACTATTTTCATACTGAGCTACTATTTAATTGGGTGTCAAATTATTGCCAGGGCATACAGGGAATGCATGTGCCATGTCTTTCCTCAGTGTCATTTTTGCTGCCTTATCAAATGTTCCCTTTCTCTCATATGGGCATGCATTCACCCCATCAAATACGAATCTCTGTAATTCTCTTGGCTTCTTTTATAAAGTCTGTCCTGTCTTATTGTTTTCTTCTCCCTCACAGGCATATTGTGACTGTTCCTTGTTATGGTCCTCAAAAAGGGACATTCTTTTAACATGTTCAGTGATGTCATCTAATGCCCCCTCTGATCCTTTGTAATATTTTTCTAAATCCAGATCTTTTTCACCTAAGTTGCTGTGTGTGGAGACTGTGTCATCTAGTCCTTCTTGTTCAATCATTTGTGGCCTAGTGAGGGCCCTTGACTGCCTCAGGGGCCCTTCCTCCTTTTCCCAAGTCGCTCTTTTGTCTACCCGTCCATCTTCCTGCTCTGTGATCCACTTGCCTGCACTATTCTCTTCTGCTCCTGGGTACATGAACCTCCAGTACTCTGTGGGAGAACTTTCTGGTGTGAAAGCTAACCTTCTTGTCTTATTTTTAATATTGGTACTCGTTTTTTTTCAAAACACCTTCTTTTTTTCTAGCCCCATCCATTCTCTGTGCCTCTCTTGATCCCTCATTAGGTATACCTTTATTTTTTCTAGTGGGGGACATCTCGTCCTCCAAATGAAGTGTAAATGTGGCATCTAGTGTCCCTATGTATTTAGTACTGTCCCCACCTGACCTTTCCCGTGGTGTACTGGCCATTTGAGGACATGGAGATGGGTGAACATATTCTCTATGTTTTAGAAAAAGATTCTAATGGTGGGCTATACTCTGGGTCTGTATATCCCACAGCAGGGGGATGTGAAGAGGTGGGTAATGAGTGTGGGGCACCAGGTTGCATCGTATACATGCCCTGTACCTTTGCACTGCCTAACCCTAATTGCACATCTTGATAGGGGGGTGGAGGAGCCGAAGGGAGGGTCTGAGGCTTTGTATTTGACTCATTCATATTTGTTTCACAAAAGACCCTCCATAGGTCTAGTGTGATCTTCCTTTTCTCTAGTTTATTTCCCTTTAATTTACTCTGTAGGAAGGTGGCCATGTGTTCTATTATTGTATTATCAAATGTGCCCACTTTGGGCCATACATGTGCAAATTTTAATGTTGCTTTGTGCCATTCCTTACAGTATTTTCCTATCCTGTCCCTGTCTCAAGAGAACACTTTAACCATGTGTTCTAAAGGAGACCCCATGTCTGTTTAGTGAACTTAATCTTTTGTACTATATGTTTTACACTCTAAATGGGCTTCTATTCACTTCCTATGGTATTTCCAGACTTCACATAAACTATTATTAGGCTGTGAAGGTGAACATCAGAGATATATATATATATATATATATATATATATATATATATATATATATATATATATCCCTAATCTCTGAAAGACTTTGTTCATTTATATATAGATATATATGGTAGGTGCATTTATGTGTGGCCTAAGTGGTTTGTTTGCCTGACACAACAAACAATGTTATTGTGATCTATATACATGTTTATTAATTACTCATATCCTAAATTCCACACTTGGAGGTCCCCAATAAATGCATACAGTAGGAGGTCTAATACTAAATCTGAGTCTGTTTATTTTTGCAGGGAATTTATGTGACTGTTGCCCATGGTTCCACTGAAAAATTGCAGTAACTTCAATGTATTCACTTTCTGGTCACAAGGTAGCTCCAGTGTCACACATGAAAAAATTAAAACAAAATGTATTTATTTTTAGAGGCCTTCAAATGAATGCCTTACTCTTGGAAAGACAACTGCAACAGGTTTTGTACATTTCAAAATAAACTCTTTTATTCTAATTATGTGAAGATCCTGTTCACATCTATTTGAAAGGTAGTTAAATATATTTGTATGTATAGTAGCTGATAATTCTCCTACTATTTGTATACCTTCAATAAATATGTGTATGTCCCAGTCTATACTATTTGATAATTCATCTAGCCTCCAATCTTAAGGCTCTATAGTTTCATAATGGGGATAATAGTAGTGTCAATATTTGGTATGGGGTTCATGAGGCTACTACACTACTTTTAACTTGGAAAATAATGTCCTTGTATTAGTTCTTTGAATAATTATTTATAATTGTCTAACAGGCATTTCTCTTATGTCAATGTAGGTTGTTTTTAGGCCTAGAGGTGATATACTATAAATACCTAGGCATTCATAAACTTCTGACTTAAAAAATTATTCTATGGTATTGATATTGCTGATCTACTAAGGTCAGTTCTGTTGCAAAGGGTGACAGCCTCACTGTTATAAACATTTATAATTAATTCAGGGATGTGGAATTAATTAGTTGACTTTTTGGGACCTGCCCAATCCAGTCAATTACTTTACTTTTGAGTATACTATTATAACGTAACCTTCATAAGAATAGGAGGTCTGATACTTATTCCTAAATTATACACTAAATAACAAACTTATATATTGACATTATTATGTGGCCACATTTCTGTCTATACATGCATATACATACACAGTAAATTTTAATATACATACACAGTAATTCTTAATTTCATACTAGGGCAAACAAAATACTACTGGTCACTTCCCTCTGGATTCATAGACAACTTTTCACTATTTTCCACTAAAGAAATGGTGACTTCCAGATTTAATATCTGGGTTAGCTTGACATGAGTGTTCTTTAAAACATACACTGATTGCTCAGCCCCCAAGTCCAACACTACTCCTGACCACTTTTGACTTACTTAGTCAAGCTCCCTGTATCTTCCGGACTTACCACCGGGATCCCTTAATATTATCTCAATTCATACACAATCTTGCATGCAAACACAAAAATTACATATATTACAGTGTCAAAATTGTAAATGTCTTTATAAAATAAAAGGAACAGACCTCGTACTTTGTCCACCTCACTACCTTCCACTGAGACCCATCTGTCCCCACGAAATCAGAGATTTTTACATAAATGTAGGCATCTCCCTTACCTCTTTGAAATGTGCACAAATCACCTCGTGGAGACAGGCAGGGCCCCCAGTTCAGCAGTTGGTGAGATCAAAGTAGAGCTCCTGGCTTAGCTCGCCAATATGTTAGAGGGAAATCTGTTAATAAAATAAAACAAATCATTTTGACACAATAATATAAGTTTAATCGATTTTCAGCTGGGAACAACTGGCAGTCTCACATAGAGGCCATGACTGAAGTTCAAAGTTCTGGTTCAAACAACAGTAGCATTTATACTGTAAAAACCACAAAAAACTGTGGTCAAGAGTTCAGCATATACGTAAGCAACTACAAGCAGTACAGATAAGGTAATGAGGTGCCTCTGGAAAGAAGCACTTGCACTTGTTGGCCTCATGGGTGGGCAAGTTACACTGACGTCATTCACCATATCTATCTTTCTGCACAACAAGAGATTATATGTTGCGTGCTGCTCATGGTAGCCCTCCCTTGCAAATACTTATCTGACCCTTTACACAGTTCCCCTTAACCCGATATGAATGACTTGTGGTTTTTAGGACCCCTGTGCTAAGGAAGGATACACCCTTCTGTTCCACCCTGTTCATGCGAAGTGAACATTTTGAAAGCAACAGTTGGTGCAGCTTTAAAGAAAAACTCTCATTCTAATGTGGCTTGGGCCTCTTATGTGTTTCAGCACAGGTAACTTAACAATGCAGCATGTGTATATGTTTCCTAAGTAATAAGTGTTTGTCCTAAATATGACCTGCCTTTTCTATTGATCCCACAGTCTGTCTTTTTTAACATGTCATGTATTAAACCTTTCACTACTTACATTGGTTTACAACTATCTAGCCTAAAATGTTTGTATTGGGATTTGGGAACTTATGTTTGTATGTGATGTATTCCTATTCTTCCTACATCATTGGTGCGGTCAGTAGGTTTACACTATGAGATTTTGCATTGGTCACAGAGGATTCCAGTTTTGTACCTTTGTGAGCCATGAAGGTTGAACAGTGCACTCACTTTGCTGACTGCGGCGGCCTTGGGCTGATGAAGGGGTGCGTTTGGTTTCAGCAGTTGGGCCCCCCCCCCCCCCGGGGCCCATGAAGGCAGCCACTTGTTTTTGACATTTGTTGTCTTCAGGCCAGTGCAGACGAGAATCCCTTCTAAAACGGTTGTGACGTCCAGGCCAATGCAATGGCTTCACCTGGATGGACACCAGGGCAGCTGCAGAAATGCCAGGAGGCCAATGACGATTTAGTTTCCTGCTTCTTACTCCGCTAATGGCAGAAACTATACAGCAAGATTGGAGAACGCCCTCACTTGGGAGCTGTGCCTCGGCATTGCTCCCTGTATTTTTTGCCAACATGGGTGTTCCACAAGCCAGGAACATGCAAGGCTTCTCCTCATGGACACGTCCTCCTCTTGCTTGGCCAGGCACTCCCTTCCACACAGGGTTCTAGGTATTAGGCAGACCCGCTGCTCCTCCAGCCAAAAGCACACACTTTCGGTAATGTTTCCTCAAATCTGAGAGACTGTTGTGAGGGCACCCGCCCTGGTCACACAGGAGTACATGGACTACTCTGGAGTATCTCCTTCCTTGTTTAAGGGGACATTTGAACTGGACTAACATTGAGTGCTTTTAGCCCCTCTTATACACATCTTCCAGGCAGGGTTGTAGCTTCACTGTCTAGGCATTAGAACTAGCTTGGGTTTGTTCTTTTTCAAATGTAATTATCTTGCAGTTCCTCAGACGCAACCTTTGTACAAAGCTAAAGCTACGACCGTACGTAGCAGTGGTGCTGGCTCCAAGCATGAGCATCCAAAACAAGGGCACAGTAGAATGTGTGATTGCTATACCCAGGTGTCTTCTACCTTATTAATGCAGTAATCAAGGACAGAAAAAGCAGGTCCTTCCTAGAAATGTCCGCAGCTTAGACAACCAGAACTGCAACCAGAACGTCAGTCCCACCTCTCATCTCCTACCATATACCAAATGGCAGAGCTCAGTAAAAACTATTTGGCAACCCCTTGATAACAAAGCCCTGATTGAATTCTAAAGGTAGCACTGTCTCCTTTCTTGCTCGCTTCAGTGAATTGATCCCCTGCCACAGGATTGCAGCCAATACTCTAACTGTCTGGGGTAGCTGTATTCATTCCTAACTCTTGTTCCATGCTAAACCAGGAATCATCCAGAATAAATCACACAGGTCCTAGTACTCGAGTGCTCTCCACACACAATTTTACTACTACATGCCACACACCTGTTGTGTACATACATGTACTTGACTTGAACAGCGCCACCACTACGTTAATGTGATTTAACTAGAACATGGGCACTAGTCCTGTGCTTACTATAAAGACACATTTTGGAACAGGTTCTGAACCTCGAATTATGATGGACAGGCTTAGGTCTCTGTGCACTTAACACATTGAAGTGACAGTAGGCAAATCAGAAAGCCAGGTTACTTTTTTTTTTTTTAATGCTGTTGGGAACTATGGGCAGGGACTCTTACTTGTTCACCAAGCAGGGGCATTCCCGTCCCAATATGCTTAGTGTTTGGTTTCAGAGAAAAGTCATGAAGTATAAAAAAAAAACACCCTGTTGCTCCCTCTAATTGCATCACGTGTCATGGGCGGGTGTCATCCCAAGAATAAATCTTTAAATGAGGTTCAGGGTGCAATTGGCTTTTTTAATTTCACTTTTACAAAACATGTAATTGCTTCATTGTGTGACCTCTGGCAGCTTCTCTAGAAAGTAATTCAAGATTCACTATGGAAAAGCAGGGGTACAAAGCCTAGTCACAGCAGGGAATGTAATGCACATGAAGTGAACTCTCTCTATGAATACCTCACAGTGGGATGTTACAGGGTCCTGGAAAACCTGGGGGTATTCGCACTCGTATAGTGAACAAAAAAATGGTATATGACTAGATGTACAGGGCCCCACTCAGTTTAACTCCTTCGCTGATAGCTCTTCCTCTTGCCCCCAATCCCAGTGCTAAGCCCTTTTTTTGACTATTTGAGGTAGTGCTTTAGGGCTCTATAACTTCTTTCTAGATAAGCTTTCAACGCCTACTTGCATCCTTTTTTCCCCCAGTATCCTGGGGATTGTAAAGATACCCAGGGTTTTTTGAGTCCCCTGAAGGGGGCAGAGAAAATAGGCAAAATATAGCAACATTTTTTTATTTTTTTATTTTTTTAAAGTTATTGGGCGAAGAAGTGATCCAGTTAAGTGTCTGTCTTTTTTTTTTTTTTTCCTCTCCTAAAAATGGCACCCACAAATGGTTTACTGTACCAAAGTTGCCACCTCCCAGCTTTCAGGAACATGCAGAGCCTAATCAAAAAGCCTAATTTTGTACCACCATTTTGGCATTTTTCCTAAGAGGTAGCCTATTCTTATTTTTTTATTTTTATTTTTGTGTCCTCAACCTACTTCCAGTTTGTGGTGGAAACCAGTGTAAAACCCATGGGTGATTCAGAAAAGCCATACATTCCTGAAAACTGGACAATATTCTCGATTCAGCAAGAGGCCATATGTTTAGATCCTTCAAGGTTTTCCCAAGGAAAATACCCATTGAACTAAAGAAATATATTGAAACTGAGAAGGGAAAAACAGGCATTTGTGGCATTTTCATCTGTAACATTTTGTCACAATGGGTGATTGACAAAAGAAATATATAACATTATGTCCGCTAGGCCCTTCTGGTTGCTGGAATATATAGAGTTGGTAGGTTCTCCCAAGAACCAAAGTTACCCAGAGCAAACAACTGAGCTTCACCGTACAATGGTTTTTCATTGAGTAGAGACCAATTCTTATAGCGAAATAGGCAGAGTGAAAAATGTGTATCAAGAAACCTTATGTATTTCTGAAATGGGCACAAGATATAGAGTTTAAGAGCAGTGATTATTTCTACATTTCTGAATTTGTGGGTACCTGTACTAGCGTAGGATTTGGAGGGTATTTTTCAAAATGTCTTCTTGCTTATGCACTGGCTTACATTTTAAAGGCACAAATTCAGCGAAAACAAATTGGTAATACCAAATGTTCAACTATTCTATGCTCCCACAAGTCTCCTGATAAAAATGGTACCTCGCTTGTGTGGGTAGGCCTAGTGCCTGCAATAGTAAATTGCCCAAAACGTGACATAAGACGCATTACATTTTTCCACCGAAAACTGACTCTTTTTCCAATGTGGGTAGCTCTAGGTTTTGGACCCTAGCTCAGCTGGCACCTAGGGAAACCTAGCCAACCTGTACACTTAAGAAAACTAGACATCTAGGGGTATCCAGAGTGGGCTGACTTGCATGGCTCCCATCGTGTTTTATTACCGAGAATCCCTTGCAAATCTCAAACTTTGACTAAACAAAATGCATTTTTCTCACGTTTCTATGATGGCAAGTTCTGGAATCTTCAGAGAGCCACAGACTTCCACCTGGTATTCCCTGAAGTCTCCCGATAAAAACGGTACCTCACTTGTGTGACTGGGCCTTGTGCCTGCACCAGAACAAATCAAACCTAAGTCAATGAGTGTCCCGTTGCGAGGACTCCCATCGATGTTAGTGTGATCAGTTCCTGTCTTGGGCACTGGATCCAGCCACAAAAGTGGGGCATCATTTTTATTGGGACAAGTGGGGAAACGCTGTGTGGTTTCTTTTAGATTCTGAAAGAATATGGCACAGAAATGCAAGGAAAATGTGTGATATTTAGGCACATTTCAGGTTTGCAGGGCATTGTTTGTAAGAAAACTTGTTAGGATCCACCCTGTACTCTTCTGGGTGTCTAGTTTATGAAAATATCTAGAGTTGGTAGATTTCCCATAGAGACAATGTACACCCTGACAGAGAAAGACAGAAAAGACTAATAGTATTGCACAACCATCTATTCCTCAAGTACACACAAACGCACACACGTGTACTGGTTGAATTTGGCAGGAGGGGGAGTGAAAGGTTCAAAATGTAAATTTTATTAACAAGAGTTTATACAAAAATCAAATACACTGTTAATATTTGAAAGGTCAAGAATCTGAACCAGTGAATCACAGCTCATGAGCTGTAAAGCAGAACAAGGCATCGCCCGCTTTACAGGCCATTCACACACCTTTTATGCGTGACACACACACAAGACCATTCACACCGCCAGCTGCGGGCCCAGCACATTACAACACTTCCATCAACAGACCGTGCCATTCAAGGGCCCATTACTTTCATACACCCACATGACTGACACAGCAATCACACCAGCAGGTGGCTGATTGAGGATGTGGATGGGCGTTTGGCTAGCAGTGTGTGTAGTGACCAGCAGCAAGTCACTACACTTACACTGCCAGCCAAATGCCAGCTCACACACACACCACCAGCCAAGCTTCAGTCCACGCACACTGCCAACCAAGCTTCAGTCCACGCACACTGCCAACCAAGCTTCAGTCCACGCACACTGCCAACCAATCTCCAGTCCACGCACACTGCCAGCCAAGCTCCAGTCCACGCACACTGCTAGCCAAGCTCCAGTCCACGCACACTGCTAGCCAAGCTCCAGTCCACGCACACTGCTAGCCAGCCAAGCTCCAGTCCAGGCACACTGACATCACATTTTTTTAAACAAAAAAAACACAAAGCAGTTGGAAGTAGATGCAAAACTGTAACTACAAACACAACAGCTCGGTTGCTCCCAGTAACTCCGCTGAGTGTGGTACAATTTAAGACATGTGGGCACACATAGCCCAGGATTAGGATGCTCAAGCAGTACATACAACTTTCCTTCAGCACGCCTCTTCGGACTCAAACTCTACATCTCCTACAGGGATAGTATTTTTTGTTGTTTTTTTGTTGGTTTGTTTCTTGGGGCATGGGAGGAATTTAATCGGGAAGGTGGGAATCTTTCAGTCTAGCCACATACTCCAACTCTAGGAACACTTGTCTGGTCCATTACAACAAGGCTGCCTATCACAAACTGCTGAAACTTAACAAATGTCATCTTTAAATCTGGAGAACAATCCTTGAATACAACAAAAGCATGAAAGGATGCTCTATGGAACAAATGGATAGCCAACTTCTTATATCAGATGAAAGCTTTACAAACAGCAGTGTAAGGTTCCAACCTCTTATCTACCCCACACACGTGCTTATTGTACTCTAAAATGTGCACAGGTTTGCATGCTTCAGCGACCTGACCCCAAACGGTTACAGGTGAAGTACTTTCATAGTGAATGGTTGTCAGCATGTGAACATCTCTCCTGTCTGCAAATTTCACAGCTAGAAGTTCATCACTATGCAAGGCACTGCATTGTCCCCTCTGAAGCTTTTTACATACAAGCTCTTTAGGGTAACCTTTGCATTTAGGGCGGATTGTGCCACAAGCAACATTGTCCACTTTGAATAATTCCTTGAATAATTGCACACCAGTGTAAGAAGTTATCTACATATAGATAATGACCTTTGTTTAAAAGTCCTCTTTGAAGTTCTCACACAATTGTCTCACTAACTCCACAGTGGCAGACAACCGGGGGTGGGGGTGTCAATAGAACAATCTTTACCACTGTACACCCTGAAGTTGTAGACATATCCAGTACTACTCTCAGACAACATATACATTTTAATTTCATAACCTGCCCTCTTGCTAGGAAGGTACTGCCGAAAAACCAAACAGCCCTTGAAAAGGATCAAAGACTCATCCACAGCTGTTTCTTTCCTTAGAACATAGAGCTACAGAGTGATCATGGACAGGCCAAATCTTAAAAAGACTCACATCTGGGTGATCTTGTGGCAATGCTGAAACATTATCAACAAAATCCAGTATCAGAAGCAGAAGCAAATATGGATCACAACTAATGGTTGCAGGAAATATAGCTGTTGCCATCAAGGGACTAGTAGACCAATATGAAGACTGCGATGGCTTCCTTATCAAGCCCATCAACAAATTTAAACCCAAGAACAGCTTTAACTCATCCATATTTGTGGGAATCCACCGGCTAGCTCTAGAGCGGGGCTTAAGTTTGGCACTGTTGTCCCTCAAATACTTTTCAGTATACAGGTTAGTCTGCTCAACAATCTCATCCAAAAATACATCGGCCATAAAAAACTGAAAGAAACTTATAGGAAATAGTTTTCAATATTTACTCTACACCCTGCGACAACAGTAAAGACACGCAACACCAGCTTTACCATGTTTGGGGCAAACCAGAGTTCAGCATTTCCAATGGGAAGCCTTTCAGTTCAAGGCTGCAATCCAGATGCCTCTTGCTGCACTATTGTTACATCAGTGTCCTCCTCTAAAAGAAGCACTTCCTTCGCATTGAGAGTGGCTTCATCATCAGACTATTCTACACAGGCACAACAAGCACCAACAATATCCCACCAAAAAGGAAAAACAAAAGAAAATCACACACAAGACAACACAATACACGTTGTACAAAAATCCAAGGAGAATTGCACAGAAAAAAACAAAAGCTAAAAATGCTGCTATTATTACACTTTTTACAAAAAATGCATTTGTGCAGGGCAGTGATACCGATTTGGAGTAAATAGTACAAAAACGTTTTCCTTACCAAACACATGCAACTACACAAACTGCAGATCTACCAGTGCCAAAACCGCAAGCAGGAGTCGCAGCAAAGGAAAAGCAAAAGCTTTGCCCTAGAATAGAAAGGAGAAATAAAACATTACGATTGTAAATGATGACAAGAAATAAAACAGTTAACATAAGACATTATGAAGCCTGCCCACATCATCCAAATCCCTGCCACACACATCACCAGCCAGAAGCCAGTCAATACACACACAGTCTGCCACATGTCAGCCGATACAAACTGCCAGCAAAATCCCCAGTTCAAACACACTGCCAGGCAGCGCCAGTATACACACACCACCATCCAAGTGCAAGCCCACACAAACTGCCAGCCAAATACCATTAAACACACTGCTGGCCAAATACCATTAAACACACAGCCAGCCAAACACCAGTACAAACACAGCTAGCCAAATGCCAGCACACGCATACGGTCAGCCAAACTCCAGTTCACACAAGGACAGAAACTTTTCCAAGTGTCTAATGGTTTTCTGTCCCCAAGGGAGCAGATGGACCTAAAAATATGGCCAATATGCCCCAATAAAGGGGGCAATCCTTGCCCGAGGGTCTGCTCACAACATATAATTAAATAATATCCCTGGTTTTTAGTGGCTTTCTGCCCCCCTTAGGGGCAGATGGACCTAAAAATATGGCTGATCTAAACGGCCAATATACATACCCCTAATAAAGGAGAGTGACTAAAGGAGAGTAACCCTTGCCAAAGGGGCCGCTCGCCGACAGTTAAATAAGTAATATTCCTGGAGTCTAGTGACTTTCTGCCCCCCTTGGGGGCAGATGGGCCTATAAATATTGCTGATCTGCCCCCAAAGTGTGGCAGAAATGGCCAACATAAGACCCCCAATAAAGGGGAGCGATCCTTACCAAAGGGGGTGCTCTCCAACAGTTAAATAGGTAATATCCCTGGTGTCTAGTGGCGTTCTGCCCCCCTTGGGAGCAGAGAAGCCAAAAAATATGGCTGATCTGCTCGCAGGGGGTGCAGAAACGGCCAAAATGTATACCCCATAAAGGGGAGCGACCCTTGCCCAAGGGGCTGCTCACCCAACAAATACTACACAAGGAAAATCTTCGAGGTTTTATGTGTGCATTCCTGCTGCGCAATTGCGACCCCGAACTTGAGGGTGCAGGAATGCACTGCAAAGAGACATCTGGGGAAAAGGAAAATGGTTTCCTTTTCCCCAATGCCTCTTTGCCCTTGCCAAACCATCCCCGGAGGTAAAAACCTACCTTTTCCTCTGATGCGCTGGAAACAAATGGCTTCCAGTGTGGCCAGGTGACTTTTAATGATGTCGGCATGCGCGCCATCCTCAGATCGCCGGTGAGGTCAGGGGTAGCAGCAGAACCGCTTCCATCACTGGGGGGGCTTGAGAGAGGCGGCCCATAGGGGGAGCACCATCGCATCACCCCCTCACCTCCCGTGGATGGGTGAAGGAATACTTGGAACCGTCCTACGCACACGCCCACCATGTGCCTGGGTTGAAACAGAGGCATGTTTCCCCGGAAGAGAAGGCAATAAACTACAGGCCAGACACTGACATACAAAGGTGGAAGAAAGAGTTGAGGCATACAGGATTAGTGACAATCCATGAAATACGACTTAAATACTTAGCAAAAATAAATACTGGTGTGCAAGGGAAAAGAAAACTGAAAATGATATGAAATGCACAAAGTACTGTGAGTAAAACATTCAGTGGGTACGTGTAAACATAATTTCACAGCACATATTCAGAAATAAAGGTCTCAGACTAAAGTGTAAGTATGTGAAATTTGAAAGATCTACTGACTATGATGTTGATGAGAAATCTGTGTTCTCAAGATGGGTTCTGCATTCATCTGATGCTGCAGCTGTGCACTTCATACTTTCAAAAGGAAGACTTAATAGGAGCCAAAATAATATGCATAGTAGCAAATACCATGACATTGAGAAATATTTCTCTGGGCTGATCCAAGATGTGATTGACAATGCTGCTGATTAGAATAAAGCAAGGATTGGGGGATGAAGGGGAGTGGGATGAATCAGCCAACGCCACTCTCTGTACATAATAGGTTAGGATCACCAGACATAAAAGAATTGGCAAAAACAATACGTCTTGTCTTTCAGTGGAGGTACCTGATCTTTTGGCTAGGTTTGTTAGTGCGTTAGGACAATGGTATTTTGCATTGGTAATAACAGAAAAAGCCTTGTCAATGTCAAACACCATGGTTTAAAAAAAATATATGCTGCCAAACTCTTACACTGACCGGGTGCTTTTCGTGAAAGGTGGCATTCACGTTTTAAATCCAACAACAAAAACTCCTAAAGGAACTTCCAAACACTCACGAGTTTCCCTAATTTCAATGTATTCAAACATAGGCAGACGCGTTTCAGAAGAAATTGCCTTTCTCAATGCCAGTTTGCGAATAAACAGGTCTTTCATTGTGATTTCCTTTTAAATGTCTTTCCCCCGTTCCCAGTGGTCCACACATCATTATCCGTAAAAAACGGACTGATGGGCCACATTAAGACCTTTAATCACCCTGCCGCCATCTTTGCACAATTTAAAAGTCCATAGATTTGTACTTTCTCTGCACCGTGGACATTTTCACATCTTCAGTAGATCTTATGTCCAAAGTTTAAACAAGCCACAGGGTGCACATAATCCAAAGCATGCGGTTATTGAATTAAACATTTTAGCACCATGGGAACGGTTTCACTTTGATATAAACTGACCTTTGTTTCCCTCGTTCATACCGCCCATGCCATATCACGTCTTTTACTGCTGCAAGTACACGTTTCACATCAAAGAGAAAGCACCCTTGTAGCAAATTAGAGCTCTCAGCCCCCCAATAAAAAAATTAAATGTGTTAAAAAAAATAAAATGGGGGTGGGTGGGGGAAACGGTGGGGTATGCTAGTCAACTCTGCAGAGTTGCTGTGGCAATGGGGAGTAAAGAGGGTGGTCGAGCAACAAAGGAGCTGGGGTTTGGGTGTCTTCTGCTCAGATGATTCTGGTAAAGTCAGCCTCTCTCCGCCCTCCATTTTAGGAACCACTTGTGCAGGGAATCACTTCCCCAACCGCTCCTCTTTCTCCCCCACCCCCCCCAAAAAAAGTATCAAGTATTGCACATACAACAATAACTGTACATGTGACATCCATGCACCATATTAAAGGAGCGAAAGACTCTTGTAGAAGACTGATTGACAAATTTAAAGTAGGAGAGGCTGATCTACAACACTGCCTGATAGGAAAAAAAGTAAAAAGGCACGTCCTTTTACTTTTATCCGTTGTTGCCACCACTATATATCCTCAGCAACCTGTGAGTTGATGGTAATCCTGGTCAGTAGATGGGGAAGTGGGGGCGGGGTGCACATGGTGTGTTGCTTTAGACATCTTCTGGGTCGTTTTCTGTGTATTAGTGGGCCTTCAGCTCGTACACATTAGTTTCAAAGGTTGAAACAATCCAACAACCATGAGTATTTCTATGGGGAACGCATGGCATAGATACTTGCTCTCCAGAATCATGCAAGGCATGTTTTCAGACCCAACAAATGGGAAAATAATAAAGCTACTGATAACGCGTCCCAATCTAGATAATTTATTCGCTCTGGGACTCGTTTTAGGCCGATGAATCTTTTGACCCTGATTGAAGTCTCATTAAGACGAGATAACTAGTCAACATGTCAATTAATAATCAATAACCTCATCAATAATCACAGTAGCAATTCAATCAAATTAATCAATGACATTAATAAGACTCGAACACCTCCATGACCTTTCAGTCATGAATAACCACGCCAGATTTTAGCAAGTTTGATGTTTATTCCCTATTGATTACACTCTACTAGCAAGTTTATTAGTCTCAAAACCAAGAAGTACATCAACATTGTCATAATATGGCAACCCAAATAAAATGTAATCAAAGCAAAGATTATGAATATTAGAACATAGCACGACGTCAACATGGATTAACTTTAGCAGAGTATCATTAGCGCATTATTCAACAAAGCATAGATTCAGCCATTTGTCTATTTGTGTCCGTTTAATGAACCCCTTAACTAACCTCGAATTAGCATTGGGATGTTGGGCTTCATGCAAAACAATTTTGGCAACACAAATTAAAAAAACATCTATCTATGGTCTCTGTCAAAAGAAGCAGTTGGTACCTAGAAAGGAAAGGCAAATAGACAATCACAATTGCATCATCATATAGTTACCCTCCGTAATGGGTCAGCATACAGAGTCCGTCTTTGTCCTCAGGACAGCAGTTGATTCGCCATCGGCCAGGAAACACAGCAAAGTTCAGCAAGATCAAGAAAAAGGGAATACTTCCCTCATAAGGAGGAAAAGTATAGAATGGTTTGAGGAATCACAGCAAAGTCTTTAGGCAGAGTATCAAAGTAACAGCATGCAATGGCAAATTAACTCATATGGCATAAGGGCGGCATAGATTGGCTCGAAATGGCTTGTAAAAAAAAAAAAACTGGTAATCCCTCGTGTCCATGAATTTTTATATCAATCTTGTGGTACAGTCCCCTAATTTCCCATTGGGCAAGTTTTAGCGCACCATCATCTCCATCCAATAGTTTACTGATCGCACCATCAAATTTGTCACCTCATAACAGTTCTCACCTAGTTTATTGGCTCCTGTGATTGATGTCTCCAGCGGGTAAAATGTCCGGTATGATTTCATGTTCTCGTGGTCCTCTCACAGACCCAGTCAGTAGTTCCATTGTCTATACCAGTTTACCAGTATACCTTGTACCTGTTGCAAGTTTACACTGTTGCATTCGGCAAGAATGTCTCCTTGAGCAAGTCAAGTTTCATGAGAATGAATCTACTACGGTTACACTCATCTTCTAGCTTCTGGAAAAGTACGACTACATGTCCTTCAGCAAGTCAGCACACTGCACGTTAGAAAAACACATTTAATATGAAACCAGGCAGCTAGGCCTCGACTCATGCTAACTAAGGCCTAGTGAATTAATTAGCAAAACGTTAACGTATAACTCTTAATATTAGTATAAAATCATACATTGATACATTATTATTATTAGTCAATTTCACTAATCATCATATATAATGGTGGCCACTCCCCGTGGGCACATTTCGGACTCCCGTTTAGTAAAACACATTAATACGTTTTTTATGCGTCATTATTATGCATTAGTTCATAAACATTTCATGTTAATCTTGATTATAAAACCCACACTCTAACAAGCCCTCCTCTGATGACATTTGTCATCACACAAATACATTCTTTACCTTTCTTTTCACTTTCTTAATTCTTGCAATTCAATTTCCTCCCTCATTTTTGACTTATCATATTTTGCTTTGAACATTTTCTCCCTTTTCTTTTTATTTCCCTCCTCATATTGCGTTTTGCCAATTTTTCTTTAATCCTTTTACTAATTTTACATGATAACCACAGTCCGAATAAACAGGCTAAAACAATCAATATTTCCCCTATTATTTTTGCAAGTATCCCCTGCCAAATATTACTAAACCAACTTCCCACTTTAGCAAGTCCCTTTCCAACCTTTTCCCAAACTCCCAGGTTCTTTCAGTTCTTTCAGATCTGTACTATCTCGTGATAGGTTAGTAAGCATACTACTAATCTTATTAGTATTGTCAGGTATGAATGCACAACAGTGGCGCTCATTAAGCATCCTACAGACTCCGCCACTTTTCGCTAAAAGAATGTCTAAAGCAAGCCGGTTTTGAAGAGTCATAGCCCTCTCCGCAGCAAGTTCAGTATCCATCAGGAGTATAGCCCCTGTGAAGTTTGTCAGCATGTTATCCACAATAGTAGACAACTTTTGAATCTTTATGGAGTTTGAGATGACTCCCACTGAAGGAATTATTGCTCCAAATATATCACCCACAACAGCAGCAGCTGTCTCTCTTTTCTGTCTAGTATGATGTAATTCAGACACTTTAGGAAACTTCCTTAAGTCATCAAATTGATAAATCTTTGGAAAAACTATTCCCAAATAACATGTCACATGCCATCCCTTTGGAAGACGGTAATAAGCATTAAGTCCACATATGTAATAGATCCCAGGGATCGCTGGATCCTGTCCATTTAACATGAACGTCCACTTACTCTGAAACAAAAACACATGTCTGCACTCACTCGTTTCCACAAACAGTGTCACGTTCAGATTTTGGCCTATGCATGCAAAGCTTTCCTACGTATAATGCATCTATAGCTAAGTTGCCTTGTGTCTTTATTGCGCTATAAGCATAATCATTTGCAAACGTTCGTTTCTCTAATCCCTTTGCTAACTTTTCTTTTAACGCTTTTCTTCTATCATCAGTGTGATCTAAAAAGCTCTTTTCTACAGGCGTTAGTAGGCAGGTTAGATTATTGTGATGTGCATAAGCTGTGCCAAATGTCAGTGTTGGCTCAAAGAAACCCCTAACTATCTTTATATTATGATCTCTAGCTATCTTGCTCAAATATTCATTCATAGGCACAAAAGACAACACTACATCTATATTAGAGTAGAAGTATTGAATATATTCTTGATCATAAAGCCTTGTTAATAGCAAACTGCAACTTATCCCGTAAGTTAGTGGCAAACTATGGTAAGTAACCCCGTCTTGTACTGATGAACGAATGTTCGTGCTCACATAACAATTCTTCGCATCCATTGTTTCAACATACTCATTCAACAAGCGATAGAAAACATTAGTAGATAGTTCCCTTTTTGTGTTAGTCCCCTCATGCAAATATTTTGTATCTTGCTCAAACCTCTCCCTTGGTGTTAGTGTAGCAGTCTCATGAATTGAAGCATTGTTAGTCCCACTGATGTCTACCAATGGCATTCCCACAATCGCAGCTATTATCACAATCTCACTCACAACACCCAAATAATACGCAACCATCTACGAATCCTACCCCTATTATTGTCATCTCTAGGGTGAATTATGATCTATATAGAATCAGAAAGCAGAACAATATAGAGGCAAACAATCAACTGAGGAAGGTATAAAAGCTCTCTTTTTTTTTTTTCTCTCGAGCAAAGTCTTTCTTTAGCAAGTATTTATACCATTTCACTCACTCCCAGGATCCTTGTCAAATCAGGTTAGCAGCTTGTCAAAATCTGTTTTTCAAAAGTCAATTCAGGTTAACAGTGTCACATCCGGTAATTTATCAGTCTTTCTTTCTCTCAGCTTTCCAGCTTTGTTTTAATTTTAACACAATCTCTCTGTTCTGTGGTTGAATTCAGGTGCCATAGTATTGACCTGGAATCTCTCGGTCAAAACAAAATGCCAAAAATTCTTGTTGCCACTCAGCTGATGTTGCATATGCCCGTTCAGGACCTGCGTACCTTCTGTTTGCAATTCTCTTTCTTTTCAATCTGCGATCACCCTGTAATTCTCCTTCAGTCAGATCTTCCCTTCTTGTGGTATCAACTTCTTCCTCTATTGTCTCGTCTATTACCACTTTTCCCTTTTCAGCTTGTAACTCTGGCCATTTATCTCCTTTCAGTGACCTTTTACTTTTTGGCTTTTCAGGTTGCGGTTCAATGCCCTCCTCTTGTGCTATGGTGTTTTCTCTTGATGGCTCTGCAAGCGGCGCAGGAGGAGTCTGAACTCTTTGACTTTCCTCTGTTCCACCTCCTTCGCCTTCTGGGTCTGTCAGGGGTTCAACTTCAAACCCGTATCCGTCTGCTTCTGGGAGAACCTCTCTTCATGTCGGTTCCTCTGTCGCCTCAGTTGAGATAGGCTCACCATCACCCCTCTGGTTTTGGTTTGCAGTTTGAGTGACCAAGCCGTCCTCAAGGGGCTCTCCTTCAGTCTCAGTTCCCCTTTGATTACTCTCCGGCCCTGAGACTTCCTTTTCTGTAGCTGTTATTCTCGACAACTCAAGTTCCTCATCAGTTGGACACGTCACCTTCTTTGTGTGACTGGCATGAATCCAGTTTGGAACTCCTGCATACTTCACAGCAGTAGTAGTTGTCAGTATCACTTGATACGGCCCCTTCCAACGTGGCTCCAAACACGACTTCCTCACGTGTTTCTTGACAACAACCCAGTTACCGGCTTTCAGAGTGTGACCTGGATCAGTTATTGGTGGCAGTGTGGTTGCTTCCACCTGGTGAGAGAAAGAGCGGACCACGTCAGCCAGACCCTTGCAGTAGTCCAACACCGTATCATCCGTGATATTCACAAGAGCATTTGCAGGCACTGCGGGCAATCTCATAGCTCGACCAATGAGAATTTCATGTGGAGACAGTCCTGTTTTCTTGTTGGGAGTATTTCTCATTGACATTAGCACTAGAGGCAATGCATCTGGCCATTTCAAATTCGTAGCTGCGCACATTTTTGCCATTCTCGACTTCAAGGTACCATACATCTGTTCCACTAGTCCTGATGCTTCAGGGCGGAAACTGCAGTGCAACTTATGTTCTATGTTCAGTGCGGCACAGAAGAGCTTAACCACCTCGTTGTTGAAGTGACTTCCCCTATCTGATTCTAAAGAGATCGGAAACCCGAAACGTGGTATCAATTCCCTAAGCAGCAACTTCGCTACTGTGAGACTGTCATTCCTACATGTAGGGTAATCTTCAATCCAGTTACTGAAAATACACACAATCCTCCACCCACAGGCATCTCAATAAACTCCATCTGCATCCTGCTAAATGGACCTCCTGCTCTCCCAATGTGGCTCAAATTCACGACGGTCCCTTTCCCCGCATTCATCTATTGACAGATGATACACCTGTGACAGATTACTTCTGCGGCTTGCCTGAACTTCAGGTTAAACCAGTCTATTTTGAACAACCTGATCATGGCATCTCTCCCAATGTGTGCTTGACCATGGTAAAATCTCGCTAACTGTGACAAGACACTGTTCGGCAAAACCATTTTCCCCTCATCTGAAATCCACAAATCATCAGGTCTTTTTACACATTGCATTTTAAGCCAGGAGCATTTCTCTTCTTTGCTGGCATGTCCCTGCAACAATTTTAAGTCTTCCATGGTGTCAACCACCCTCGATGCATAACTTGTGCATGTCTCATTTTCAGTTTCCGGTAACAATTCCCACTGATCTTTGAACGATATACAGTTCAATGCACAAAACCTTGCGACTTGATCTGCATATCCATTTCCCATTGACACGAAGTCTTGCAACTTAACATGAGCATTGCACTTCACCACGGCAATTTCCAGAGGTAACTGAATCGTGTACAACAATTCCTTAATCCTTTCGCCATTTTTCACTGGAGAACAAGAAGAGGTCAGGAAACCCCTCTGGGACCCTAATTGGCCAAAATCATGAACAATTCCAAATCCATATCTGCTATCAGTATAGATAGTGACTTTCAAATTTTCTGCAGCATGGCACGCTCTAGTAAAAGCAATCAATTCAGCCACTTGAGCAGAGTACACTCTTTCGAGCCAAGATGCTTCCAGGATACCGGATATTGTACACACAGCGTATCCAGCTCTCAGTACTCCCACTGAGTCTCGCAGGCATGAACCATCAACAAAGATAAAGTAATCATTTTTGTCTAATTGAGTATCTTTAATGTCAGGTCTTGGTTTGGTGCACAGTTCTGTTACCTCAAGACAATCTTGTTCTACTTCCTCAGCATCATCAGTATCTGTATTCTCATTAGGAAGCAAAGTTGCTGGGTTTAACACAGTACATCTCTTCAAAGACACATTAGGTGACCCCAGTATAATTGTTTCATATTTAGTGAGTCTCGCATTTGTCATATGCTGGGTCTTAGTACAGGTCAGTAATATCTCGACTGAATGTGGGACCATTACTGTTAAGGGATGTCCCATCACTATACCTTCACACTGAGTGAGGCTTTGACCAACTGCTACAACTACACGCAAACAACCCGGTAAGGCTGCTGCGACTGGGTCCAAAGTAGCTGAAAAATATGCTACCGGGCGGTTTGCACCTCCAAGGACCTTTCAGGACAGACAAAGAACAAGCATCACGTTCATGACAAAACAGTACAAATGGCTTTGTGTAGTCAGTCATACCTAAGGCTGGAGCCCTGCACATGCTCTCTCTCAGTTCAATGAATGCCTTCATTTCTTTCTCGGACATAGTCAGGGTACCCGGGCCATCCATAACCTCCTTGACAGTCAACCTCACAAAACGATTAGAGATAATCGAGAAGTTGGGAATCCACTGACGACAGTAACCCACCATTCCCCAAAATATCCTCACGTCTCTCTTGGATGTCGAGGGATTCACCTGCAAAATGGCTGTCACTCTTTCTTTAGATATTTTCCTCGACCCTTTCTCAATTAGATGGCCTAAGTACTTCATCTCTTTCTGACAGTACTGTAATGTTTTTGGGGACACTTTATGTCCGTTCTTTCCCAAATGATTCAGTAAGGCAATGATGTCATACCTGCAGTCGTCTTTTGGCTTGGATGCAATCAACAAGTCATCAATGTATTGCACTAGAGTTTAATTAAAAGGCAGTTCTAATGATTCCAAGTCCTTCTTCAATATCTGATTTGAGATGGAAGGCGATTCTGAAAACCCTTGAGGAATTCGACACCAACTGTAAACCTTGTCCAAGAATTTGAAACTGAAGAGAAATTGGCTATCCTCATGAAGAGGCCCCGAAAATAATGTTTGTGACAGGTCCACAACCGTGAACCACTCTGCATCACATGGAACCTGAAACATGATCACGGCAGGATTTGGCACTATGGGGCAACATTTTACCACTATTTCGTTAATTTTCCTCAGGTCTTGGACAATTCGAACTTTCCCACAAGGCTTTCTTAGTCCCATTATTGGCGAATTACATGGGCTGCTCATCATTTCCTTTAAAACCCCTTGCTTCACAAAGTCTGCAATTATCTGCGTCACTTGTATGAGGACATCTTGCGCCATGTGGTACCTGGGGTAACACTGCATTTGGCTTCACCTCTACTTTGACTGGTTCTACTCCTTTTATCAGTCCCACTTCCTTTCCAGTCAAGTCCAACACCTTCTCGGTCACCTTTCCCTGTAACTTGGTTGGCAAATCGGTCATTGTGAACATCGGGAAGAAGCTTAGCAAAGGGTACTCCTCATCTACGGTCTCCGTCTCTGAGATCTGACCATCGTCCCCTTCATCATCACTGTTTGTCTGTACCTTGATCCCTTCATTGGAACAGGTAATCAAACAACTCGTCTTACACAGCAAGTCTCTTCCCAGTAGGGACACGGGACTTGAATCACAGACTACAAACCTATGTAATCCCTGGAAGGTACCAATCTCAACTTGGACCGGATCTGTAATCGGGTTTGTCAGGAGCTGATTTGCCACTCCTACCACCCTTATGGTACGCCTCGAAAGCAGCAACTTCGGAACCTCTGCACTTCTAACTGTAGAGCGTGTAGCCCCAGTATCAACCAGGAACGAAACCTTGTGACCCATCAGCTTCCCTTGCACTTAAGGACCCCTCTGATCTACTTCTAGGGATGCTGCAAGCCTGCACTCCTCACTATCTGAACAATCATCCGACTATTCATCGTTTATTCCATCCTCACCACGCAATGGGAACTGTTGTACTGTATTATTTTGACTCATGGTTTGACCTGTGACCTGTTGATGCATCACCTGTTGCTGTCCCATTGGAGCTAAAGGTAACTGCATTTGCTGTCTAGGTACCACGGGAATCTGCTGTTTCACCTGCTGCACCTGTGCTGGTTGCATACGTGGCATTTGCATTTGTTGCATAGGCTGAAGGCCCTGCATCTGCACCATGTTATTCTGTAAGTTCCGATTTGAACCCCTCGCTCTTGGACCCCTCACATTTTGAAATGTACCGACATCATTGTTTTGTTGAACAACACCATCCTGCACCATCATTGGGCACTCCCGCTTCCAGTGTCCCACGCCCCCGCACACATGGCATGGTAACATCTTTTTCATCCCTTGCACATAATTTTGAACCACAACGGTATTCAAATCTGGACCACAGTTCACAAAACCTCCACGACCTCTACCTCTTGGTTGCGCCTGAAACATTCCGTTTCCTTGAGGTTGCTGCTGTACCATCTGCTGTACTCCATTTCCCTGCATCCCTGCCTGAGCTGCCTTAATTTGCAACACCATCACCTTCTCCTTCAGCTTTTTCTGTTTCAATTCAATCTCATCGCTACAGTATTTCACATACTGCAATACCTCATCAATCGGCTTCGCTTGCCAACAGATCTAATGATTCTTAATCATCTGGCTAATTTCCGGCCTCAGTCTTTCAACAAACCTCAACACAAGATGATTCATGCCTTTCAGCTCTATAACTTCTGGACCACTGTAATGTTTGAACGCCTTCAACAACCTCTCATAGTAAGAATGTATCGACTCTTTGCCTTCCTGTGCCGTTCGATTGAATTTCTGCCAATCAGTGACTTTCGGCGACATCTTTTGTTTCAAAAACTCAATCACCTTATGGTAATACCTCATCACGTCAGGGGACGGTGCTCCAGTAATCTTATCCCTTGCCGGTTCCTCTCTTGGCCAGTCCACACCCCTCTTGCATTCAAGCCACAAATCAGCTGGAACTATAATCTCAAACAATGCCCAAAGGCATTTCGCAAGCTTCACAAACCTGTCTGCTGATATCACTCTATTGGCTTTTCCCTCAGCCTGGTATAATCATTTGTGAATGACAAAATGTCACCTCTAGACCACGGTACATGAACTAAAACCCCTCCAGCTGTTTCTCTCATTGGTAACATTTTTATGGTTCCCGTGTCTGGTGCAGCTTTCGCCTGCTTTGTTTCCAGGCAGACATCTTTCTCTTTATCCCTCTTCTTTGCCCATCTGCCTTCCCACATTTCTAATGCTCCCCAAACTTAGGCACTCTGTAGTATCTTTTTGAGGTGTGCCTTCAACCCAGTAGTCCTCATATGGTCAAAATCTTTAGGTTCTAAGTCTAACCTATAACTCCTCTTCAAATGCTTAGTATTATCCAAGTCTATGCCGTATTTGTCCGCTGCGTTGGCTAACCTTTGGTGTAGCTTACTTACTTTGGTTATTTTCGGGTACAGAAACCTCAGTTCCGCTTCAGTGTATGATTCTAATCTGTTCACCCCCATGGTCCCTTCAACTAGCTCCGCTGCTTCCACCTCCAACCTTATAAAATTCAGGTATTCCTCTCTCTCTGACTGCTCGGTTGTCACAGGAGTAATCTGTGGAGTGTTAAGTTTGACTAACCACTCAGTCAACTGTTGGCTGTTAAGCCTTGCAACAAGATATTTCCAGCCTGCATCGTTGGTGTCTGTGATGTATTTGCACTCACTTCCTGTGGAGTCAGCATACCCAAACCTGCTTGTCTCATTGTCTCTATAGGAACCCCAATTGGACTGCAGTCAAACAAAGACCTAGATCCCTCGACTGTCTGTTCTCCTTGTGTCATCCCTTGGGGACTTCCTGTAGACCCTCCTCTTATCACACCTTGAGTCATTACTCTCTGATCGCACACAGTAGGCTTTGCCTGCGCATATAGCGGTACTGGCGGACCAACAGTAATCAGCAGTGATATAGCAGCTGGTGCCTGTCCTTTTCCCAATCCTGGTGGAGCATTAACTCCCATAGCTTGATTCACTGACTGTGGTCCTGTGACCGGAGCATAATTTGGGACTGTCTGTTGCTGCGGCTGGGGCAGCAGTTGTGGAGTTGGCTCAATCTGCACTAACTTTGATCTTGTGTACACCGGATCAGGAGGCACCGTCAAGCTCGTAGTTGTCTCTAATACTGGGACATCGGGGTAGAGCCTCTGAATTGGTGGTGGCTGCAACTGTATCTGTGTCTCCGGTGCAGTGGATACACTAGCACCATTCTGTATCGGAGTAACAATATTTGGCTGTGCTGCGCTTGTAGTTCCCTGATTCTGTGTCATACTTACAGGACCTGCACTAGTACTCGGTCTGATGTCATTTATGGCATATGGTGGCGGTCGATCATGTAACAATTGATTTAGAAACTCATCGTCATCTGAATCATCTGCATCTGCCCAAGACTTCTGAGTCTCCTTTTGCTTACTAGACCCCTTGTCTGTTTTACAAGTTGCCTTTCTCCCTTGTGTTTCGGCTTCTTGAGTTATTGCCGGAAACATCCTAACTCCATCAATTATTTCCCTTCTCCACATCCTGGTCTCACTATCACATCTAGCCTCCGCTAGAGTCTTCTCTGCTTTCTTCATTCTCCTCTCAAATGTTTGTCACTCTTTCTGAATTGGCGCCAGTTCCCAAATTGCTAACGCCTCAAACTGAGCTGGTCACGAAGGCCGCTTCTGCTCACTTAACACCTTTAGCAAATTTTCCAGAATCCTTATATTGAAAGCTCCGTGCTCCGGAAACGCCAAACACCCCTCCTTCTCTGTCATCTTGCACCATTGCTTTAACCAAAGACAAGGCGCGACTAACTTCTCCTCCATGACAACATAAGCCTGAGTATCCTCTGGCGGTGTAGGCTCCCCCACACTCACTGTAATGTATGTATCTCCCCTCAAAGCACTCTTTAGAGCCCTAAAAACTTCATTTTTGCGTCTTTTATTTTGTTTAGAATCTAATCAGGAAGTGACTTTAATTCCCAGAACACTTTTCGCCTACCTTCTCAACCAATTGCCTCTCACGGACGGCTGCCAATCCGTGCGCGACCCCTCTTGGCAACTGACCTATCCCAGCGCTGCTCCAATGACGTCACACTCACACACACTGCAGCTGACAAAGTCTTGCGGCTTGTCTTCCTCATTTTCTATTCAAACAAAAACTAATGCAATATTGCGAACACCTTAACAACCAACCAAATTTGCCGGTTAATTACAGGAAGGGGAACACAATCACTTCAGAACTTTAGAGATTTCACTTGAAGCCTCGGCCGCTACTCTCTCCTTCTCAGATCCTGCACTTGCAAGCAGAATTTGACCCGCAAATCCTACTCTCGACTTGTCAATGGTTTGTTCTACTGCACTTTAGAACTTGCCAAATCTCCATCGAAGGTTTCACTCACACCTCTTGACTCAAACTCGACTCATCAACCACGCCTGATTGACCTATTTAACCGCACAAATTATAACATAAACCAAGTGTCTCATACACTTATCAGTATACTCCGGAGTCTTAGACCACGTCGGGTACGTACATCACCAACAACCACGTGGACAATTTTTGAGCACAAAGCGCCACACTCACATGAAGTTCGCCGACTTCCCTACTCTCATACTGCGGAGTACGCACACTCCTACTAAAACATTACCTGGCCTAAATTCTCACAAACCTCACAATTCACCTGCGATGTGCATAAGCTGAGCAAGTGCAAATTCTACACCACACATACTATCACTAGAACGCAGAGAACATACCCAACTCACTTAGGCAAGCTCCGAGATTCCGGGAAAGTCATTTGGGGATTTAGAGGCACATCATATCTCCAATTTGCATTATCTCAAAACAATTTTAAACAATGGTCCCTCGTCCTAGGGCTCCAAAGGGCCTAAACCATCCTCTGCTACCAGAACTGATAACGCGTCCCAATCTAGATAATTTATTCGCTCTGGGACTCGTTTTAGGCCGATTAATCTTTTGACCCTGATTGAAGTCTCCTTAAGACGAGATAACTAGTCAGCATGTCAATTAATAATTAATAACCTCATCAATAATCACAGTAGCAATTCAACCAAATTAATCAATGACATTAATAAGACTCGAACACCTCCATGACCTTTCAGTCATGAATAACCACGCCAGATTTTAGCAAATTTATGATGTTTATTCCCTATTGATTACACTCTACTAGCAAGTTTTAGTCGCAAAACCAAGAAGCACATCAACATTGTCATAAATGGCAACTCGAATAAGATTTCATCAAAGCAAAGATTATGAATATTAGAACATAGCACAACGTCAACATGGATTAACTTTAGCAGAGTATCATTAGCGCATTATCCAACAAAGCATAGATTTAGTCATTTGTCTATTTGCGTCCGTTTAATGAACCCCTTAACTAACCTCGAATTAGCATTTGCATGTTGGGCTTCATGCAAAACAATTTTGGCAACACAAATTTAGAAAACATCTATCTATGGTCTCTGTCAAAAGAAGCAGTTGGTACCTAGAAAGGAAAGGCAAATAGACTATCACAATTTGATCATCATATAGTTACCCTCCGTAATGGGTCAGCATACAGAATCAGTCTTCGTCCTCAGGACAGCAGTTGATTCGCCATCGGCCAGGAAACACAGCAAAGTTCAGCAAGATCAAGAAAAAGGGAATACTTCCCTCATAAGGAGGAAAAGTATAGAAACGGGCAAGGCAAAGTAAGGATGGTCTGAGGAATCACAGCAAAGTCTTTAGGCAGAGAATCAAAGTAACAGCATGCAATGGCAAATTAACTCATATGGCAAAAGGGTGGCATAGATTGGCTCGGAATGGCTTGTAAAAAAAAAACTGGTAATCCCTCGTGCCCATGAATTTTTATATCAATCTTGTGGTACAGTCCCCTAATTTCCCATTGGTCAAGTTTTAGCGCACCATCATCTCCATCCAATAGTTTACTGATCACACCATCACATTTGTCACCTCATAACAGTTCTCACGTAGTTTATTGGCTCCTGTGATTGACGTCTCCAACGGGGAAAATGTCCGGTATGATTTCATGTTCTCATGGCCCTCTCACAGACCTAGTCAGTAGTTCCATTGTCTAAACCAGTTTAGGCGACCTTGTACCTGTTGCAAGTTTACACTGTTGCATTCGGCAAGAATGTCTCCTTGAGCAAGTTGAGTTTCAGGAGAATAAATCTACTACGGTTACACTCATCTTCTAGCTTCTGGAAAAGTATGACTACATGTCCTTCAGCAAGTCAGCACACTGCACGTTAGAAAAACGCATTTAATATGAAACCAGGCAGCTAGGCCTCGACTCATGCTAACTAAGGCCTAGTGAATTAATTAGCAAACCTTTAACATATAACTCTTAATATTAGTATAAAATCATACATTAATACATTATTATTACATTATTAGTCAATTTCACTAATCATCATATATAATGGTGGCCACTCTCCCTGGGCACATTTTGGACTCGCGTTTAGTAAAACACTTTTATACGTTTTCTATGTGTCATTATTATGCATTAGTTCATAAACATTTCGTGTTAATCTTGATTATAAAACCCACACTCTAACACTAAAAGTCTTACTTATTTAGATGGACTAGTTCTTATCAGTCTTTGCTTGCTGAAGACCTCTGGATTAGATGAGTGAAATTTAATCAGAATCTTCTAGATTGTATTTTTGCTGGTCTTATGTGGCTGAGCAGTCGTGGAAGTTTTAAACCTGTGAGTCTGCATTAAAGAAATTAACAAGTATGGAAAGGCAAGGGCTGTTTCAGGAGGGACCTGAATGCACTGGAAAATGAGGCCTGACATCAAGGAGCAAAAAAATCGAAGACTTCTGAGGAGTAATCTAGAGGCCTCTTGGCCCAATGAGCCACCAGTTCCTGGTTTGTATGGCTTTCTAGCAGCAAGCATGTGGAAGGGGAAGACCATGATGGATTAGAAAATACCTTCATAAGAACAAAGTTCAACCACCACCAAGTTAGCAAGGTGATCTCTGGGGCCAAAGACGATCAACTGGCTTTGAGAACCATTAAAGTGAGAACACAGGAATTCTCTGTGCCTACTGACTGCGGACAAATTTGTTGTCAGTTCTGGAACTCCTTAAAACATAAATGGGAACTGTAGAGCAACTTTACAGTCATACTGCATGCAAGCAAATTGTCCAATTGATGTTATGGTAGATGTCTGCAGGAGTTGTCATTAGCTCCCCTTAGCATGTGTCCCAAGTCATAAACGTATTGTCAGCCAAATCTTTTTTTTATTTTTTTATTATTTTATTATTATTTAAACAAACTTTATTGATATTTTCATACTGGAACATTCACACTGAGGAACTGTTAGTATTAATTCAGTTACAGGTCAAAACTATGAAAAATATAATTGGGTAGGAATGCTTGCCCGTCTGTAGCAGTGGGTGACGACCATCTATAACTCATTTCTCATAGTCCGCCAGACACAATCCTACTGAACACATCTTTAGTGCCTCCCAATAATTCAACTTTCCAACACTGTTCTTCCCCCCCCTCTTTACTTGATAGGTGCTAGAAATAACTCTCCCAGTTTTAACTCCTGCCATAAGGTTAGAATATAACATCTGCATCCTTTTGATAAACTCAGGACCTACTCCCCTTTTCTCCATCAGGGCATAAAGGTAATTCCAATCCAAGCTGTCAAATGCCTTCTCAATATCGACAGATATGACTAGGGTGTATGTGACAATATTTGGAGCATCTAGTAAAATGGTTACCTGTCGCTGTATGTTTCATGCAGTATTCTGACCAGGTATAAAACCTGCCTGGTCTGCTTGTATGAGCTGTGGTATATAAGGGAACAGGCGAGTCGCTGATATTCTGCACATTATTTTGTAATTAACATTTAACATCAATAGTGACCTGTATGCCTTTAAGATCAGAGTTCACAACCAGGTTTAAGTAAGTGAGTAATAAGTGCCTTTCCAGTCGATGCAGGTAAGGAGCATCTTTGTCTTGCCGCTCCATAAACCTCCTTCATCGGCTGCTCTAAGTGCTCAGTGTTTGTAAGGCAGAACTCCACCGGAAGTCCATCACTTCTGGGTACTGTTCCCCTGGCCATACCCTTGACTGCTGCTGCAGTTTCCTGCGGTGTTATGTCACTACCCAGTTCCTCTCTTTCCTCTCTAAATGTGGGCAAGGGTAATAGGTGTAAAAAGCCTTGGATTTTAGGCAGATTGTCTCAACAGTGTCTCATGCACTAAAGTGAAACACTGCTGAAAATCATGATTTATTATCTTCCATGTAGATTCTGACCCCCTCAGGATTTTCTATTTCCAGTATTTGCAACCCTCTTCAGTTGGAGTAAGTTAGCAATGCCCAGATTGATCTCTCTCAGCATGCATTTTCAGCATATACTTTTTATAATAAAAGCACTAGAGGCACTCAATCTGCTATGCCAATTTATCTTTCTTTTCTAATAGTCTGTTCTGTTGGTCTGGTTTCCAGAGTTGGTCTTTCTCTCCTTCTCTTAGTATTGCTTCTTGGGTATTACTCATGTCTACCAGTGTTCGTCAACTCCTACTACAGTCGCAATACACTACACTCTGATCACTGTTTTAAAGGCATCCTATTCTGACAGTTTTCAAGTGGAGGTACCTGCATTGTCTGTAAGACAATTTATTTTTTTCCCCTTTAGTGTGTTAAAAACCTGGTCCTCCGAGATGTTCAACTCTCAGCCTCCAACTAGGAATAGTAGTACATGTTTTAACCCACACCAGTGTGGTGGCTATAGGATTGTGATCCAATATCGTTCTGGCCAAGTACTCAGAAGTAGCAATCGCCACGTGTTTCCGGCGTGCAGACGAAGGCATCTAGTCTAATGCGTATCTCATGCAGCGCTGAAAAGGAATAATCTCAGTTTTGCAGGTGAGTAATGCTGTATGTACCCATGACTCCCCATTGTCCCTGCCAGTCTCTAAAGGTCTTTGCCATGCGCTCCGTCGGAGAGTTGGGAAGCAAAAGGTGTGATCAATCTATCTTGGGATCCACAACTCCATTGAAACCCCTTTCAAGTCAGAACCGCGTGGGCCATATGTGGTGAAATCACCTGTGAAAGTCCATCCCGGAACTGGGGCCTGGTTGGTGTTGGGAGGATATATTTTAACTAATGTAATGTTCCTACCTGAGGCTACTTTTGATAAGAACATAGCGCCCTGCAATTTCTATTATCTGGTGTGTGGCTTGTAAGGGTACCCCAGGGTGAACCAGAATAAGTACTCCTCTTGTAAATGCTGATTGTACATTATAATAATTTTCACCCCACAATCACCAGAGGAGGGTCAACTCTTCAGCAGCAATCAGAAGTGTCTCCTGAAACAGTGCTATATGGGACCCCCGTCACTTTAAATAAGCCTGCACCTTAAATCGTTTAGTCATATTGTTTTGGCCTCACGCATTCCAGGATATAGTCTTATAGTGTGTATGTTCCCCTGTAATTGTAGTGTTGTGACAATTCCGTTCCCCACAGCATCAGCAGTATATCTATCTGATTGCGCTCCTCCCAGTTCATTCTCAGTTGTATGTGACAACTGTATACCATACCAAACCCCCAACAGCATTAAATCCAACTCCTCCTCCGGTACAGGGCGCAGTATCCCAATTGAACTCAATATAGGGCTATCAGAGTCAGCTAGTGTCAGCTGGTGTCATATAACATCATCAGCAGACCTTGGTGTGACATGGAGAAGGGTCTGTGACTGTCACGAGCGCAAGGTCTCCATCTGTGCGACAATGCTGTCTGTTCCCCGAGCAGATGATGGCTGCTTATGCGGCTACCACTTGTTGTCTGTCCTGTTGCAGCTGGGCTTTGGTGGGAATGCGCAGCACAGCCGACCTCTGCGAACTATTGAAAATCCAGTGCTCTATGGCTCCAAATCTATCCAGTCCCACACTTCCTTTGGGTCTGTGACGAATTTGGTGCTAGCACTTGAGATGAGTGTGAGTTTTGACGAGGAACAGCTTTGCATATTTAACATTCATCTGGCAGTCGCTTTTCAACGTTCGGGGATGACGTCCACTGTTACTACACCACCACAGTAAATTCTGGGAGTAGAAGCACCCTGCTGTTTTCAATGGTTAGTCCTCTTTTTTTTTTTTTTTCTTGTGCCTGCCTTAGGATATGATCTCTGTCACAGTAATGCAATAGCTTGGTGTCCCCAGTGGCGGCAGCCGAGCCAGGATCCTATGTACTTGCTCCATGGCAAAGAAAGGGGAACAATCCCCCTGGTGCGATCGTGCCTCTTATTTAAGTTTCCAGAAATTGAATCATGTTCATGACCTCAATTTGCTCCCGTAGGCTTATTATTCGTATGCTATTCCTGTGAGCCGTGTATTTTCGGCCCTGTATTCCAATGTTCTGAGTCTCTCAAGAATGTCCCTTGTTGTTTGAAACTAACCAACAGCGTTACCCTCATTTGGACCAGTTGTACTGGCAGTAGATTGTTGATCATCATGTCCCTCCATTTGGAAAGTCTGCCCTTGGTTCTCTGGGAGTTAGTGTGTGACAGGAGGGTAATTTCCTGATAAGGCCCCAGGTGCAGTAATGGCTGCTTTGTAGTGGATTCTGGCTCTTGTCCCCGGAGGAGGGCCCATCAACAACCCAGGAGGAGAGGGGGAGCCATGAAATGGTCCCTCCAATACTGTGCTTTTCCCCTCTCCCGTGCCCTGATTCGTGTTATTATGACTGCTGCATCGTCACTCCATGTCGTTTTCTAGCATGGTATCACCCACCTCAGACCGCCCTCCTCCTCCTCCACCATATTAGCAGCCAAATCTGGGCTGTTTATCAACACCATGATGACCTGCAAGTATGCTGTGGCCAAGAAACAATTGTTCCCTAATCTACAACATCAAACTGTTTTTCCATATCCATCACACAAAACTCACTGACGCAAACTTATCACACTCAACAGACAACTAGGGGATCCCAGAGTGCTCAATACGTTAAACAAGGCATCATTGTTTACTTTTCTTAAACTTTGATTTGCGCAGTCTTGGTGCTAGTCTTGTTTCTAAATAGCCTAGCCTTTTATTCATGTATTTCACATTTGGTCTCCTCAAAGCAATTGTGTATGTTAGATAGCATTTGTAGTTAGCGATCGCAATACTAGTTAGAAAGCCTGTTAACAACATATGCCATAAAAATTCAGGAATATAAATTATGTAATTTTAAAAAAAATATTAAATGCATAATAGTATTTCACACACATAAATATTGAACGTATTCTATACTCCAAAAATATGTCAGTGCTTATTTTTGTTTATTAAAAAGAGGACAAAGGAAACCACCCTTTGGTGTAATTTAGTTCTGTGGACCAGTTAATTGTCATGTGTATCCATAAAACCACTGTGAATATAAAGCATGTACCACTAAAATAACGTTTCAATTGTGTATGTATTTATTTAAAATGATGTACATCAAGATGTAACACTAAAATTGCTACTATGAAAACATTCAATGAGATGTCTGTATGTATCTATTGTTGTCATCATTCAGGCTTCTTTTGAAAGTTAGTTCTTGCATCATCTACAGTAAGTGCATAAAACAGAAATCCATATTAACAGAATCTATAGTACCATCATTGGGCAAAATACTCAACAGTGTACTGCAGTTCTCTGTTCAAGGTGCTAAGTCTATTAACCCACTCCTCAGACTAATCTGTTTGCTTATTCATCTTCACTGTTGACCGCTTTAACCAATTGCAAACCCAAAATCACTGAGCCACTCCCAAACCTCTCTGCTACTCCTCTAGGTTCAATCACTCCTTGATCCATGCATGCTGCCACTGGATTGTCCTCTTCCCCCAACAGCCCCCAATTTCCCATCTACAACCTAAGCAGCAGTCCGTACTCCCAACTCACCTTCCTCCCCCCAATGTTGCATGTACTGCAGGCATCTTCATTACTCCTGCCCTGTAATGAATGAGGCCTGATGTAATGACCCAGGGTAGGTCGCTCCCCCGTCCTCACAGCGCCACCAGACCTGTGTGTCTTCTCCCTTTTGCTGTCTGCCCGCTTGGTTTTGCCTGTGTGTGCCCTTTGCTGTCTGCTTGTTGTGATCGCGCTCCCCTCTCTCCGTGTACCCCGAGTGTGTGCCCTTTGCTGTCTGCCTGCTTGTTTTTGCCTGTGTGTGCCCCTCGTCCTTCCGCCGCTTTTTCTCCTCGTTTTCCGCATTTTTTTCCCCGTTTTTCGTACCTTTTTCGGTACCTTTCGTTTATAGGCCTCCTCGCCATTCTCGAGGCTTTCCCACCGTTGCTTTTCCCACTTTTTCACCTACCCGCCCGCCTCCCGCCTCCCAGCTAACTCCGCCTCCCCGGCTACCCCTTAAATGGCGGCCGCTGCGAGGCCGTGGTAGCGACCCTTGACCCCAGGGTAGGTCGCTCCCACGTCCTCACAGCGCCACCAGACCTGTGTGCCTTCTCCCTTTTGCTGTCTGCCCGCTTGGTTTTGCCTGTGTGTGCCCTTTGCTGTCTGCTTGTTGTGATCGCGCTCCCCTCTCTCCGTGTACCCCGAGTGTGTGCCCTTTGCTGTCTGCCTGCTTGGTTTTGCCTGTGTGTGCCCCTCGTCCTTCCGCCGCTTTTTCTCCTCGTTTTCTGTGTTTTTTTCCCCGTTTTTCGTACCTTTTTCGGTACTTTTCGTTTATAGGCCTCCTCGCCATTCTCGAGGCTTTCCCGCCGTTGCTTTTCCCGCGTTTTCACCTACCCGCCCACCTCCCGCCTCCCAGCTACCCCCGCCTCCCCGGCTACCCCTTAAATGGCGGCCGCTGCGAGGCCGTGGTAGCGACCCTTGACCCCAGGGTAGGTCGCTCCCCCGTCCTCACAGCGCCACCAGACCTGTGTGCCTTCTCCCTTTTGCTGTCTGCCCGCTTGGTTTTCCCTGTGTGTGCCCTTTGCTGTCTGCTTGTTGTGATCGCGCTCCCCTCTCTCCGTGTACCCCGAGTGTGTGCCCTTTGCTGTCTGCCTGCTAGGTTTTGCCTGTGTGTGCCCCTCGTTCTTCCGCCGCTTTTTCTCCTCGTTTTCCGCGTTTTTTTCCCCGTTTTTCGTACCTTTTTCGGTACTTTTCGTTTATAGGCCTCCTCGCCATTCTTGAGGCTTTCCCGCCGTTGCTTTTTCACCTACCCGCCCACCTCCCGCCTCCCAGCTAACCCCTCCTCCCCGGCTACCCCTTAAATGGCGGCCGCGCCGCTGGCGCGCCTAAGGCAAGCCCGTCTGCGCCCGTCCGCGCCTGGACCGCGCCCAGCGCCCGACCCCCTGGTCCCTGCGCCTCCCGCCTGACCTACGACTCCGCCACGCTCACCAAACTCAACCCCGGCCGCATGCCGGGCTGCTACCGCGCCACCCCGAAACGGACCCACGGATCCTTCCCCTGCAACAACTGCCGCTTCACCTGCCTTCGGGCCCACTCCGCTCCCGCCAAGAACAACTCCCCCGGAAGCAATCTCCACTGCATCCTGGTCAACACCCGATCCATCCACAGGCACGCCATCGAACTGTGGAACCTAATCAACTCAACAAACCCGGACATTGCCTTTCTCACCGAGACCTGGATGAACCCCTCCTCGGCACCCGACATCGCCATAGCCATCCCCGACGGCTTCAAAATCATCCGGAAAGACCGCACCAACCGCATCGGAGGAGGCATCGCCATCGCACACACAAACTCCATCCGCATCTCGACCCACACAGACGACTCACTCCCCGACGCCGAACATCTCCAATCCACAGCGACCCCAAGACCACCCTCAGAGGCACCCTCATGTACAGACCACCAGGACCTCGCGCCAATTTCAGCGAAGACATCGCAGACTTTGTCAACCCTCACGCACTCTCGTCCACCGACTACATCCTCCTAGGAGACCTCAACTTTCACCTGGAGAACCTCACCGACAAAAACACCACCGCCCTACTGGACAACCTCGCCAACCTGGGACTGAAACAGCTAGTCAACACACCCACCCACCACGCCGGACACACGCTCGACCCCATCTTCTCCTCCAGCAAACACATCACCGTCAGCCACGCCACCGAACTCACCTGGTCGGACCACAGCTGTGTCCACTTCAGCTTCAAGAAAACCACCATGCTTCACCACACCCAGCAACCACCAAGAAGACACTGGAATCGTATCACCACTGAACAGCTCGCATCAACCCTGTCCCAGAACCAACCCACCAGCACCACCGACCCAAACGAAGCCGCCAACAACCTCACAAGCTGGATCTCCGACTGCGCCAACCTCCTGGCCCCCCTGAAGACTCAAGCTAACACCAACAACCACAAGAAAAACTCCTGGTTCACCCCCGACCTCAAGAACTCCAAGAAAGAATGCCACGCCCGCGAGAAGGCGTGGCGCCTCAACCAGACCGAAGAGAACATGTCAGCTCTCAAGGACGCCACCCGCCAACACCACCAACACCTCCGTGCCGCACGAAAAACAGCCTACCGGAACAGACTTGACAACAACGCCCACAACAGCAAGGAACTATTTGGCATCGTCAAAGAGCTCTCCAACCCGGACGCAGAAAACAACCCCATTCCCCCCTCACAGGACCTCTGCGACTCCCTCGCAACCTTCTTCCACCACAAGATCATAGACATATACAACAGCTTCCCTACCGCCAACGCAAACCCCCACCCGGAACCCGCCACCGACATCACCACCATCCTCCCCTGGAGCCCTACCACCACCAAGGAGAACACCCGCGTCATGAACTCGATCCACTCCGGATCCCCATCAGACCCCTGCCCGCACCACATCTACAACAAGGCCGACAACATCATCGCACCGCACCTCCGAGACGTCATCAACGCCTCCCTCACCGCCGCCACCTTCCCGGAGAGCTGGAAACACGCAGAGCTCAACGCCCTCCTAAAGAAACCTACAGCAGACCCCACCGACCTCAAAAACTTCCGGCCCATCTCTCTCCTACCGTTCCCCGCCAAAGTGATTCAGAAAATCGTCAACGCTCAACTCACCACCGCCCTGGAAACCAACGACTCCCTCGACCCCACACAGTTTGGTTTCAGGGCCAACCACAGCACCGAAACCGCCCTCATCGCAGCCACGGACGACATCCGAGCCCTGACCGACAAGGGAGAAACCGTGGCCCTCATACTCCTGGACCTCTCTGCAGCCTTCGACACGGTCTGCCACCGCACCCTGATACGCCGCCTCAGCAACGCCGGCATCAGAGGCAAGGCCCTGGAATGGATCGTCTCCTTCCTCTCCGGAAGGACTCGGAGAGTCCGCCTGCCCCCCTTCAGATCCACAGCCACGGAGATCATCTGCGGCGTACCCCAAGGATCCTCCCTCAGCCCCACTCTCTTCAACGTCTACATGACCCCCCTGGCGAACATCGCACGCAAACACGGACTCGACCTCATATCCTACGCCGACGACACCCAGCTCCTCCTATCCCTCACAAACAACCCCACCTCAGCTAGGACCAGACTACACGAAGGAATGAAGAAAGTAGCGAACTGGATGACAGACAGCCGGCTGAAACTGAACACAGATAAGACGGAGGTCCTCATCCTCGGCCCTACTCCCGCCGCATGGGACGACTCCTGGTGGCCCCCCGCCCTAGGCAGCACTCCCCAACCCACTGACCACGCACGCAACCTCGGCTTCATCCTGGACTCATCCCTCTCCATGACCAGACAGGTCAACTCGGTGACCTCGGCATGCTTCAACACCCTCCGCATGCTCCGCAAGATCTTCCGCTGGATCCCCACCGACACCAGGAAGACCGTCACCCACGCCCTCGTCACCAGCCGCCTGGACTACGGGAACACCCTATACGCCGGCATCACCACCAAGCTGCAGAGGAAACTACAACGGATCCAGAACGCTGCCGCACGACTCATCCTGGACATACCCCGCCACCACCACATTTCCGGACACCTGAAGAGACTTCATTGGCTCCCAGTCAACAAGAGGATCACCTTCCGACTCCTCACCCACGCACACAAAGCCCTCCACGACCTCGGACCCAAAATCATCTACAACCGCGTCTCCTTCTACACCCCTCCGCGCACTCTACGCTCTACCGGACAGGCCCTGGCAGCCGTACCCCGCATCCGCAAAGCCACTGCCGGAGGAAGATCCTTCTCTTTCCTAGCAGCGAAAACCTGGAACTCTCTACCCAGCCACCTTCGCGCCATACCTGACCACCTCTCCTTCAGAAGGCAGCTCAAGACCTGGCTCTACGAGCACTGACACCCCCCCCCCCCCCCTCTCCCCCTCCAGCGCCTTGAGACCCTTTATGGGTGAGTAGCGCGCTTTATAAATGCGATTGATTGATTGAATGATAAATGAAATAGTCTAAATTGTCACCCACTGGACCATTTATTTGTGGTGGTTTCAGTCAACTGCTAATTTGTTTCATATATTTTAACATAACCTCCAAAGCATTTTGCTTTTAGGTGAAATACCTTCTTATTCAGTCTTGTCAAAGTCATGAAGGTATTGTAGGAAAGTGCCACTGTTGGCATGGTTACCCCCCACACTTTTTGCCTAGTGTTGATGCCAACTTTGAAAGTGTGCTGGGATCCTGCTGACCAGGCCCCAGCACCTGTGTTCTTTCCCAAAATCTGTACCTTTTGTGTTCACAATTGGCATATCCATGGCACAAAGTTAAGTCCCTTGTAAATGTATCCCTGCTACCAAGGGCTCTGTGGTCAGGGAAGGTCCCCAAGGGATGCAGCATGTATTATGCCACCCTGGGGGACCCCTCACCAAGCACATGCACACTGCCCCTGCAACTGGTGTGTGCCGGTGGGAAGAAAAAGGCAAAGTCAACATGGCACGCCTCCCAGTGTGCCATGCCCACAAACCACTGCCTTTGGCATAGGCAGGTCAGCCCTAAGGCAGGGTGCACTATACCAGAGGTGAGGGCATAGCTGCATGAGCACTATACCCCTGCAGTATCTAATTCCATTCTTACACATTGTAAGTACAGTTTCAGTATAAGGTCTGGGAATTTGTCATTACAAACTCCACAGCTCCATAATGGCTTCATTGAATACTGAGAAGTTTGGTATCAAACTTCTCAGCATAATAAACCCGCACTGATGCCAGTGTAGGAGTTATTGAAAAATGCACTCAGAGGGCATCTTAGAGATGCCCCCTGTATGTTAGCTAAACTGCTAGTGCAGGATTGACCAGTCTGTGCCAGTCAGCCTCTTCCAGAGGATTTTCTGACCTCGTGGGGTGAGAGCCTTTGTGCTCTCTGTGGGCAGAAACCAAGCCTGTCCTAAGTGGAGGTGCTTCACACCTCTCCCCTGCTGGAACTGTAACACCTGGCAGTGAGCCTTAAAGTCTCAAGCCTTGTGTTACAGTGCCCCAGCACACTCCAGCTAGTGGAGTTGCCCATACCACTCCCCCAGACAAAGTTCCACTTTTTGCGGCAAGTCCGGTGGGAAAAAAAACAGGTAGGAGTGACCACCCCAGCTAGGGCCACCCTTTAGGTGTCCAGAGCTGAGGCAACAACCCCCCCCCCCTTTCAGAATCCTCCAGCTTGCTTTGGGGGACCGGGACCAATAGGGTTAGGAATGTGCCCCCCCCTCCTCAAAAGGAGTGGGCACAGGAAGGGTGTAGCCACCCTCCGGGACAGTAGCCATTGGCTACTGCCCTCTGACCCCTGTAATGCCACTAAATCCAGGATTTGAGGGATCCCCTGACCCAAGTCGTCGGATGCCTGTTGACCTCACAAGAAGGACTGCATAGCTGAAACCCCCACCGAGAAGGACAACACAAACTGACTTGGCCCCAGCCCTATCGGCCTGTCTCTGGCTTCAGAGAACCTGCACAAAGAAAGTGACGCATCCAGCGGGACCAGCAACCTCTTCCAAGCTCCATAGGACTGCCCTGCACCACAGAGGACCGAGAAATCCTGGGGACAGCAGCCCTGTCAACAAAGAAACCACACCCAGGGACTCCAGCACCACTCCAGATGTGTGGGTCCTCACCACTCTGCACCCAACTCCCACAGCCTGGGTCCCGGTGGTCCAGCCAACTGAGGATCCCCCAGGCGATGGCGAGCAAGTGCCCACCCTGAGTTGATCCCTTCACGACGACACCTGCAGAGGGGATCCCGAGGACCCCCCTGATGACGAAAGCTTCAGATGAAGTTATGAGATGCCTAAATACACACTGCACCTGCAGCCCCCAGGCCTTGGAGAACCTGACCACCGGTGCAGCTATGTTCAGCAGGCGGCCCTCCTCCCTGTCCAGCCTGTGGTTTGCCCGAGACGACCCCCTGGACTTGCGTGCAGTATCTGAGTGACCCTCTGGGTCCCCTCATTGAGAACTATTAGAAATCCGATGCTTTGTTTGCACCCGGCCGCCCCAGTGCCACTGAGGGTGCGTGTTTGGTGCCTACTTGTGGTCCTCCAGTGCTACTCTAAACCCCCTAGGTCTGTCCTCCGAAGACGCGGGTACTTACCGGACTGCAGATCTGATTCCAAGTACCCCCTGTCTCCATAGGAGCCCATGTTAAATTTGCTTCACTTTTGACCCCTGCACCCGTCCTGCCCCGTGTTGTTGGTGTTTGGGATTAACTTGAACCCCCCCCTGCGGTGGATTACCTAACCCCCGGAGACTGGAACTGTAAGTCAAGTACTACCTGTAGGACGTTCTAACGTTTCTTCCCCCCAGGAACTGTTTCTGAAAATTGCACTGTCAACTTTTAAAACAGATAATTGCCAATAAATTACTTACCTGCAACTTGAGTCTTGTGGTTCAAAAAATAAATTAAGAAAATATATTTTTGCTATATAAAAACCATTGGTCTGGAGTTAGGTCCTTGAGTGTGTGTGTGTGTGTGTGTGTGTGTGTACATGTACACAAATAATGCTTTGCACTACCCTCCAATAAGCCTAACTGCTCCACCACACTATCACAAAAGAGAACATTAGCATTATCTACTTTTGCCTCCGTTAAGCCTTTGGGGAACCCCTGGACTCTGTGCACACTATATCTCATTTTGATATAGTATATACAGAGCCTGCTTCCTACAGGTTTGTCTTAGCACACTTACTCATAACCTAAAAAATTGCAATCATGCATGGAATTAGGCCAAGAGCCTCTTCCCTGTTGAGGGATATAAAAGATTGCCATGCTTTGCGGTAAGTATGTTATAGAACAGTAGTTTCCTATTGAAACAGGTGACAAAGTAAGACTCTACTAGCAAACCATACTTATTGATGAGCTCTTGATTTAATGGTAATAACATTTGTTTCCTGTACAGGCAGAATTTAAATCATGAACTGTCAAAACTTTTCAATAAACTTTGGGACGCTGATGTAAATCGATTTACACCTGGAAAAGATTACAGGATCTCTCTACAGGTAATTTCTTATCTATTCTATAGTTTGAGAACAGATTACACTGATTGAAATCTATGAGTTTTATTAAAGAATTCAGCAATAGACTTGCAGAGGTGATTAGGTTTTTGATTAATATTTGTGTTTATATTTTTCATGTATTATGTTGTGCTCTCACTATTGAACTAAACTTTTTTTTTTTTTGTGTGTGTGTGTGAATGCTCCACTGCAATCTTATTTGGAACAAGTGTTCTAATTCTTTTACGTTTGCACATTTATTTTCACAATGAAATGGTCAAATACCACACAATTACCATAATATTTCATAACTGATTTGAAAAATCAGTAATTAAAGCGCATATTCCATGGTAAAATCTTCTGGTCCCCTCACTGAGGAAAACTGTCATTAGTCACAAATCCTAAATAAGGTTTTATTTAGTTGTTAACTCATTGTGCTAGGAGTCTAGTTTAGTGTTGTTGTTGATAATGTCTAGACATGCAGATTTTAATGGCCTATTTATTTCCATTGCTTACTGGTCTTCTTTTCTTGAGTTGTGGCACCTTCCCCAAACCCAACAATGACAATAAAGATATTGCACAGCTGGCAAACTGACAATTTAAACAACACTCCCCTTCCAGTTGGGTCTCTTGGTGCTAGTCCTAAAACTGCCTGGGTTAAAGGACTTGTCTTTAACGTTTGTTTGAAGTAAGCTGCTGAGGGGGGGGGGGGAGCTTAATCTCCAAGTGTTTGGTGATCCAGATAAAAGGAGATTGAACAGAAAAACAGCTCCTGCCTTTAGTTTTAAGATGAAATACAGCAAATGTAAAACGGTTCTTCTTTGCCCTGAGAGTTACAAAGTGGAACATGGGGCAGATCTTAGCCACCATATAGAGAGGGGGCAATTGGTTTAGGCAGGTAAGTGGTAGGATCGTGAAGAAAATTTGTTAGTTGTGGGAAGCTGGTGAATGGTTCTCTGAACACCCAAAACATATATTCTGCCCAGGTCATTGATTGTGTTAAACACAGCATTCTAGGCACTTAGATGAAGTAGGAATTTTGAAAGGCTGCAGTAGAGGGCATTGCAGTAATCTAGGCTGGTGTTATTTGCAGCAACTTTTACTAGACATTGACGGTGGAGTGGATCCTCAGCTTGATACATGTAGGAAAGTACCATCTTGCCTGGCATGTTACCCCCATATTTCACTGTACATATGTTGTTTTAGTGTATGTGTCACTGGGACCCTGCCAGCCAGGGCCCCAGTGCTCATAAGTGTGCCCTGTATGTGTTCCCTGTGTGATGACTAACTGTCTCACTGAGGCTCTGCTAACCAGAACCTCAGTGGTTATGCTCTCTGCTTTCCAAATTGTCACTAACAGACTAGTGACCAATTTCACCAATTCACATTGGCATACTGGAACACCCTTATAATTCCCTAGTATATGGTACTGAGGTACCCAGGGTATTGGGGTTCCAGGAGATCCCTATGGGCTGCAGCAATTCTTTTGCCACCCATAGGGAGCTCTGACAATTCTTACACAGGCCTGCCACTGCAGCCTGAGTGAAATAACGTCCACGTTATTTCACAGCCATTTACCACTGCACTTAAGTAACTTATAAGTCACCTATATGTCTAACCTTTACCTGGTAAAGGTTGGGTGCTAAGTTACTTAGTGTGTGGGCACCCTGGCACTAGCTAAGGTGCCCCCACATTGTTCAGGGCAAATTCCCCGGACTTTGTGAGTGCGGGGACTCCATTACACGCGTGCACTGTACATAGGTCACTACCTATGTACAGCGTCACAATGGTAACTCCGAACATGGCCATGTAACATGTCTAAGATCATGGAATTGTCACCCCAATGCCAATCTGGCATTGGGGAGACAATTCCATGATCCCCCGAGTCTCTAGAACAGACCCGGGTAATGCCAAACTACCTTTCCCGGGGTTTCACTGCAGCTGCTGCTGCTGCCAACCCCTCAGACAGGTTTCTGCCCTCCTGGGGTCCAGCCAGGCTTGGCCCAGGAAGGCAGAACAAAGGACTTCCTCAGAGAGAGGGTGTTACACCCTCTCCCTTTGGAAAAAGGTGTCAAGGCTGGGGAGGAGTAGCCTCCCCCAGCCTCTGGAAATGCTTTGATGGGCACAGATGGTGCCCATCTCTGCATAAGCCAGTCTACACCGGTTCAGGGATCCCCCAGCCCTGCTCTGGCGTGAAACTGGACAAAGGAAAGGGGAGTGACCACTCCCCTGACCTGCACCTCCCAGGGGAGGTGCCCAGAGCTCCTCCAGTGTGCTCCAGACCTCTGCCATCTTGGAAACAGAGGTGCTGCTGGCACACTGGACTGCTCTGAGTGGCCAGTGCCAGCAGGTGACGTCAAAGACTCCTTCTGATAGGCTCTTACCTGTGTTGCTAGCCTGTTCTCCTTCCTAGGTAGCCAAACCTCCTTTTCTGTCTATTTAGGGTCTCTGCTTTGGGGAATTCTTTAGATAACGAATGCAAGAGCTCATCAGAGTTCCTCTGCATCTCTCTCTTCACCTTCTGCCAAAGGATCGACCGCTGACTGCTCAGGACGCCTGCAAAACCGCAACAAAGTAGCAAAGATGACTACTGCAACCTTGTATCGCTGATCCTGCCGCCTTCTCGACTGTTTCCTGGTGGTGCATGCTCTGGGGGTAGCCTGCCTCCTCTCTGCACTAGGAGCTCTGAAGAAGTCTCCGTGGGTCGACGGAATCTTCCCCCTGCAACCGCAGGCAACAAAAGACTGCATCACTGGTCCTCTGGGTCCCCTCTCAGCACAACGAGCGTGGTCCCTGGAACTCAGCAACTCTGTCCAAGTGACTCCCACAGTCCAGTGACTCTTCAGTCCAAGTTTGGTGAAGGTAAGTCCTTGCCTCCCCACGCTAGACTGCATTGCTGGGTACCGCGTGATTTGCAGCTGCTTCGGCTGCTGTGCACTCTTCCAGGATTTCCTTTGTGCACAGCCAAGCCTGGGTCCCCGATACTCTAACCTGCAGTGCACAACCTCCTGAGTTGTCCTCCGGCGTCATGGGACTCCCTTTTGTGTCTTCGGGTGAGCTCCGGTTCACTCCTCTTCGTAGTGCCTGTTCCGGCACTTCTGCGGGTGCTGCCTGCTTCTGTGAGGGCTCCCTGACTTGCTGGGCACCCCCTCTGTCTCCTCATCTAAGTGGCGACATCCTGGTCCCTCCTGGGCCACAGCAGCATCCAAAACCCCTAATCGCGACCCTTGCAGCTAGCAAGGCTTGTTTGCGGTCTTTCTGCGTGGGAACACCTCTGCAAGCTTCTACACGACGTGGGACATCCATCCTCCAAAGGGGAAGTTTCTAGCCCTCTTAGTTCTTGCAGAATCCACAGCTTCTACCATCCGGTGGCAGCTTCTTTGCACCCTCATCTGGCATTTCCTGGGCATCTGCCCAATCTCGACTTTGTAGCGACTCTTGGACTTGGTCCTCTTGTTCCACAGGTACTCTCGTCCGGAAATCCACTTTGGTTGCATTGCTGGTGTTGGTCTTCCTTGCATAATTCCCCTACCACGACTTCTGTGCTCTCTGGGGAACGTAGGTGCACTTTACACCTACTTTTCAGGGTCATGGGGTGGGCTATTTTTCTAACCCTCACTGTTTTCTTACAGTCCCAGCGACCCTCTACAAGCTCACATAGGTTTGGGGTCCATTCGTGGTTCGCATTCCACTTTTGGAGTATATGGTTTGTGTTGCCCCTACACCTATGTGTTCCTATTGCAATCTACTGTAACTTTACATTGCTTGCATTACTTCCTTTTGCTATTACTGCATATTTTTGATACTGTGTACATATATCTTGTGTATATTTGGACCCTCATACTGAGGGTACTCACTGAGATACTTTTGGCATATTGTCATAAAAATAAAGTACCTTTATTTTGAGTATATCTGTGTATTGTGTTTTCTTATGATATTGTGCATATGACACCAGTGGTATAGTAGGAGCTTTGCATGTCTCCTAGTTCAGCCTAAGCTGCTCTGCTATAGCTACCTTCTATCAGCCTAAGCTGCTAGAAACACCTCTTCTACACTAATAAGGGATAACTGGACCTGGTACAGAGTGTAAGTACCCCTTGGTACCCACTACAAGCCAGGCCAGCCTCCTACATTGGTTGTGCAGCGGTGGGATAAGTACTTGCAACTACTTACTACTTTGTCATTGTGTACTTTTCATAAGAGAATAATATACAAAACAAGTTCAGTGTATGTACACCTAACCAAAAAGTTTTGCTTTTCTTCTCTTACTCTATCTGCTAAGTGCTGAAAAGTACTCTTAAACTTTCCAAAGTTTCTAAGAAGTTGAAAAAGTTTTTTTTTCTGTTTCCTTAAAAAGTCCTGAAACTTTTTCTCTCTTTTATCTGTCCCTAAACCTTTCTTCTATCATGTCTGATGTAGAAACTTCAACTAACTTGGTCAGCTCAGCTTATGACCACCTTAACTGGAAGGGTTTAAGGAGTCTCTGCATTGATAGAGGTTTAGGGGTAGGGAAGAATCCCTCTAGAGAATTGTTATCTAACATGCTTATTGAGAATGGTAAGGCCTTAGCTGGCACATCCATTGAGAAATTAGGAGATGGTTCACACTCTGACTCTGGGGCACCCCTAGGAAGAGAGTTAGATGGTATCCTCCCCAACCTGCCCCCTAGAAGACCACCTAGCATAACTGGTACTAATGTGAGCTCTCATCACAGTAGGGATGTCATTCCTGCAGGCCAGGTTGTTAGAGTGCCAACTTTTAGGGACAATTCTCACTCTGTTCATTCACATCACTCTTCTGTGTCAAAGCATGCCCAACCCACCCACCCTGATGACAGAATGTTAGAAAGGGAACTCAATAGATTGAGAGTGGAAGAGTCCACGCTGAAGCTTAAACAGCAACAGCTAGCTCTAGACAGGGAATGTTTAGACTTAGAAAAAGAAAGACAGAGGTTGGGGTTAGGACCCCGTGGTGGCAGCAGCAGTATTCCAGATAGTAATCCTGTGAAAGAGCATGATTCTAGGAATCTGCATAAGATAGTTCCCCCTTACAAGGAGGGGGATGACATTAGCAAGTGGTTTGCTGCACTTGAGAGGGCCTGTGTTGTACAGGGGGTCCCTCAAAGGCAGTGGGCTGCTATCCTATGGCTATCTTTCAGTGGAAAGGGTAGGGATAGGCTCCTTACTGTGAAGGAAAGTGATTCCAATAATTTTACTGTTTTGAAGAATGCACTCTTGGATGGATTTGGCTTAACCACTGAACAATACAGGATTAAGTTCAGAGAAACTAGAAAAGAGTCCTCACAAGACTGGGTAGACTTTGTGGACCATTCAGTGAAGGCCTTGGAGGGGTGGTTACATGGCAGTACATTTTCTGACTATGAAAGCCTGTATAATCTGATCCTGAGAGAGCATATTCTGAATAACTGTATGTCTGATTTGTTACACCAATATCTAGTGGACTCAGATCTGACCTCTCCCCAAGAATTGGGAAAGAAGGCAGACAAATGGGTCAGAACAAGAGTGAACAGAAAAGTTCATACAGGGGGGTGACAAGGATGGCAAGAAGGATGGTAAGTCTTCAGACAAGGGTTGGGACAAATCTAAAAATGAGTCTTCATCAAGCCCACAAAAACACTCTGGTGGAGGTGGTGGGTCCAAATCCTCTTCTAATCAAGTAAAGAAACCATGGTGCTATTTATGTAAAGTAAAAGGCCATTGGACAACTGATGCCAGTTGTCCAACGAAAAGCACCAAGCCTCCCACTACCACAACCCCTACTGCTACACCTAGTGTCCCTAGTAATAGCAGTGGTGGTGGGAGCAAACCTATTAATAGCCAATCCAAGGGAGTAGCTGGGCTCACTTTTGGTAATTTAGTTGGGGTTGGTCTTGTTAGGGGGACCACAGAGGCTGTGTTAGTCTCTGAAGGTGCCATTGATTTGGCCACCTTGGTTGCTTGTCCCCTTAATATGGATAAGTACAAGCAACTTCCCCTAATAAATGGTGTTGAGGTTCAGGCCTACAGGGACACAGGTGCCAGTGTTACCATGGTAATAGAGAAACTGGTACACCCTGAACAACACCTACTTGGTCACCAGTACCAAGTGACCGACGCTCATAACAACACTCGTAGTCCCCCAATGGCTATTGTGAATCTCAACTGGGGGGGGTTACTGGTCCAAAGAAAGTTGTGGTTGCCTCAGATTTACCTGTAGACTGTCTACTAGGGAACGATTTAGAGACATCAGCTTGGGCAGAAGTGGAGTTGGATGCTCATGCAGCAATGCTGGGCATTCCTGGGCATATTTTTGCTTTAACCAGGGCTCAGGCCAAAAAGCAAAAAGGACAGGGTGACTTGGATCCTGGAACAATGGACCAAGGGCTCCCTAAAGCTAGGGTTAGTAAGGGTAAATCCCTACCCGCTATCCCTCCCTCTACAGATGATTCAACTTCTGAGGAAGAAGAATTTCCCCCCTGTGCAGAACCTTCACCACGGGAGCTGGAAGCAGACGCTGCTGAGCTTTTGGGTGGAGGGGGGCCTGCCAGGGAGGAGCTGAGTGTGGCACAGCAAACCTGTCCCACCTTAGAGGGTCTAAGACAGCAAGCTGTCAAACAGCAAAATGGGGATGTCAGTGACTCATAGAGTTTACTGGGAGGACAACCTCTTGTATACAGAGGCAAGGGACCATAAACCTGGAGCAGCCAGGAGATTGGTCATTCCCCTACAATACAGAGAGTGCCTCCTAACTCTAGCCCACGACATTCCCTTGGCTGGACATTTAGGGCAAATTAAAACCTGGGAAAGGCTTGTCCCACTGTTTCATTGGCCTAGAATGTCAGAGGACACAAAAGATTTTTGTAAGTCCTGTGTCACCTGTCAAGCCAGTGGCAAGACTGGTGGCACCCCAAAGGCTCCCCTTATTCCACTGCCTGTGGTTGGGGTTCCCTTTGAAAGGGTAGGGGTTGACATGGTTGGCCCCCTTGACCCTCCTACAGCTCCAGGCAATAGGTTTATCTTGGTGGTAGTGGACCATGCCACAAGATATCCTGAAGCAATTCCTCTAAGGACCACTACAGCACCCGCAGTGGCAAAAGCCCTCCTGGCAATCTTTTCCAGGGTGGGTTTCCCAAAAGAGGTTGTATCAGACAGGGGTAGCAACTTTATGTCTGCATACTTGAAGGCCATGTGGAAGGAATGTGGTGTAATATACAAATTCACCACACCTTATCATCCACAAACAAATGGACTGGTAGAGAGGTTTAATAAAACTCTCAAAGGAATGATAATGGGACTCCCTGAAAAACTCAGGAGGAGGTGGGATGTCCTGTTACCTTGCCTCCTTTTTGCTTACAGGGAGGTACCCCAGAAAAGGATGGGCTTTAGCCCCTTTGAACTCCTATTTGGGCACCCTGTAAGAGGTCCTCTAACACTTGTAAAGGAGGGTTGGGAACAACCTTTAAAATCTCCTAAGCAAGACATAGTGGACTATGTACTTGGCCTAAGATCCAGAATGGCTGAGTATATGAAAAAGGCCAGTAAAAACCTTCAGGCCAGCCAAGAGCTTCAAAAGCAATGGCATGACCAGAAGGCTGTTCTGATTCAGTACCAACAGGACAGAAAGTGTGGGTCTTGGAGCCTGTGGCCCCAAGAGCACTCCAAGACAAATGGAGTGGACCCCACATCATTGTTGAAAAGAAGGGAGAAGTCACCTACTTGGTTGACTTGGGCACTGCCAGGAGTCCCCTTAGGGTGCTCAACGTCAATCGCCTAGAACCCTACTATGACAGGGCTGATCTCACCCTGCTCATGGCAACAGATGAAGGACAGGAAGAAGAGTGACCCTCTCCCTGATCTCTTCTCTTCCACAGAACAAGATGCTCTAGTGGAAGGTGTAGTTTTAGCAGATTGTCTTACTGCTGAGCAGAAAGACCACTGCATAAATCTCCTGGGTCAGTTTTCTGAACTCTTTTCTACTGTGATAGGCACCACTTCTTGGTGTGAGCACACTATAGATACTGGAGACAGCATGCCTGTCAAAAGTAAGATCTATAGGCAGCCTGACCATGTCAGAGACTGCATAAAACAAGAGGGTCAGAAAATGCTTGAACTGGGAGTGGTTGAGCACTCTGAATGTCCATGGGCCTCTCCTGTGGTGCTTGTACCAAAGCATCACTCTAAAGATGGGAAAAGAGAGATGAGGTTTTGTGTAGATTACAGAGGTCTCAACCAGGTAACTAAAACTGATGCTCACCCTATACCCAGGGCAGATGAGCTCATTGATACACTGGCAACTGCCAAGTATCTAAGCACCTTTGACTGCAGGGTATTGGCAGATCAAGTTATCAGAGAATGCTAAAGCAAAAACTGCATTTTCAACTATTGGAGGGCACTACCAGTTCACAGTAATGCCCTTTGGTTTGAAAAATGCACCTGCCACTTTTCAAAGGTTGGTGAATACAGTCCTGCAAGGGTTGTAGGCTTTTAGTGCAGCATATCTAGATGATATAGCTGTCTTTAGCTCCACCTGGGATGATCACCTGGTCCACCTATGGAAAGTTTAGGAGGCCCTGCAAAAGGCAGGCCTCACTATCAAGGCTTCAAAGTGCCAGATAGGGCAGGGGAAAGTGGTTTATCTGGGACACCTTGTAGGTGGAGAAAAGATTGCACCACTTCAGGGGAAAATCCAAACTATAATAGATTGGGTTCCCCCTACAACTCAGACCCAGGTGAGGGCCTTCTTAGGCCTTACTGGGTATTACAGGAGGTTCATAAAGAACTATGGCTCCATAGCAGCCCCTCTTAATGACCTCACTTCTAAGAAAATGCCTAAAAAGGTATTGTGGACAGCTAGATGTCAGAAAGCTTTTGAGGAGCTGAAACAGGCCATGTGCACTGCACCTGTCCCAAAAAGCCCATGTTACTACAAGAAATTCATTGTTTAAACTGATGCATCTGAATTAGGGGTAGGGGCAGTCTTATCACAACTCAATTCTGAGGGCCAGGATCAACCTGTTGCTTTTATCAGCAGGAGGTTGACCCCTAGAGAAAAGCGTTGGTCTGCCATAGAGAGGGAGGCCTTTGCTGTGGTCTGGGCACTGAAGAAGTTGAGGCCATACCTGTTTGGCACTCACTTAATTGTTCAGACAGACCACAAACCTCTACTTTGGCTAAAACAAATGAAAGGTGAAAACCCTAAATTGTTGAGGTGGTCCAGATCTCTACAGGGAATGGACTATACAGTGGAACAAAGACCTGGGAGTACCCACTCCAATGCAGATGGACTCTCCAGATATTTCCACGTAGACAATGAAGACTCATCAGGTCATGGCTAGTCTTATTGTCCTTCGTTTGGGGGTGGGGGGGGTGTAGGAAAGTACCATCTTGCCTGGCATGTTACCCCCATATTTCACTGTATATATGTTGTTTTAGTGTATGTGTCACTGGGACCCTGCCAGCCAGGGCCCCAGTGCTCATAAGTGTGCCCTGTATGTGTTCCCTGTGTGATGACTAACTCTCACTGAGGCTCTGCTAACCAGAACCTCAGTGGTTATGCTCTCTCTGCTTTCCAAATTGTCACTAACAGGCTAGTGACCAATTTCACCAATTCACATTGGCATACTGGAACACCCTTATAATTCCCTAGTATATGGTACTGAGGTACCCAGGGTATTGGGGTTCCAGGAGATCCCTATGGGCTGCAGCAATTCTTTTGCCACCCATAGGGAGCTCTGACAATTCTTACACAGGCCTGCCACTGCAGCCTGAGTGAAATAACATCCACGTTATTTCACAGCCATTTACCACTGCACTTAAGTAACTTATAAGTCACCTATACGTCTAACCTTTACCTGGTAAAGGTTGGGTGCTAAGTTACTTAGTGTGTGGGCACCCTGGCACTAGCCAAGGTGCCCCCACATCGTTCAGGGCAAATTCCCCAGACTTTGTGAGTGCGGGGACACCATTACATGCGTGCACTGTACATAGGTCACTCCCTATGTACCGCGTCACAATGGTAACTCCGAACATGGCCATGTAACATGTCTAAGATCATGGAATTGTCACTCCAATGCCATTCTGGCATTGGGGAGACAATTCCATGATCCCCCGAGTCTCTAGCACAGACCCGGGTAATGCCAAACTACCTTTCCCGGGGTTTCACTGCAGCTGCTGCTGCTGCCAACCCCTCAGACAGGTTTCTTCCCTCCTGGGGTCCAGCCAGGCTTGGCCCAGGAAGGCAGAACAAAGGACTTCCTCAGAGAGAGGGTGTTACACCCTCTCCCTTTGGAAAAAGGTGTAAGGGCTGGGGAGGAGTAGCCTCCCCCAGCCTCTGGAAATGCTTTGATGGGCACAGATGGTGCCCATCTCTGCATAAGCCAGTCTACACCGGTTCAGGGATCCCGCAGCCCTGCTCTGGCGCAAAACTGGACAAAGGAAAGGGGAGTGACCACTCCCCTGACCTGCACCTCCCGGAGGAGGTGCCCAGAGCTCCTCCAGTGTGCTCCAGACCTCTGCCATCTTGGAAACAGAGGTGCTGCTGGCACACTGGACTGCTCCGAGGGGCCAGTGCCAGCAGGTGACGTCAAAGACTCCTTCTGATAGGCTCTTACCTGTGTTGCTAGCCTGTTCTCCTTCCTAGGTAGCCAAACTTCCTTTTCTGTCTATTTAGGGTCTCTGCTTTGGGGAATTCTTTAGATAACGAATGCAAGAGCTCATCAGAGTTCCTCTGCATCTCTCTCTTCACCTTCTGCCAAAGGATCGACCGCTGACTGCTCAGGACGCCTGCAAAACCGCAACAAAGTAGCAAAGATGACTACTGCAACCTTGTATCGCTGATCCTGCCGCCTTCTCGACTGTTTCCTGGTGGTGCATGCTCTGGGGGTAGCCTGCCTCCTCTCTGCACTAGGAGCTCTGAAGAAGTCTCCGTGGGTCGACGGAATCTTCCCCCTGCAACCGCAGGCAACAAAAGACTGCATCACTGGTCCTCTGGGTCCCCTCTCAGCACAACGAGCGTGGTCCCTGGAACTCAGCAACTCTGTCCAAGTGACTCCCACAGTCCAGTGACTCTTCAGTCCAAGTTTAGTGGAGCTAAGTCCTTGCCTCCCCACGCTAGACTGCATTGCTGGGTACTGCATGATTTGCAGCTGCTCCGGCTCCTGTGCACTCTTCCAGGATTTCTTTCATGCACAGCCAAGCCTGGGTCCCAGACACTCTAACCTGCAGTGCACAACCTCCTGAGTTGTCCTCCGGCGTCGTGGGACTCCCTTTTGTGTCTTCGGGTGAGCTCTGGTTCACTCCTCTTCGTAGTGCCTGTTCCGGCACTTCTGCGGGTGCTGCCTGCTTCTGTGAGGGCTCCCTGACTTGCTGGGCGCCCTTCCTGTCTCCTCATCTAAGTGGCGACATCCTGGTCCCTCCTGGGCCACAGCAGCATCCAAAACCCCTAACCGCGACCCTTGTAGCTAGCAAGGCTTGTTTGCGGTCTTTTTGCGTGGGAGCACCTCTGCAAGCTTCTACACGACGTGGGAGATCCATCCTCCAAAGGGGAAGTTTCTAGTCCTCTTCGTTCTTGCAGAATCCACAGCTTCTACCATCCGGTGGCAGCTTCTTTGCACCCTCAGCTGGCATTTCCTCAGCATCTGCCCAATCTCGACTTTATCGGGACTCTTGGACTTGGTCCCCTTGTTCCACAGGTACTCTCGTCTGGAAATCCACTTTGGTTACATTGCTGGTGTTGGTCTTCCTTGCAGAATTCCCCTACCACGACTTCTGTGCTCTCTGGGGAATATAGGTGCACTTTACACCTACTTTTCAGGGTCTTGGGGTGGGCTATTTTTCTAACCCTCACTGTTTTCTTACAGTCCCAGCGACCCTCTACAAGCTCACATAGGCTTGGGGTCCATTCGTGGTTCGCATTCGACTTTTGGAATATATGGTTTGTGTTGCCCCTATACCTATGTGTTCCTATTGCAATCTGCTGTAACTTTACATTGCTTGCATTACTTCCTTTTGCTATTACTGCATATTTTTGGTACTGTGTACATATATCTTGTGTATATTTGGCACCCTCATACTGAGGGTACTCACTGAGATACGTTTGGCATATTGTCATAAAAATAAAGTACCTTTATTTTTAGTATATCTGTATTGTTTTCTTATGATATTGTGCATATGACACCAGTGGTATAGTAGGAGCTTTGCATGTCTCCTAGTTCAGCCTAAGCTGCTCTGCTATAGCTACCTTCTATCAGCCTAAGCTGCTAGAAACACCTCTTCTACACTAATAAGGGATAACTGGACCTGGTACAGAGTGTAAGTACCCCTTGGTACCCACTACAAGCCAGGCCAGCCTCCTACAATATATTGGTCAAAACAGTTGTTAACATTAAAGTAAACCTGTTGAGCATTGGTTGTCACGATCAAGAATGACACCCACGGTCTTCACTTTGTCACAGCTAAAATCCAGGTTAAATATTTTGGGTATTTGAATATCCTAAACAGATCACATACATGTAATTTATGCCATATAAAAATCTCAGTTGAAAAGATACTGTGACAATTCAGTGTTTTTAGCTTTAACACTGAAACCAGTTGGGTGAGAGGGTGTGGCTAACCAGCGCCGAAGATGGCTGCACAATAGCGAACCTCCAGCCGACGCCAAACCAAATCCCCAGACATCTGCCATAAATCCTGTCATGGGGGAGTGAAAATAGACTAAGGCACACACGGCACCTCAATGAATCCCAAAGGTCGACTGATCCGAATATTAACATCGAATCGGGGGGGCGCCCGGGAAGCAGTGGAAACAAAAGCAACATGGCTGATTACATCCGGAGACTGAGGCCCAGGGGTCAATCCCGGCTCTGGAGCCTGTGGAAATTCAAACTGCTACGTGGCAGCCGAGAGGGTGTCGTGCGGCAGACTGCTGTGGCAGATTAGGGGCCCCCAAGGAGATAAGAGCAGACAGAGAGGTGATAGTGCCATGTTGGGCCGTGGCAGAGACTAACTGACCGGGCGATCCCGGGACGACCGAGGCATCCTGGGAGGAGCTGTGGACACAGCGTGATAGTGGGAGGCAAAAAGGGGAGGCTGCACAGGCGATGAGAAAGAGCAGGCCTGAAGACAGACTTCCATAAGAGCTATGGGGAGGCGCCCCGGGGATCATGGCAGAATCCTGGGCCTCTCCCACCAGGGTAGGAAACGTCACAAGATGGCATTGCAGAGGCAAGTGCGCGGTGAGGGCAAATAAAATCAGCAGCGACATAGTGAATACAACCAAAATAGACCCCAGGGCCCTGCACAGTTGTGGGAAAGCTGTAACTGCCAACAGAATCCAGTCTCCTGAGAGAAGGCTATGGTGAGAAATCAAGGCCCTCATCCCACACAAATAGCATTGCGAAATGTGCAGTTTCACTAATGGCAACTAAAGGAACATCAGGCCAATCTGAACCTGGAATTGTTTATCCAGGGCCCCCTGCAGCATACAGAGCCCACACTATGAGACATTATGACTGCAGTTCAGAGCGCCAAGGACACTTCAAAGGTTGACACAGTAACGCTTGAAGTGAATCGAATAAGGACAGGCCTCTGAAACGTTACAGAGAAATTGAGTGACTGAAACGCACATCTCTGGCCTACAGTCAATCACAAAACACCTGGAATAACTGGTACAGGGCCTCATCAAACAAAACATGGCCATCACTGCCCGCCTCGAAGACCAGGAGGGTAGGGCAAGGCGAAACCATTTCTATATAGTTGGGGTTTCTGAAGGGGCGAAGGGCCAAAGTGTACATTTATTTGTGGAGAACCTGATCCTCAATCTACTACAGCTGAAAAGACTCTCCAATTTGTTTTACAGTGAAGCAGGCACATAGAGCGAGTACAGAAGAAGAAACAGGGGACCCACAGGCCATTGCCAGATCCTCAGCCGGGCCGAAGCAGCCGGCTGCCCTCTGGCTAGAGTAGCCAGTCAAGGAGCACACGCACTTCACCAGAAACATAAGGTTAAAAATCCAGCACATGCTAGACTGGGATGTTAGGAGGATGTCGAAGTCCCCACTATGTAAGTGGTGGAATACTCCCACATGAAATGGAAGAATGGGAGTTTGAACTTAGGCATATTCAATATCCTGAAAATTCGGGTGCAGTGGTAATGTCACACCCACACTTGTTTATGTTCGTAGGGCGACAGGCTCTATGCAAATTGGGGAGGTGGGTGGTTTATGACTCACGGTGCAGGGTAGCAGGGAGGGCGAACGTTTGTGGTAAATTAGTACTGCTTACGTTTGTTTCAAACTATGTTGAACTGTGCTGATTGCTCAGATAATGCGTCTGTTGAGACAGCGTAGCAAGGTATGACAGACTGCCAAGGACAAGGCCCGCACTATAGGAAAAGGAGTACCACAGATTCTCTTCCCCCTAGTATCACCTCAAAACTCTAACTATGTCTGTCATGTAACTTAGTCATATGGTCCTGGAACCTGAATGGTCTGGGTAACAAGATAAAACCCCCATTGATTCTCTAATACCTCTGGAAACCCTCCCCGGATTTGGTGCTTCTCCAGGAGAAACATCTTCGGGCTACAACGTGGAAAGCACTAGACAGATTTGTTTATAAACTACTAACCTATGCAAGCCATACCAGCGACTCGAGAGGGGTGGGGATAATGGCCAAGAAACCGATTCCCTTTATACTGCAGCGTAGTTGGCATGACACACTGGGCAGGTATGTTGTGATAACTGGCCTATGAGAGGGGAAGATCCTAAATGTGGTGTCTGTTTATGTTTCCCCTACACTCGCTGACATTTCCTGAAATAAATGCAACCCTGCTAGATCTCCCACACGGGAACCTGATCTTGAGGGCAGGTGTGAGGGGGGAGAAACCCGGTCATGGACCCAGAGCTGGAAAGGCTCTCCTCTCCGGGGCCTCCACAGGAGGTGATACCAGGGTGATGAGTTCCTTTGTGGATGCCTTTGGGTTTTTAGACATTTTGCAGGTGCACTATCCATACTGCTGGAGATACACCTACTTTTCACACTCCCATAATCGCTTCTCTCAGATAGACTATCTGTTTACACAATGCGCCGACATACAGATTCCAAGAGGCTAGTTTTAGACCTCTGGGAGTCTCCGACCATTCCCCGGTTGAGGTTAAATTGCTAAACACAGTTCAGACCACAACTCTGCCCCTGAGGATTAGTTCATGGTACCTTAAGGACCCAAATATCAGGGAGGCACTAAGGAAAGGGGCAGTAACTTACTTCCAGGAAAATATGGGTAGAGTGTCCTCCCCAAATACTCTGTGGGAGGCATTTAAAGTGGTAATAAGTGGCCAGGCACAGGCCCTCATGGGGGGGGGAGAAGAAACAAATGCTCCTACACTGTACTGAGTTGGAGCGAGACATCAAACGTCTAGAGTCGTGGGTGGAGACTGAGCGAAACAACGAACTTGAGCACCAACTGTGCCTTATGCAGAGAGACCTCAGACCTGGTCGAGGTAGCTGCTCACAGCTACGCCCTTGCAATGCAGCAATGTCTCTGATGTCGGTGATAACAAGCTTCTGGCGTGGATAAATAGGAGAGATCGGGAGAATTCCTGGGTGTTAGAGATAGCTATGGTTGGACTGTCTTGTTTGAATCTTCCATCTTTATCTGCTAACGCATTCGCTGACTACAATGAGGACCTTTTATCAACCGGCCACCTCCATGGGAGATGCTGATTGTATGAAACCTTTGCAGGACATCCACCTCCGCGAGTTGGAGGAGGAATTGAGAGTAGCTCTTGAGGAAAACCTAACGGTAGAAGAGATAACGCAAACAATGAGTGGGCTTCAGTCATGGAAGACCAGGGGCCCAATTGGGCTACTGATAGAGATGTTTAAAGTAATGGCCAATAAGGTAGTACCACATCTACTGGCCATGCTCCAGACTGCACTACAAGATGGCATCCTCCAGGATGGCCAACGCATGGCTACCATTGTAGTAATACATAAAGTAGGAAAACCACAAACCAGGTGCAGCTCCTAAAGACCGATCTCCCTATTAAATACGGAAACCAAAATCCTAACAAAGGTCTTAGCAAATAGGCTCCAGTCAGTTATAACGTCATTGATCCACCCTGATCTGTCTGGCTTCCTCTCTTCTTCTCCTCTCTTCTTCCTTCTCTCTTCTCTCCTTCTTCTCTCTTCTCTCCTTCTTCTCTCTTCTCTCCTTCTTCTCTCTTCTCTCCTTCTTCTCTCCTTCTTCTCTCTTCTCTCCTTCCTCTTCTCTCTTCTCTCCTTCCTCTTCTCTCTTCTCTCCTTCCTCTTCTCTCTTCTCTCCTTCCTCTTCTCTCTTCTCTCCTTCCTCTTCTCTCTTCTTGTCTCCTTCTCTTCTTCCTCTTCTTCTACCTCCTCATTTGTCTTCTTCCTCCCCGTGCCTCTTCTTCGTTCCTCCCCCCACCCCAAGAGCCAGCAGATCTTCTCCCTTGCCCACTCCCTCCGGCAGGGAGTTCTCTTGTGGTAGCTGCTGTGCACCCCCCAGACACGGACACTGGTGGGAGACTCACCACAATTGGAGTGCAGAGCACTCAATCTACTGTGGCTGGGAACCAGGACCCTGAGTTGGGATACTGGGGCCCTCTTCTTTCTTTTTGGGGCACTCCTCCCATGTGGCATCGGGCCTGGAGTTGGAATCCCAGGCCCTATTCTTGGTTTCCTTGGGGGTGTGACAGTGCTTCCCAGTGTCCTTGGTTGGTGGGGCCAGGTGATGAGTTTCCTGGTCCCACTTTCCTGGTAACTGATCCAGTGTTTGAGATCCCTGGGACTCTGGAACTTTAGAAGGGAGGGCCTCTATCTACACCCCCCTCCCAAGACCATTAGAGCAAAAGGTGCCTTGTGTCGAGCCCTGGCCCAACTGTGGGGGTTCAAAGACTTCGCAGCAGAGGTTCACACAGCATGTCCTCCGGGGTGACGGTGGGGGACAAAAGATCAAAATATATATAATATATATATTATTTTTTTATTCACATATCTTGGGCCATTTTGCCTAATATTTGGCTCATTTTGCTCCTGGTGGCAAGCCCTAGCCGTTAGGCCTAGGTGGCAAACTTTGCAGGGAGCTGGTTTCTCTGGCTCCCTGCACCAGCCTATCTCCTTTTTCTCTTCTGGTGCTTCTCTTGTTGGTGCACAAGGACAGTTCTTCCCGCAACTAGTCCTTAAGGGACCAGCTGTCCTGATCCTGGGGAGAGACGTCCTGGTCCTAGGGTCACCTATAGTCGGAGTTCTCATTCCACATTGGCATGAGGGGAGGGTTGCTTCTTCTAGTTGTCTATGGCTGCCATATCCAATCCCAGTGTCCAGCACCAACAAAAAGCACTCTCTCACCTGTGTGCAAGACTTTAATTGAGGGCAGAAAGTTCTAGAAGCCAGGCACCCCTGGCCAATCCTAGGATGCCGCATCCACTCTCTTCCCTGTCCCAACCCTGCTGCACAGCATGTGTTTTTGCTTTTCTTATTTTATGACCGAGCTGACAAAACTTCTCTGGAATGCACTTCTTAGTTTAAAGAAGACATTTATTATTACTTTGCCACGAGGTTCCTGAGAGACGAGATTAGTAGGTTGGAAGCACACGTTTAAAAGTAGTCACAGCAATGAAAGGAAAATATATCAAAGTACTTCTCAATTGCACTGTACACAGCAAATTCATGTGATTATATTATAGCATAACTTCAAAGCAAAGAATAAAAGTCAAAATTCATCACCGTAGGGCCTATCACTCCTCTTCATCTTTCGTATGTCTGCAAGTTGATGACTCCTGTTCAACTGCGAGAAAGATTATCCACCCAAACGGGAGGTCAGGCAGCTGACGTCCGCTCCTGACTGAAGTCTTGGAAAATTCCCCTGCTGCTGCCCAGGGACACCCCTTATAATGAAAAAGCCTGCTACCAGGGTCTTTCCTCTAATAGTCAAAACATGCTGGCTACTGTACATCAGAGCGGGAACAGAACAAGTGTTGGAGGGTGGCCAAGTCTTCAAAGCTCGCTCGTTCCCAGGGTTGAACAGAGGGAAAAACACAAAATATATGCTCTCTTATCACGCATGGGCTCGGTGGGAATTTGAAATACGAAAAACACAGCTTGGTCTATCATGTGGAAAAACACAGCTCATCTGCAATGTCTCAAATGTAATGTCTAATGCCATGTTAAAGCCAATAGGCAGCTAACCTGAATACAACATGTAATGTGCTACTGGTGAACATTGAACAACCAAAATGCGCAGTGGTGAAACACAAATTCAGTGGTCAAACACAATTAATGGCATAACGGTATGCTGGGACAATTCACAATGGTGTCATCTATGAGTTACCAGTCACATCTCTGGGACTCTCAGCTCCACCCCTCGCTGACTTCACTGCCAGGGCCACTCCTACCAAAACTTCAAAGATGTGCCCCCTCCTGTGTTGGCCCCACAGTTTCCTCCTTCAAGTGAGCTTGGGCTGCCCCATCCCTGGTACAGGGTGACAGCTAATTGATCAGTGCAGATTCTTCTCCTCAACACTTCCTACTTAGGAGGAGCTGAGTGAAGCACTGTTAATGGCTGCCTTTATGCATGGAGGCCTTTGTTCCTGCTGCTGGCGAGAAATGCAATTAACTTGTCCCAGCAGGGTGACAAAAGGCCTTGGCTCTGAGCCAGAGAAATGTGACAATTCTGGATAACCCATATGTTGTACAGATACTTTACCCTTGCTGCATTACTGTGGTCTCTGCCTAATGGGCAGACACTGGCATTCAACATGTTCAGTCCTATTACTGTGTGTTTACTGTGGTGAGACACAAGTTGGGAGGCCAAAAGGGTCAAAAACCAGCAGGGGGAGTTACTCTATGGGAGCATACAGGAGCTCCCCCCCTCATCCCACCCCCCCATTAGAGTTTCATTCTAATCCCTGCATTAATTGTGTAAAAAAACAAAAAATGTATTTGTCATGCAGCATCGGTGCTTTATTATTTTCTCAAGTAGGCGTCTTAACTTCCTGAGTTGGGGTGGGGCTTTGCAGGCTCAATGAGTCACTCACTGCAGAGAAGTGCGCTTGTCGGGTTGGATGGGTGCCTTTCACCGTCTAGGCCGACATGCATATTTGAGAGACTGCTTCACCCTACTTGCAATTACTGAGCCGGACAGTGGGGCGGGGAGGATCACAGCTGGTGCCCACAGGTCTCCAAAGTAGCACTGTGTATTCCTGCCCTAGCCAGTCTTGACGCTGCTCTCATGCTGTTTTAAACGTAAACAGCAAGGGAGCAGCATCATTATTGGCTCAGGAGCCATGCGTAGGCCTCTAGTCTTGCGCTGAACATGAGGCAGCACCGGGTTAGGAGGCTCAGGTTAAGTTCACAGATAAGGGCCAGTCACTGCTTGGCTTTATTACAAAGCCATGCAGTGATTGGCCTTTTTCTGTCCCTTGCTTTTCCCTCTGCATACCCAGCACCATGCACAAGGTTGTGTAAAGAAATATTCTTACCTTACCTCGCGCCCCATGTTCCAGCTCCTGTGGTGGATTACCAGAGGTGGTTGTTCTGTCAACCGGAATGGAGTGTCTGCATTCATGTAGTGGAAAAGAAATAATATAAAAGGTAAAATTGCAATGTCTCCCATGTGAAGATGTAATTTACTCATGTCGTTGTTTCATATCATCGTTGGTCACTTTGGGCCTGATTACAACTTTGGAGGACGGTGTTAAACCGTCCCAAAAGTGACGGATATACCACCTAGCGTATTACGAGTTCCATAGGATATAATGGACTCGTAATACGGTAGGTGGTATATCCGCCACTTTTGGGACGGTTTAACACCGTCCTCCAAAGTTGTAATTGGGCCCTTTGTGTCTCGGTACCATTGTGCAAGTGGCACACACACGATGACGTCATCATCAATTAGCTTACTAGGGAATTTTCCTTATTACAAACCGCCATAGCTGGATACAAATCTGTCACCATTTAGAAGTAAAATGGCAGCTGAAGCGAGACTTCTGGCAGGAGCCATGTTTGAGCGAAGGCGGTGAAGCACTTAACGCAAGACAGCAAGTGACACTAAAACCCTTTGCTCACATTTGGCAGGCTATACATGTATGTCAGCACGCCGTCATAAGTGAAAGCTGCCACCAGAAGCAGGTGCCTCTGCAAAACGTCATATCTGAAAAATATTGCATTAAGACCCAAGTAAAGCTCCAGACTGTCTTATTGTTTCTGTTTAACCTACTTGAGTTTCTGTTCAATAGAAGTACAGAGGTGACACTTGTTTCCGCAGCTCACATGATTAATGATTTTTCCTGGGAGTTTGTTGGCCTGTTTAAAAGGCTGTGGTAATAGCTGTTTACAGTACTGACCTGCTGGACATGTTTGACAGTCGTATTTTCCGTTTGTTGGGAGGCCCACTTTCCTCCAAACCTTAGGTTCTTTGTAGTCCGATTATTAGGGTGTATGCAGCGGCCCACAAATAACCAAATAATCAAGTGCCATTTTTGGAACTGTGATAGCGAAAGCTGGGCCTGTTTTTCTTAACACTTTTACTACTTGTCCCATTTTTCTGTTATTAACTTAACCCTTTCTCTTAACCTTTACTTCCTTATTACTGTTATGATTTTCTTTATTTCTTCATTGTGCGTTCCTTTGTTACGATGTTTATTCCGATTTTTAGTTTCTGATTTAATCACGTCTTGGTGACTGTAACTGACACACAAATGGTAAAAACCGTTTATCTCAACTTGCTGCAGTGATGTAAACCGTTTAAAACATGTTGCTTGTGAATAGCAGTGTATTTTTTTTTTTTTTTTTTTTTTTTAGGCTGTGTTCATGCGTTTTGCAAAATTTAATTTTAAAGCTGAAGACTTGTAAACCAGATTTGATTTTGTCTGCATCATGGGGCGGCAGGTGCTTCACAGTGGTGGCAGCAGTTGCAAATGAAAATACTTTCCTCCTAATTCAGGCTTCCTCAGGCCCGAAGATTTCATAGTGGGTAAAATATTGAGTGTTTGTCACGGTGGTCCTTTTGTAGCTTGCCCATCCAGGAATACCATTTCACCTGGTTCAGAACTGTGCTGCAAAACACAGACAAAGGAACATTTGAAGTATGTAATTGAAAAAAATCCACGTCCTACTTGACCATGGGTAATTCAACAGGAGTTTTGTTGGTGCTACTGGCAGAGGTGTCCCCAAGGACGAAACAATGTTATTCCCCAGTTCAACATGTTCAAATGTCATGCACACAGATCAGTTGCCATCTACCTGTCAAGTAGGTCCCTTGCATACTGAGGTTCCCTGAGACTGACTGAATAATTCCCACCCATTGTTGAGCTTGGACTTCGAACATATTTAATGCAGAAATATATAGGGTTGTTTTTGATGGATTTTTAGTTGGTTCAAATATTTCAAGACTACATGTTCACAATTGCTTTCTAAACCTTTTTGCTTTCTCACATTTGCTTCAGAATAGACCATTTACCACTCTTTATTTCAAAATGTTCTTTGGGGTGGGGGGGAACATTTTCTCAGTTGAGCTTGTTTGCTGTGCTCATTCGTGACACAAAACTCATCCTCAACTTTTGTGCCCCATCGCTTTCAAAACTCACCAGTCGCCACTAAAAACCAGGTGATCCAAAAGCAAAAAATCTGGATGGATTACATGAACAGAACCCACCTTGTTTAAAGAAAGCTGCAGTAACACTGTCCTCACACCCACGCAGTTCTCATGAAGTGACAAATGTGACCTCCAAAAAGATTATGTGGAGAATTAAGGTTGTTATCACACAGTTATTTGTTTTAAACTTTTACCAGCCAGTAGCAGAAAGTGGAGTCCATTGTTCCTATGCTTTCTGATTCTCTGAAGGGGGAGTTGCCAGTAGTGATATGAAGGACAACAAAAACATAAGGAATACCTAGTTATTGGTGGAAACATATATAATCAAAATATTGGGCAATTATGAAATCCAATGATAAGGCAATTGAGGACCTAATCCAAGGTTTGGCAGCCCAAACAGTTGAGAGGAGCAGTGGAATATCATGCAAAGAAGATGCAAGAATGATGCAAGGACGTTAAACATATCATGGAGTAAAATGTCCAAGGGGTGGCTGAAGCAGAGGCTATCGAAAGCTGCTAGCTCTTGCTTTATGGAAATCCTGGATGAATTCACTGGCAAAGATATCAGCTTGAACACACAATGTTGTTAGATTTGCAATGGTGATGAACACCCAGATGCAGGAGTGTACCTGTATGGAACCACCTGATCATAGACTATCGAGCATGGCGGAATCTGTGAGGATTGTGAAACCGAAGTAGAGGAGAGTTTAGCGGGTTGGCTCCCTGAAGAGTTGTGAAATCTGGCAATAAAGAGAGCTGATGGTGATACTGTTGAGCTTGATTCGGAAAAGGAAATTGAGCTGCAACCCCAGCTCCCATCAGAATGCAAGTGGCACAAGCACAGCATTTGGAGAATCCTAAAATAGCAAAATGTCTTAACATGCAAGAACAGTTGATAATGCCAGCACCAAAAGAGGTGCAATAACTGGGAGACTCCACTGCGATCAATATAAGGGCTGGAAGGGGAGTCCTATAAAACCAAAGGACAAATTAGAAGCAAACCACACACAAAAAGACAATTCTATGAATTGTCATGGTGAGCCGCTTCCTTGAAAGTCAGCAGCTATGTGAAGGCAGCACAATCACAAGGGTCGTGAGGGGGGGGTGATTAAAAAGGAAGAAAAATATGGCACTGTCGGTGTCCGAGGTAAAACTGTCCCATATGTTTGCTGTTTTCCAGGAAAGAAGGGCTACACCTCCTTCCAGTACCTAGTGCACTAGCTCCCCCAGCCCTGATGGAAAATAAAATAAAAATCATTGAGGAAACTTAGTAACAGGCAGCAACTATATGAAAATTAAATCTTACATAGATGAGCTAGTACAAAGAGCCCAGAAGCACGCACATTCATGCTCAAGAAGGTATCACAACAAAACATCAGAGTATTGACACTAGTCTCCAGATCACTAAGGAGACCTCATGGACATCTGAAACTCAAAATGGGAGTGCAAGCGAAGATTATGAATACAGCAGCAATGGCCACCAAAGAAGCACATTTAGCCAACTGTGAAAAAGGATAAATAGAAGGATGACACAATAACAGGATAGAAGTGAATGGAACTCTGTCCAAGCTTAGTGCAATACAGAACTAGAGCAAGACTTGTGCACCCCTTGAAGCATGGCTACTACAGTCTTCCTCTCCTTACTTAACAACATAAGGCTGCCAAGCTTTCCCAATGATGATGCGAAGAAACCTAATGACTGCTGAAGCTAGTTATAAGAGTGGTGGAAGACCCTAAGAAGGCAACAGTATGCTAAACCCAGAGGAGAAGAATTTAGCAGCATCAAATCGTTCCCTGACATGCCCTTCTCAGGTGGGGTTCTTCTTGAGTGAACACACAATGTTAGGTTATGACAGGTATCATTAAGTAATAAAAGCAAGAGCAAGGAATAAACCCCCACCAAGGAGTGGCAGATAAAGCTCAGGCACATAGCCCAGTATTTAAATCTCGTGCCGCAAAGTCTGATACAGTATAGGAGCTTGATAATATCGAGATAAGCTATTATACTGAAGAATAATCCAATGCCGAAGCAGTACTCTCCCCACCACAGCCTCAGCAGAAACACAGAATGGAGCATGGAAGAAGGAACATTCGAAGGACTCTTAGGAAGCTGAAACCCCTTTTTATGGCAGATCTAGGAAACTGCACCAAAATCAAATCCTATAGAACATAGGAGAGGATGTTTGTTATATAGTATAGTGAAACATACTCTTTATTACTGTTGTTAAATGTGGAGAGGTGTCATGATCCTCAAGAGGATAAAAGGCAAACCTTCAAGTGAGTCATTAAACGTCATCCTCATCAGACGCCTACTTTGGGTTAGCATCTAAGTACCCATTTTCCGATGGCTCTTCGTGATGGACAGAACACAAGCTGTCAGGCTGGCACCATACTCATCCGAACCTGCAAGCTGTTCTACGGAGAGGCTCCAGGTTGTCCCTCAGCCCTACCTGCTTAAACGCTTACATGACCCCTCTGCCCAGTATCCTCTGTGCACATGACATGAACATCCTCACTTGCCCTTATGACCTGCAGCTCGAACCCTAACACAAGGAACAAGTTCACCGCCTATATGACCGTAGTCACTATCTGGATGAAAGCCACCTGTCTTGAGCTTGACAGTGACAAGATAGAAGTAGTTATCTTCCGAAACAACGCCTCACCATTGACTTCACCTGGTGGCCGGCGGACCTTTGACCAACACCAACCCCCAGCCACCAAGCCAGGAACCTCAGGATCGTTCTTGACAGCAAGCTGAACATGACCACGCAAGGCGACGCTTTCACTGTATCCTGCTTCAACACCCTGAATATACTGAAAAGGATGTTCAAATAGCTCCCAAACAACACCAGAAAAAAACAGTCAATCACGCCCTTTTCACCAGCAAGCTGGACTACGGGAACACCCTGTAAACCAGAATCACCAGGCAACTCACCAGAAGACTGCAAACCATTCAGAATTCGGCAACCATACGCCTCCTCAACCTCCCACGCAGAATTCACATCACACCTCACTTCAGAGAGCTCTACCCTCTGGATACACAAAAGCGCCTCTGAATCTGCTCACTCGCACATTAAAGGGCATTACACAACACAGGCTCTGCTTATCTGAACACCACAACTCCTTCCATCAACCACCTGGACGACTCAGACTCGCACGCATCCCACTCATCCATAGAAACGCCTCCAGAGGCCTGGCCTCCCATAAATCTCCCCTAAAGTGTGGAGCAACCTCTCACTACACATCATAGCCTCCTCCTCACTTCTAGAGTTCTGCAAAAAAGCTGAAGCCCTGGCTTTTTGAAAAAAACCCTGCCTTTAGACAAAGCTAACCAAAGACACCTGCTCAGTGCAAGGATATCCTAGCCGGTAATCATAGCTTTACAGATGAACCTAACATAACATGATGCCTCTCCCCTCTCTCAACAATGGTAATAAATAACATATTATACTCTTCTCACCTGAATATATAGTTTATGCTATGGAAATCTCATGAGTATTTGTTTTAACAAATATATTTACCCAAAACTAGGACGCCCAGGGTTACATTTATTCAGCACACTAAAATACTATTCAAGGCACATTGTAACTATAAGAGTTGTTACTGTGTTTGAAGTAATTGTTGCATGCAGACTGTGTTTTTTCCTTTTTTTTTTTTTTTTTTTTTTTAACTTTCTTTTCTGTTCTAGTTAGTTAGTAAAAAAAATTATAAAGCGCGTAGTGACCCGAAGGCATCCCAGCGCTAACCTAACCTGACCGGTGCTGTCACTAGGAGAGTTGAGAGCGCTACCTACAGAAAAGAATAGTCTTGAGTTTTTTCCTAAAAAGTAGTTCTGAATGTTCCTGACGTAAATCGGAAGGAAGATCATTCCAAAGACGGGCGGCCTTGGTAAGGAAGGAGTTGGCCCCCCAAGCTCTCTTAGACCTCAAGATGGTCACAAGACGAGAGGAGGAGGACCTCAGACTTCGAGAAGGAACATAAAGACATAGCCGCTTTCTAAAGAACATTGGGCCCTTATGTTGAAGAGCTCTATGAACAATGCATAGGGCCTTAAAATAGGTACGTTGCTTGAAGGGGAGCCAATGAAGCGAGGAAAGAGCAGGTTTAGCGGATACATGTCTGGGAAGATTGACAAGAAGCCGGGCGGCTGCGTTCTGGACTGTTTGTAGCCTTTTTATAACATAAGCCGGGGCGCTGAGAAAAAGTGAGTTCCCATAATCCAACCGGGAGAGGATAAGAGTTTGAACGAGGATTCTTCTGGCCATAGGGGGAAGAAGAATCGAGATTTTCCTAAGAACTCTTAAGATGCCAAAGCATATAGAGGAGACTCTTTTTGCTTGATAATCCATGGTCAGACGAGAATCCACCCAGAAACCAAGGCTTTTTACCTGGTCCTTAGAGGGAGGAAGATTATTGAAAGCCTCAGAGTACAGCGGAAGCGAAAGAGCTGGGGGGGGAATTGCCTAGTACGATGACTTCTGACTTTCTGTCGTTGAATTTGAGCTTAGACTGGACCATCCAAGCTCCAATGTCTTTCATACAGCACGAGAGGTTAGCTGCCGACGAGTCCCCGGAGCTGGATAGGGACACCACAAGTTGAGTATCGTCGGCGTAGGTGACCAAAGACAAATTGTAGGGAGCGATCACCTTAGCCAGCGGGGATAAATAGACATTAAAAAGAGTTGGGCTCAAAGAAGAGCCCTGGGGAACTCCACAAGTCAAAGGAAAAATGTCAGAGAAGTAGGCTAGATCCAGGACTTGAAAAGATCTGTCTTTGACAAAAGCGGACAGCCAGGACAATGCCAGGCCTCCTATCCCCAATTCTGAGAGCCTGCGGCAGAGAAGGTTGTGGTCCACTGTATCAAAAGCAGCGCTGAGATCAAGCAGAATCATGGCCACATGGGACCCTTGGTCCAAAAGCTGCCTGGCTGACTCAGTCACTGCAAGGAGGGCTGACTCCGTGCTATGATGGGCTCTAAAACCCATTTGGGTGGGGTGGAGGAGTTCATGGGTCTCTAAGTAGCTGGTTAATTAGTGATTAGCGTGTTTCTCCAAAATTTTTGTTGAAATAGGGAGAAGAGCAATGGGTCTATAATTCTCCAGCAGAGATGGGTCCAGTTTCGTTTTTTTTAACAGAGGCTTAATAATGGCATGCTTAAAAAGAGGGGGGAGAAGACCTAACGATAGGGAACGATTCAGTATTTCTGTGAGGGGAGGTACAACAATATCTGAAACTCGCGAGAGGATGGGGGGAGGAGCGGGGTCCAGGGGGAGCCCGATTTAATCTGAAGAAGAAGTTTAGTGGCAGCAGTATCAGTAAGAGGTGTGAAGACAGTTAATGTGGTTCCGGAGAGGGAGGGATCCATCATTTGGTGCTCTACTGTATCTGGGGGAGGAGGAGAAGGGAACCCAGAGTATATCTTAATGACTTTGTCATTAAAATGAGATGCCAAAAGATTACTATATTCAGTGGAGGGTTCTGTGGGAGGAGAGGGCATAGGGGTTATAGTTAATTCCTTAAAAATCTGAAAAATTTCCTTTTGTGAACAGGAGGAGCTTTCTATTCTTAATCCATAGTAGGAGGACTGGGCGGCTTTGATGTTTTGATGGTAGAGTCTGACGGATTGCCTATATGTTTCTCTATCAATGAGACTGTAGTTCTTTCTCCAAGCTCTTTCTAGCCTTTTTCACATTTTTTTTAGTTCTAGCAGACAAGGTGAAAACCAGGGTTTGGCCTTATGGGGGGGGCTTGTTAGATCTCAATTTGATGGGCAGAATACTATCCAAAGAGGAGGAAATCCATTTATTAAATGAATCTGCAGAAATGGAGGGGGTGCTGGCCCCCAAGGAGGTCTGGAGAGCAGCCCGCCACTCCACAAGGGCCAGTTTTGACCAAATGCGACCAAAAGTTGGGGGGGGTAGGCTGCACAACTGGAGTAACATTGCAGGGGAAAAAGAAAGATGGAAGGCAATGATCCGTCCAGGTTAGAGGCTGGGATGGCAGAGTGGTGAGGACAGGGAGATTACTGAATAAAAGGTCCAGCGTATGGCCTTTGGTATGGGTAGGTCCTATTCCGTGTTGATTTAAATCAAGCGCAGAGAGAGACGCAAGTAGAGACCTTGCGTGTGGACAATTTCCATTATCAAGATGGATGTTGAAATCCCCAAGGATAGTAAAGTTAGGGGATTTACAGATAAGACTCGCTGCAACTTCCGGCAGGGAATCTAAAAAACAGGTACAGGGTCCTGGGGGTCGGTAGAGAAGCAAACCTGAGAAAGTAAAGGTAGGGGAGAGGTGAAGGGAGAAAATTAAGCTTTCACACTCCGGGATATCAGAGGGGAGGGTGGTACACCGAAGGTTATTTTTGTAGATAATGGCTAAGCCGCCACCTCTTCCATGGAGACGATCTACATGCACCATAGAGTAGGTGGAGGGTAAAGAATTGCAGATATCTGCTGCTGAGTCATTGCCCAACCAGGTTTCGGTGAGGAACAGGGCGTCAGGGGACAGATCTTCTATGAGGGTATATATGTGAAGGGAATGAGGAAACAAACTGTAACTGCTGCAAGGTTAACTAAATTATGTTGCAAAAATGCAAATTACGCAACACATTCTCTGGCAATATTATTGTCATCCAGTTGAACTAGAAACAACATTTTTGTGAGGTCTGCAAGGTTTCCAAATTATGTGACAAATGGTAAATCCATAGTTATGCTATAATTCCAGTAATCACAGAACAATTTAAATCCACTGACCTTTACCACTGCTCATGAGATCAGAAATGTATACAAGGAAGGTAAATAAAACAAACATTCATTCTTAAATCAGTGCCCATTGTTAGCGAAATATACTATAACATGTGCCCTAAATGTACTATAACTAACTCACTTCCTCACCATGAGCTACTAATGACATCACATATTGCATCACTTGTGACAAATTCTGACATTTATAACATGGTGGCAACATCTGAAAGTAAATCATTGATAACACTATGCATGGTGGGGGCACAAGTTATAGTTAATTGAGGTAACTGTAACTGGTGAATTTAAGTGGTTTTGTTAATTTAAAATGGTATATTTGAACTATTTTAACTGCCATTTTCACCTAACTACAACACACCTTTAACCCTTTATTTTATTTTCTTTCTTTTTTTTTCTTTCAGTGAATATATAGGTCCGATGGCATGTGTAGCTGCAGATACACATGCTATGCATAGCTCTTCTGACATCTAGTGTTGGGCTCGGAGTGTTACAAGTTGTTTTTCTTTGAAGAAGTCTATTCGGAGTCACGGGATCGAGTGACTCCTCCTCTTGGTTTCAGTGCGCATGGGCAATGTTAGATTGTCTTTCTGCGGTCGGGTTCGGATGTGTTTCCTCCCACTCCAAGATTTCGATTTAGAAAACTTCAGAAAACCTACTTATTCGTCGGTATTGTTTCCTATCTAGCATCGAACCTGTAGCACCGTCAAAACCTTCATGTTGACCATCGAGGCACGTGCGCGTGGAAAGCCTGATGGATCGGACTCCATTCCTATTCTACCCTCTGTGACACATGAAGTACCCCTATACAGCCCAACACTGGTTTGTAATTTGTGCCTTTCTCCAGACCATTGGGAGGAAGATTGCGAGGCCTGTCGATCATTTAGATCCAAGAAGACCCTGAGAGATTGCAGGGCCCAAAGACTCAAAATGGCACCGAAAAGCAGCAAACATCTCAACGTTATGGAAGAAGAGAAGGCGCAGACTGCAGTCTCCATCCGAGACACGGATTCCGAACAAGAGTAGGAGGATGATAGACCCATCACAGCTGGCCAGCATGTGAGTACTTCTGCCGCTACACCTCTACCAAAAAAACATTTGAAGGCCTTGGGTACACCACTGCTGGAAGGCCATGGTTCAGCCCAAAAAGACTGCTGGAGACCGTCCTTTGGGGTCAGCACCAAAAAAGGCCACTCCTCTGTCCACCCCGGTGTCGAGCAAATCGATTTAAAAGCACCACTTCAGACTTCAGTTAAAGACCCCATTCCTCGGAGTGAAAATTTGGCAACCTGCTTCGGAGCAGAGACATCAGACTAATTTTTTGGGACCGAAAAAGATACACACCTCGTAGCCGAAAAAATCCTCATATACAGAGGAACATAGACTTTACAAAAAAATAAAACAAATCGCAAAGCCCATCATGGAATTTCATAAGACTTCTGAAGAAGAGACTGAGACTGAACCAATATTAGAAGTTATGGATGAGAGACCGTCAAGAATCCATATACATAAGGAGACAGGACAAATCATCACTGCACCGCCTTTAAAAACCAAAAGAAAGCTGGCTTTCTGAAAGGATTCGTACTCTATGCAACCACCAGCAAAGGTGCAAAAACAAAAGGAGAAGCCACTATCTCTCCATACTTCTCCTCCTCACTCTCCACAACTCTTTCTCGCCTCATAATAGCCCACCACCATTGCCTTCTCCAAGACATTCTTTATACTCACATGGAGATACAGCAGACTCATGGGACCTCTATGGCCCTGATCCAATCCCAGACAGTGATCCAGACCTTTACCCATCTAAACCTTCTCCTTCAGGAGACACCACTGCATACACCAAAGTAATATCTAGGGCAGCAGCTTATCATGGAGTAGCCATGCATTCTGATCCACTGGAAGAAGACTTTTTCTTTAACGCACTGTCTTCTACTCATTCCAGATACCAGTGTCTCCCAATGTTACCAGGAATGGTTAAACATGCAGACCAAATTTTTAATGAACCTGTCAAAGCTAGGATAATCACCCCTAGAATTGATAAAAAGTATAAGCCTGCTCCTATTGACCCAGACTATATCACTCATCAGGTCCCTCCAGACTCAGTAGTAGTCAGTGCAGCAAGGAAAAGGGCAAATAGCCAGTCATCAGGAGACGCACTGTTAAGGAAACTAGAAAATTTGATGCCACTGGGAAAAGAGTTGCCACACAAGCAGCAAACCAATGGGGAATTGCCAATTCTCAAGCACTTCTAGCCAGGTATGATAGGGCCCATTGGGACGAAATGCAAGATCTTATACAGCACCTCCCAAAGGAGCATCAACAAAGAGCACAACAAGTGGTGGAAGAGAGACAAGCTATCAGCAATAATCAAATAAGGTCTGTCCTCGATGCTGCTGATACAGCTGCAAGGAGTGTAAATACTGCCATCACAATTAGAAGACATGCATGGATATGCTCCTCTGGTTTTAAACCAGAAATTGATCAGGCAGTACTTAATATGCCTTTTGACAAGAAACATCTCTTTGGCCCAGAATTAGACACCACTATTGAGAAACTGAGGAAGGACTCAGATACTGCTAAAGCAATGGGCGCTTTATAAACCACCCCATATAGACTCCTTTCGCAGACCACAGTTTAGAGGGGGTTTTAAGCCCCAATCCTCCGATTCTTCCACCTCTCAAACAAAGCCGGGCAAACTCAATATCAGAGAGGTGGGTTTAGAGGGTCCTATAGAGGACAGTATTTCAGGAATAGAGGTAAATTCCAAACCTCTAAGCAAAGCACAACACAACCTAAACAGTGACTTCCTTCCCTCCCTGTCCATGCCACACATCTCCTGTGGTGGGGGGGGGAGACTACATCAGTTCCACTCTCATTGGCAAAATATCACCTCAGACAATTGGGTATTATCAATTATCCGCAATGACTATTGCCTAGAATTAATCTCCACCCCTCCAAACATTCCACCACAATACCACAAGTTGTCCCCAGAACACAGCATTCTGTTAGAACAAAAGATACAATCACTACTATTGAAAAAAGCAATAGAATTGGTTCCACATTCTCAACAAGGAACAGGAGTATACTACCTATACTTCCTCATTCCCAAAAAAGACAGCACCCTCAGGCCCTTCAATCTATACATTCTGTCAGAACATTTTCACATGGTAACTCTGCAAGATGTCATTCCACTACTACAAAAACAAGATTAGATGACTGCTTTAGACCTCAAAGATGCGTATTTCCACATACCCATCCATCCAGCTCACAGAAGATTTCTCAGGTTTGTCATGGTAAAAAAAAACACTACCAGTTCAAGGTTTTGCCATTCGGCATAACAGTTCCAAGAATGTTCACAAAGTGTCTAGCAGTAGTAGCAGCCTACTTAAGGAGACAACACAGCCACGTCTTTTCATATCTAGACGATTGGCTAATAAAATCAAGCAATTTTACACAATGCCGACAACACACTCATTACGTGATAGAAACCTTGCACACATTAGGGTTCACGCTCAATTACCAAAAATCACACTTTCAACCAGCACAGGTACAACCTTACCTAGGTGCTATCGTAAATACTCAACAAGCCCTAGCTTATCCAAGTATCCAAAGGATACAAGCTCTCTGAAATCTCATACCACTCATATAGCCAAATCAACAATACACTAAGATTTATCATGAAGATTCTAGGAATGATGGCATCTTGCATAGCTATAGTTCCACATGCAAGACTAAACATGAGGCCCTTACAACAGTGCCTCTCAACAATGGTTGCAGGCACATGGTCAACTTCAAGATATAGGCCCTCATTATGACCTTGGCGGGCGGCGGAGGCCGCCCACCAAAGTCCCGCCGTCAGGTTACCGTTCCGCGGTCGAAAGACCGCGGCGGTAATTCTAACTTTCCCGCTGGGCTGGCGGGCGGTCGCCTTCAGGCCGCCCGCCAGCCCAGCGGGAAAGAGGCTTCCACGATGAAGCCGGCTCGGAATCGAGCCGGCGGAGTGGAAGCTGTGCGACGGGTGCAGTTGCACCCGTCGCGTATTTCACTGTCTGCGCAGCAGACAGTGAAATACATTTAGGGGCCCTCTTACGGGGGCCCCTGCAATGCCCATGCCAGTGGCATGGGCACTGCAGGGGCCCCCAGGGGCCCCGCGACCCCCCCTACCGCCATCCGGATCCCGGCGGTCGGACCGCCGGGATCTGGATGGCGGTAGGGGGGGTCGGAATCCCCTCCGCGGCGCAGCAAGCTGCGCCGCCTTGGAGGATTCTATGGGGCGGCGGTACACTGGCGGGAGCCCGCCAGTGTTGCCGGTCCGACCGCGGCTTTACCGCCGCGGTCGGAATCCCCATTGGAGCACCGCCGGCCTGT